>NC_092710.1:141626921-141929072 GCF_047496885.1 Scyliorhinus torazame
TGATAGTTCCTCCTAGCATTCTGTCTCAGTTTATATCAAACATTCAGCTGTGTTTTTTTGCAGAAGATAGTCTTCAAAGTGTCAGAAGCAAGATATTTTCACACATACTTGTGGTGCTACCCATCATTATATAAGTAAAATAAACCTTTACAGCATAGTTAGAACATTCACAGCCCTGAGCTCAGACATCATACTTTAATTGCTCTTGTCCCACTCCAGCATTCAGAAAGAAAATAATTAAATAGAAGCACACAAATTACCTTCGGTGCCTTGCGTACTTTCCACTAACATGGCCTGTGCCATCACAGCCAGGAGTTGGACAACTAAAAAAAGAGAAAAGCTTGATTGTGATGATTATCACTGATGCTGGTTTATGTGTGCAATAGTGCAACTGTGTACATATCTGTGAGTGGAAGTGTGGGAGGGATAGAGTAAGAAAGGGATAGAAGACGACGAATAGTGTTTTTTTTATTAGCAAGTCCCAGGAGAATTAATTTCTTCAGTGCAGCCATGCATTAGCCGACCACCAATGCAATTGACAACATGCTTTATCCATTAAGAGGCATGACATTTCAAAATTGCTAATGTTGTGAAATTTTATTTTAACTATGATCACTCACCTGAAGAGTTCTTGGATTACTGGTTCTATGGGGACTGAGGAGAAATGAAAACAACACAGATTTATCATGTCTTATAATTACCTGGTTCTTCATATATAACAGCCAGTAAGTTGCCATGAAAGCTACAGTCAGGATGCGACAAGCAAAGAGGCTCTGGTGGATGAAGGTCACCCTGAGCGGGGGTTTGACTGATTTACTGAGCCAATAGCCTTACCTCGGATACCTTTGGAGCGTGTGCGGTGACGCTTCTGGTCTGCATCCACCTCCATCTGAAAACAGATTAGTAGGCATTCAGTGTCCTTATCCGGCACACGCAGACCTTCAATACATAACATGTCGAAGTGTGTCACAGGATTTATTAGCATGACTCTCCCTGCTTCCACACACATTTTGATACATAAAACGGGTAACATTTACGATTTCAATGCTTTGTAAAGAAAACTTTGTTGGAGTGGAAAAAAAACAATTGACCACTTTGATGTTGCCATTGTAACATTTTAAGAGTTAATTTTCTTCAGTCAAGGCAACCAGAATGTTGATTACAATAAGATTAATTAGGATAGGTGCCAACAGGCTCCTGGTTATGAAAGGGTTCTAAATTGATATCTTAACGGGCTACTCAGCTCTACTTAAAAGCTGAACTCGAGACTCTCAAATTCTGCCAAGTGTTTCTGAACCATCCACTACTACATTGCAGAGGAATCTAGCAAAAATACAGCACTCAGGGGAGTCTATCACTTCTCCTTTATTCTGGGTAATATTCCTGGTGATGCATTAATTCGATATAACCGCTGTTTTTCTAGCTGTTTATTGGTTCACAAAGACAGTTTTTAAAAAAGGGAGCAAAATATAAATATAATTCATGGGAATTTTTTTATGGCTTCAAGTTACAAATTCATACCAAAGCTTCATTTTCTTTAACCCTTCCTTGCGTTTGAAATTTTAAATGCGCATCCTTTAGAAATAATAAGAAATGCTCTCGTTTTGAGAAATAGCCAAAGCACTTATATTGCCAAATCCTTCTGCACAATAGGATAATGGGGCAGAATTTTGATACTAATCAGATAATCTGGCTAATACATTCCAATTAGAACCTGGCCTGCACGTACAGCCATCAAGGGAGCAGGTTTCCCTTAAAACATTAACCAGTTAATGGGCCTCTGCAAGACCAGGAGACAGAAGATCACGAGGGAGCATCTGCTTGCCCAAATTTTGGCATGAGCCCAAGGTTAGCATGGAACATGAGTGCAAAGTGTTCACTGGATGCACTCCAAAGCACTATGCACCATCAATGCAGTTTGCACTTCACCTATGATACTTTTTAATCTTACATCCACCATCTAATATCTCTTTGTGCAGTTTCCATCCCCCCCCCCTCCCCCCCCCCCCAGTATCATGCTCCCTCACTTTCCCTGACACCCCTCCACCATCATCTCCATGACATCCTCCCCCCCCACATTCTCCTCCCCTCACTCCAGGAAAGAACTTAAGGAGAGGCCTGGCTGAAATTGAGTTACATTTGGTTTTGCTAATAAAAAAGCCCAGGTTCTAAATTAGTTCCAGTTTACCTGCATTAGAAAAGAAAAGCACGCAAGTCACAGAAGAATCAGATGACCTGCGATTAGGATAAAGAGGAACCATAAAGTGAAGGGAGCATTTAGACTGCAATAGCTGTGTAAAAACAAAAACACAATATACATGCAAATTTCAGCGTGGATTGACAATTTCTGGCTTTTAAGAAGTTCATCAACTTCATGTCTCATGTATTCTGTGCTCTTTTTCTTTGTCCAAAAATATCAGTTTCTTTGGCTGCAGCCTCGATTGAAACACTGCCTTCTGGGATCTATTTTTGAATCCTGTCCAGACTTTAATGTGATTGAAGTCTTTCTTACTGCTGGCTGTAAGGGTCAAATTAATTTGCCCATTCTAAATCCAGTTCCTAGTCGGCATCACTCAGCAGCACAAAACTATCCATAATTTGGCACCAATTTAGTAAAAGACTAGAAATTACACAAAAAATTTCAAGGATAGTCGGTATGAAGAATAAAAATGTCTCATTGTTGCAGCAGGGGTGCTGCTCTATAATGTGTTCAATGCCCACTGCTACAGCAGTGTGCACAGGACTTCACAGCTAACCAATACCATGCCCGAGCTCAATAAAAACACTGGATGTAAAAAGTGGGAAGTCTGACAATGTACTATACTAAAAGCCCTCACCTTGACAAGGACAAATAAAATAAATCTTTACAGTAATACTTAAAGAGCGATGGGAGTCATGATCTTGCCCAGAATATCCTGACGAAGGCAGAGAAATGACACCCCCCCCACCTTGCAATGATAGCAACTTGTATTTCTTCATAACACAGAGACATGTGGTTCCGATCCCGAGAAAGAAAAAGGAGATTGCAAGTAACTGCAAAGATTTGCCTCTTTCAAATAAAGTTAATTTCCCTGGGAAAAAAATTACGAGTGGTCCGTTCTTCCGAAATGGAAAGAAAAAGGTTCTGTGGGGGCCCAAAACAGTATTTAATTCTGAGCTGGAAATGCCGTTTTTGCAGTTGGATTGAAAAAAACAAAATGAGTTACATGAGATTCCAGCATTCTCAAACAGCAGTAGACTGAAATTACAGCAGGTCACCAGGGAGGAAATTCTCAACTACCAACCCGTAAGAATAATGAGGTCATTTCCTCCCACGGTTGGAGAAGCCAGAGCATTTTAAAAAAAACTTGACAGACACAAAGCCCATTGAGAACCGTTGACTGATGAATCAGGGATGGGTTGAAGTATGTAAGTAAATACACCTTCGCAGCCAGATGCTGCTAACTGTTAGAAAGGCTAGCACGAGGGTAATGCTAGGACACCCAGAATGATTTTAATTCAGAACCATGTTCTTCTCAATGCAGTAATACAAGACGCATACACCACAGAAGTAAAATCTGATCCATTATCTGCATGCAGCCAAAATTCTGTTTCCATCATGAAGCAAGGCTGAGGCATAACTATGCATTGTTGCGACAACAGTTTAATCCTATTTTCTATTTTAGATGCATTTTTTGAAGAAATCTTTTCCAATTATGTACTGTTGCAGACAATATTTTTTAGAATAAAATACCCCTTTTAATTGAATTCCAAAGGTGAATTTAGAACAAAATCATTCTTAAATATGTGCTGTAATTAGCCAAATTATGATAAAGTTTTCACATAATTTAACTGCATTATCATCAACAGGATTCCTCTGATGGTTCAGTGAGGAAATGCACCATGTGATATATCACTACGACATATAGACCAGAAAGTTCGACAACAGTAATTTATCCATATTCAGTCAGCTGTTCTCAGTCAAGCTAATGGCCTGACGAGCCCTGAAGCAGAGAGGCATAATGCAGCCATTGGTCCCAGGCATCTGTGTGTGTGGGGGGATTTCTGGATGAGGAAAGCAACAAATCTGGTCACCGATTCACACTGGAAGAATGGTGATTTGTGTGAGATCCTGAAGGATGGCTAGCACCACATTGAGCATGTGTCACCATTATCAGGAGGTAGGGCAGGTGGAGTGAGCTGATGCAAGAATGTTTCAGTTCCAAGTTAGGAAGAAAAATTTCCTGATTAATTTTCAACTGCCCTTGAGAACATATAACGATACAATTAAAACAAGGAAAGGCCATTCAGTCCATCTACATTGAACCATCATTCTGATTAAAATCTGACCCATTTTCAAATCCTTTCAGCCTCATGCACATTTAGAATCAAACCCATGATGTTTGAATACATGGTATATCATTTTAAACAAATTCAGCAACATACTCAAGGTTTATTAGAATGCAAATGTAATATGCTATTTATTCTGCCAGAGTATAAATTTACTGTTCTAAGTTATTTTGTTGATGGAAATCAATCCGGTAAACTGTTAATCAAAATTTAGCATACTTCACCATTCCAAAAAGTGCAGTTAATTTTAACCTATTCAGAAATTAAAGGAAATTGAGGTTTTTTTTGTATTAAGTTGATAAATACATTTCAGGATAGCTAGAAAAGATGTACTATCCCTGTAGAATACTGATTCAACATATGTGATTCTCCTGTAAATTGCATTGTAAGGAAAGCATTGAATTTGGCCTTTTGAATCTGATATACAAATGCAATATGTGATCTGACTCTTTACGCTTAACCCTTTTTCACAAATGGCATTTCTGCACCAAACCACACCACCGGCTGACATTGGCATATTATTAAAATGTATTGACAAAACGCTTCTAATCACCTCTTTCAAATACAAAATACACAATTCAAAGAATACCCATTTGTTCAATGTCATCAATTGCGTCAGTAATATTGCTATGAAAACAGTGAATGAGACAAATGAAGGATGAGTATTCAGCAGGAAAGTGCTCAGAGACATAATATGTGCAGGCTGAACCTGTCTAGTCATGAAAGTAAGTATTTCAATTTAGGAAAGTATACTGCACACATAAATGATGCAACAAAACTTGGCACTGGTTCCCTGCCTAAATTCCACAGATGAACAACGTCAAGGGCCTGACTTTTACCATTGTCCTGTTCAAATATCTACGAGGCAAAATTGCTGCTCCTTGAAACGAGGTGCACAACATGTATTGGTATTTCTCCCTGAAGAAGGGCCTTTCTAAAAAATAAACTAGTCCTTTCTCTTTCAAATACTGACAGGCATGCTGTATATCTGGGAAAAAAACTAGCTTGAGGATGTAATGTTCTTTGATTGGGATGATGTTGAATCTTGATATTGTGTGAACAAAGAACATTAGACTTTGTTTTATAAACAAAGTTATTTATTACTAACACCACACTAACAAATTACTAAAATGTCTAAGATTAATACAGTTGGAAATATTGGTCATAACACTAAACTTCCACAAAGATACTACAGAGCTACTCTAATATGCGACTGTTACAAACACCTTAATAACACCTTCTCCTAGAACACATGGAGCTGGATTCTCCGCCCGCCACGCTACTTCTCTGCCTCGACGCACCGGCGGGATTCTCCATTACACCGGCTGGTCAATGGGGTTTCCCATTGTGGGGCAGCCCCACACCATCGAGAACCCCTCCCCGGGCACTGGCAAAATGGAGAATCCCATCGGTAGAGAATTCCACACATGGTGTGTCTGGTTCATGTGTCTGCATACTCACACAACCTGGTGGTCGGATGCTGGAACTACAACAATTATACATATATTATTATTTACAGACAGATGATAATACAGATGACAATCTACTTTCGCATTTTGTCAGGTAATGTTAACTGCAATGTTCTTGCCAAATCTAATAGTCTGCTTTTCGTTTTTGTCCATTACGTACTACGTGTGACATTCTCCACCCCCAAAAACTTCTGAGCCTCTGAAAGAGCCATTGTTCACAACACTCTCCCCACTTAAACTAAAATACCACACCGGAAAAGCAACAATCCTTCACTGTCTTTAAGTTCACAAAAGCCAATCCAATAGATAGACTTTTATCCCCCTCGAGCCCCCAATTGTTATGGGAGAGGCAGTTTCAGAACCCCAAAATGTATCATGGAGTTCAACCAACCTCTCCCTTCAATGGATTTGTTGCTTTTCCTAGCACACAGCTTTTCCCCTTGGTGTGGGATTACAATTATGGACACGTGGGTTTTTAAACACAAAACACTGTTTATTCCATGAACTCAACTTAACATCTTAAATAAACACTGGATCCCTTAACACCCCTTACTTCAAAGATAACCCAGAAAATATTGCAACAGTAAATAATTCCTTAAAATGTTACTTCAAACTTCCAAGAGACTTACCACCTTTAAACAAAATCACATCAGGTTAAAGGATATATATATATTTTCCATAGAATGGCAGAGATATATTAGCTTGGTTGACTTCAGCTCCAGCACCTTGCTTTCTTCCTGCAGCTCTCTGGAAACACACAGACACACACCAACTGCTTTTTCCAACTGCAAAACTAAACTGCAAAATGGCTGACCTGACCTCAGCTCCACCCACTCTCTGACATCACTGTTTTCTTAAAGGTACATTGCTTAAACATCCATGTCTTAAAGGTACTCTCACATGACAATAGGTTCTTGATTAATAAGGGGATCAGGGGTTATGGGGAGAAGGCAGAAGAATGGGGATGAGTAAATATCAGCCATGATGGAATGCCGGAGGAGACTCGGTGTGCCGAGTGGCCTAATTCTTCTCCAATGTCTTATGATCTTATGGTCTTATAAGACATAGTGTGGTCCTTTTTTAGGCATCCATCTGGATCAAATAAGCATTCATAAAATGTCAATGAATTTAAAAAAACAGTAACAACAGAATTCCTGTTTTTTTTAGCAACTCCTCAAACAAATATTTTAATGATATAATCATGAAAAAGATATTCAATAATCAAAATTATTCACAATGGAACTTCAGTCATATGGGATACTCAAATGCAACTACAATTAAACTAAGTGCAAAAATTGATGAGGGGAATAACTTGGTGATTTATTTCAAACAGTGATACAACACTGGCATATCTCATCAGAAGTAAACACTTCAAAGCTCACTTAACTCTATCAACGCCAGATCTAACCGACACCCAGGATCTACTTGCCCCACCGAGGAGACCTCAGCCAGGAGCCATTTAGCCACAGACGGGGACCAGGCGGAATGGTACTTGAGTGGGGGAGGAGGGACTCCCGTAAATGGGGACCAGTGTTTACAGAACCCCAAAGTGTTTCATGGAGTTCAACCGACCCACAACTTTTAATAGATTGTGGTGTGGGAAGCACACGGCGCACTCTCCAGGTGCGATACAGCAGAAATGAACAAGTGGCTTTTAAAACAAAACAATGTTTATTCTATGAACTCAAGTTAACCTTTTGAAAACAAACACCGAATATCTTAACACCCATTACTTCAAAGATAACCCCAAAAGACTACAACACGAAACAATCCTTCAAACTGTTCCTTTAAACATCCAAAAGACTTCAAACCTTCAAAAATAGGAGTACATTAGGTTACATTCAATATATTTATAGTCTTTGGATTGCAGGAATCAACAGACCAGCTCTGTGTTTCTTCCAGCAGCTCACAGCAAAACACACAGACACTCCCAGCTGCATTCTCAAACTGAAACTCAAAAAATCAGAAGTGAGCTCAGCTCCCCCCACACTCTGACATCATTTCAGTAATATGATCAGCTCAATTTCTTAAAGGTACATTGCTTAAACATCCATTTCTTAAAGGTACTCTCACTGGGGCTGTTTAGCACAGGGCTAAATCGCTGGCTTTGAAAGCAGACCAGGCCAGCAGCATGGTTCATTTCCCATACCAGCCTCCCCGCACAGGTGCCAGAATGTGGCGACTCGGGCCTTTTCACAGTAACTTCATTTGAAGCCTACTTGTGACAATAAGCGATTTTCATTTCATTCACATGACACCTCCCCCCAAGAAAATAAAATAAACCATCAACTTCAAGATGGTTTCATTTTTCACCTTTGCACCATCAATTAAGAAATGCACACAGTAAAAACACTTTACCGGTTTAAAAAAAAACAACACACGCAAACAGGTATAATAATATAGTCCATTTTTTTTTTGTTCTTCTTCCTCCAACCGAAATCCTTCTCGATTGACAGTCTCTTTGAACAAGAAAGTCCCTGCATGATCCATCCATTCCTCTACGCCTCGGCATTTCTCTTTAAAGTTAGATACTTCAGTTCAATCTGATCACAGAGTCCCTTGCAATTCTCCAATACAGGAGCATCGGTTACCACAGCTTTCAGACAGTCAAATGCCTGTTGAAAGTCCGCTGTCCATTGACATTTTTGACGTTTCATCAGCAAGTCCATCAGTGGAGCAACCACGCACCAAATCTTTTGCACAAAGGTTCGATCAAATCTACTCATGCCAAGAAATTGCATTATTTCCCTTTGTCTTGAGGGTATCGGAAACTCCTCAAGGAAAATGATTTGGGCATTTTCAAATTCACTTCTGGCTAGGTTTATCACCAAACCCACCACCTGAAGTCGATCTAATAACTCCATCAGATGTTTTAAATGTTCTTTCCCTGTCTGGCTGAAAACTACTATATCGTCAATATATACCACACAATTAGGTAATCCTGAAACAACTGTATTAGTTTACCGTTGAAATGTGGCTGGGGCGTTTTTCATGTCAAATATCATAAATTTGAATTGGTATATTCCATCTGGAGGCACAAAAGCTGAAATCTTCTTCGCTCTTTCGGATAAAGGTACCTGCCAGTAACCTTTAAGTAAATCAAATTTAGAAATAAAAGCGGATTGTCCCACTTTCTCAATGCAATCCTCCAAACGTGGGATAGGATAAGAGTCCGTTCTTGTAACTGCATTCTCCTTTCTATAGTCCACACACAACCGTTAGGTAACGTTTGGTTTAGGTACCATCACTATGTGTGAGCTCCATTGGCTGCAACCCACTTCAATTGTGCCATTTTTAAGCATACTCTCAATCTCTTTGTTAACCTGTGCCAATTTTAAAGGATTAAGTCTATATGGATGTTGTTTTATACGAACAGCATTTTCCATATCTACATCATGTAAAGCCATTTTAGTACTTCCCAATTTATCTCTACAAACTTGCCCATGTGATATCAATAACTCTTTCAGGTCAGTTCATTTTTCCTCTGGAAGGTAACTTAACAATTTATCCCAATTTTTAAGAACATCCTCATTTTCCAATTTAATTTGAGGTTTGTCAAATTCACAGTCATCTGGATTTGGTTCCTCACTTTCAGTAGAATCATTAAAACCTCCTTTTTCTCTTCTTCCCTTTCAAAGTACCTTTTAAGCATATTCACATGACACACTCGGTGAGTCTTCCTTCTATCTGGTGTTTTTACCACATAATTCACCTCACTAAATTTCCTTTCAATCTGATACGGTCCACAAAACCTAGCTTTTAAAGGCTCCCCTACCACTGGTAACAACACTAAAACTTTATCTTCACTGGCAAAATTACGAACTTTGGATTTCTTGTCCGCTACCCGTTTCATCACATTTTGTGCAACTTTCAAATGTTGTCTAGCCAATTCACTTACTCTATTTAATCATTCCCTAAAATTTGACACGTAATCCAATAATGTAATTTCAGATTTCTCACTCACCAATTTTTTTTAAATTAATTTAAGTGGTCCGCTTACCTCATGACCAAAAATTAATTCAAAAGGACTAAATTTGGTTGACTCATTAGGTGCATCCCTAATTGCAAACAGCACGAATTCAATTCCTTATCCCAATCCTCTGGATAATCTTGACAATAAGCCCTCAACAATGTCTTTAATGTCGGATGCCTCCTTTCTAACGCTCCCTGCGATTCTGGATGGTACGCAGTTGATTTAAATTGTTTTATTCCTGAGCTATCCATAACTTCTTTGAATAACTTTGAGGTAAAATTTGATCCTTGAGCCGATTGAATTTCAGTGGGTAGTCCATATCCAGTAAAGAATTTAAGTAACTCCTCCACAATCTTTTTAGCTGTAACAGTACGTACTGGAATGGCCTCTGGAAACCTCGTAGACACATCATTTATAGTCAAAAGATATTGATTCACACTTTTTGTTTTAGGAAGCGGTCCTACACAATCAATTAGGACCCTTGTAAAAGGTTCCTCAAATGCTGGAATGGATATTAAGGGTGTGGTTTTATCACTTCTTGAGGTTTCCCTATCACTTGACATGTGTGACATGATTGACAAAATTTAACTATATCTTTATGTAGTCCAGGCCAATTAAACTGTTTCTGGATTTTAGCTTGAGTTTTCCTTATCCCCAAGTGACCTCCCACTGGCACCTCATGTGCCACTCGCAACACCTCATTTCTATACCCTACTGGCAATACTACTTGATGAACTTCTGCCCACTTTTCATCCACCTGCATATGTCCATTTCCTCATCAAGACATCACTTTTGAGGTAATAACACTCTCGTATACTCTCAGATTCCTCTTCTGTATATGCTTTCTGATATATCCGTTTTATTTCTACATCTTTCTGTTGTAACTCCGCCAATTTTCCTGAGCTAAAAATATCCGCCTCATTCTCCACCTGTTCTTGTTCTTTTTCAACCATCTGATCAAAAATCGTTTCTGATAATTGCACTTCAACTTCATCTTCACTCTTTGATTTCTCTTCTTGTCTTAACCTGTGACTTTGCGACCTTGTTACTACACAATCTGGAAAAATCCCAGGATATTCGTCCTTCAACACTTCAGCTGTCTGATTTTCCACTGGCTTATCAACCACAGTAGGCATCACTCCCAGCTGCGATCCAGCTATATCATTACCCAAGATAAACTGTATTCCTGGACAAGATAGTTTATCTAATACTCCTACTACCACTTCACCACTCTTCACTGGACTTTCCAACCTTACCTTATATAATGGAACGCTACTCCTCTCACCCTGAATTCCACATATTACCACCTTTTCTGGCAACATTCTTCCCAAACTACATAATTCCTCATCTCTTACCATTAAAGATTGACCAGCTCCTGTATCTGTTAAAATTGTGACTTCTTTACCTGCTCCTCCTGATACAGATGAGTAAACTTTACCCACACAAGTACATTCTTTGAAGACACCTGGCACCTTCCTATCAATTACTTCTTGAACAGGCTGTACAATCATTTGCACCTCCTTCGCTTCCCTTGGGCTTTCCTTTACCACTCTAACAAACCCCCTTGTTTTATCCTGTTTTACCACATCAGCCTTCCCAGTGCTTTTCTTCAACCACCAACACTGTGACTTTACATGGCCTAGTTTATGACAGTGAAAACATTTGAAACTTTTCATTTCTCTTCCACCCTCCTGGATTTCTTTTTTAATCTGAGGTACACTCTCTTTATTATCTCCCATCAGATCACCTTTACCTTTACCACTTGAGTATTTCTCATGTCCCCAGTTTCTATCCCTCACCGGCTGAAACTGATGTCGGAAACCAAGCCTTGATTTATGAACTAATTCATAATCATCTGCCATTTCTGCTGCTAATCTCGCAGTTTTAACCCTCTGCTCTTCCACATGAGTTCTCACTACATCAGGAATTGAATTTTTAAACTCCTTCAAAAGTATAATTTCTCTGAGAGCTTCATACGTTTGGTCTATTTTCAAAGCCCTTATCCACCTATCAAAATTACTCTGTTTGAGCCTTTCAAACTCCATGTATGTTTGACCAAATTCTTTCGTTAAATTTCTAAACTTTTGTCTGTAAGCTTCAGGCACTAGCTCATATGCACCTAAGATGGATTTTTTCACCTCCTCATACATTCCAGATACCTCCTCCGGTAGTGATGCAAACACTTCACTAGCTCTACCTACCAGCTTTGTTTGAATCAGTAATACCCACATGTCCTGTGGCCATTTCATTTGTTTAGCTACCTTCTCAAATGAAATTAAAAAGGCTTCTACCTCCTTCTCGTCAAACCTTAGCAACGCTTGGACATATTCAAATAGATCCCCACCACGTCTTCGACTATGATGCTCTGTCTCACTATCCTCATCAATCTCACCCAACTGTATGTTTCCCTTTGCGTCTGCCAATTTTAACTGATTTTCATGTTTCATAGCTATTTTATGAAGTTCAAACTCTCTCTCTTTTTTCCTTTCCTCTCTATCTCTTTCTTTGTTTCTTTCTTCTCTCCCCTTTTCTTTTTTCTCTCTATCTCTATCTCTTTCTTTATTTCCTTCTTCTTCTCTCTCCTCTTCTTTTTCTCTCATTGCATATTCAAGCTGCTTTAATTATTTTTCATGTTCAAATTGCTTAATCTGCTCAAACTGCCATTTCTAATGAGTCAGAATGTATCTCAGGCAAATTTTAAATGCTCAGCTACTGCGGTAAGTACCTCATCTTTTCACATTTTGCCAGGCAATGTTAACTGCAATGCTTTTGCCAAATCTAACAGTCTGCTTTTAGTCTCTGTCTGTAAGGTATTGCGTGTTACCATGGCCACCCCCAAAAACTTCGGAGCCTCTGAAAGAGCCATCGTCCACAACACACTCCCCACTTAAACTAAAATACCAAACCTGAAAAGCAACCACAATATGCTCACCCCTCACTGTCTTTAAGTTCGTTAAGCCAATCCAATCGATAGACTTTTATCCCGGACAAGACCCCAATTGTTATGGGTTCGGGTTTACAGAACCCCAAACTGTTTCATGGAGTTCAACCGACCCACAACTTTTAATAGATTGTGGTGTGGGAAGCACATGGCGTACTCTCCAGGTGTGATACAGCAGAAATGGACAAGAAGTTTTTAAAACAAAACAATGTTTATTCTATGAACTCAGGTTAACCCTTTGAAAACAAACATTGAATATCTGAACACCCATTACTTCAAAGATAACCTCAAAAGACTACAATACTAAATAATCCTTCAAACTGTTCCTTTAAACATCCAAAAGACTTCAAACTTTCAAAAATAGGAGCACATTTGGTTACATTCAATATATTTATAGTCTTTGGATTGCAGAAATCAACAGACCAGCTCTGTGTTTCTTCCTGCAGCTCTCAGCAAAACACACAGACACTCGCAGCTGTGTTCTCAAACTGAAACTCAAAAAAGCAGAAGTGAGCTCAGCTCCCACCACCCTCTGACATCACTTCAGTAATATGATCAGCTCCATTTCTTAAAGGTACATAGCTTAAACATCCATTTCTTACAGGGACTCTCACATGACACCAGGCAGAGCGACACTTGGGCTGAGTGGTCCCCCAGGTGATCAGACGCCTCCGAGTGGTTGATATCTGGGCAGGGTGACACCCTGACACTGCTGACGCTTCCTAGGCAACTTGACATTGCCATCTGGGTGCTAGGTTGGCACTGCCAGGGTGCCAGGTGGCACTGTCAGGCTGCCAGGGACACTATCAGGGTGCCAGGCTGATGGTGCCATGGTGCCCAATTGGCATTCTGCCCACATCGTAGATTGGGCCCGGGGTGCCCTGTCTGTATGAAGTGGGTTGCAGGGGCTCGAGGACCCCTCAACTGGTGAGTTGGGCCTTTGGCAGGTCTGGGGGTCACTTCGAAGAGTGGGGGGGGATATAGAAAGATCAGGGAGCCATTAAGTGGAGCTCTTCAGTGCATGAACTGCGACTGAGTGTGGCCTCACGGGGCATTCCCCGCTGAGGCCTGAGAAAAAGGGTGCCGTTATATAGCGTGGTCATTTCTGGTGCATGACCCCTCTGAACCAGTCCAGAATGGATTTTTGTTATCATTTATCATCGCGCCCTAATCTTTTGAACAGGACTTGGTACAAGTTAGGACATGGGGAGCACCTTCCGTTCTTACAAGAATATTATGAGGACTTCAGCATCATGAGAATATTTGATTGGGGGAAAGACGACAAATTCAATTTGTGTACAAATGTCCAAGCAGAGTCATTGGGAAGCAACTGAGAGAGCCTGGCTGATTTTAACTGGGACCTAGCTTTGGGTTATTAAGACCCATGGTGGCACAGAGAGTATGAGGCTGGTATTATGGACAGCAGCTGCCTACACTGGGAATCCCCAAGACCCAGCCTCGGGTGCAGTTGATGCATCAATATGTCCTGTGAGAAGAGGCCTCCCAGTAAACTTAGTGGTGGCCATGGAGAACATCTTGGGAGTTCAGGTCACAATGCGAGCCTCAGACTTCAAAGATTTAGGAAGAAATATCAGTTTGCTGCAGCTCCTTTGGGGTGCTGATTCAGGAGTATTCAGGGGTTTCATGATATACAAAGAACAAAGAACAAAGAAATGTACAGCACAGGAACAGGCCCTTCGGCCCTCCAAGCCCGTGCCGACCATACTGCCCGACTAAACTACAATCTTCTACACTTCCTGGGTCCGTATCCTTCTATTCCCATCCTATTCATATATTTGTCAAGATGCCCCTTAAATGTCCCTATCGTCCCTGCTTCCACTACCTCCTCCGGTAGTGAGTTCCAGGCACCCACTACCCTCTGCGTAAAAAACTTGCCTCGTACATCTACTCTAAACCTTGCCCCTCTCACCTTAAACCTATGCCCCCTAGTAATTGACCCCTCTACCCTGGGGAAAAGCCTCTGACTATCCACTCTGTCTATGCCCCTCATAATTTTGTATATCTCTATCTGGTCGCCCCTCAACCTCCTTCGTTCCAGTGAGAACAAACCGAGTTTATTCAGTCGCTCCTCATAGCTTATGCCCTCCATACCAGGCAACATTCTGGTAAATCTCTTCTGCACCCTCTCTAAAGCCTCCACATCCTTCTGGTAGTGTGGCGACCAGAATTGAACACTATACTCCAAGTGTGGCCTAACTAAGGTTCTATACAGCTGCAACATGACTTGCCAATTCTTATACTCAATGCCCCGGCCAATGAAGGCAAGCATGCCGTATGCCTTCTTGACTACCTTCTCCACCTGTGTTGCCCCTTTCAATGACCTGTGGACCTGTACTCCTAGATCTCTTTGACTTTCAATACTCTTGAGGGTTCTACCATTCACTGTATATTCCCTACCTGCATTAGCCCTTCCAAAATGCATTACCTCACATTTGTCCGGATTAAACTCCATCTGCCATCTCTCCGCCCAAGTCTCCAGACAATCTAAATCCTGCTGTATCCTCTGACAGTCCTCATCGCTATCCGCAATTCCACCAACCTTTGTGTCGTCTGCAAACTTACTAATCAGACCAGTTACATTTTCCTCCAAATCATTTATATATACTACAAACAGCAAAGGTCCCAACACTGATCCCTGTGGAACACCACTGGTCACAGCCCTCCAATTAGAAAAGCATCCCTCCATTGCTACCCTCTGCCTTCTATGGCCTAGCCAGTTCTGTATCCACCTTGCCAGTTCACCCCTGATCCCGTGTGACTTCACCTTTTGTACTAGTCTACCATGAGGGACCTTGTCAAAGGCCTTACTGAAGTCCATATAGACAACATCTACTGCCCTACCTGCATCAATCATCTTAGTGACCTCCTCGAAAAAATCTATCAAGTTAGTGAGACACGACCTCCCCTTCACAAAACCGTGCTGCCTCTCACTAATACAATAATTAACGTTTTTTGTCAATGAAACCCACGCAGATACAAAGGAGAACGTGCAAACTCCGCACAGACAGTGACCCAAGCTGGGAATCGAACCTGGGACCCTGGCGCTGTAAAGCAACAGTGCTAATCACTGTGCTACCGTGCCATCCTGTAGCATTCCGGCCCCGAACAGAATCTGCGGCAGGGGTCACAAGCGGGTTTAATCCCAGTATCATTGCCAAGAGAATATCTGCAAGTAGTTTCTGGGTATGTGTATGTTTAGTCAAATCAGGGTAGAATTGGGTTGGGCCATGACGCCTCCTGCTTTTGAACAGACCAACCACAATTACAACCTAGGCTGACGTATGAAAAACAATTACTTGAGATACCACTGCAGATCCAGAGAAACCTAGTCAATTTCGTACAGCTAACTGTGTTGCATGCCGGAGGGTGAGTATTGAAAATCAGTGGCCCATTTGACCACAAATCCGATTAAAGTAGGGATTGGACTTATTCTCCCAAGTGCCTTCTCATGCATGGTTATAGCAGAAGTTGTTTGACAGTAATATTGGGAACGCTGTCTTATTCTCCCCCTCTCTGGGCCAAGATGTTGAGGTTGGTTAATTTCTCACTGCTCCGTCAGCTCAGGTCACCATGAACTATGGAGCTTTCGGCTATGTATAGTTTAGTGTAACAACAAACAGTTACTTATACACCCAGACATTAAAGAAAGGGAGGAGTACATAGGGAATACTAGATTTCTGTTCAGAATCACAGGCCAGAGTTAGTTGGTTGGTAAGCATGACTGATCGCTGGGTTTGAAGCAGTCATGAGCGCCGGAGGAATGTGATTGTAGGTTGACTGGTCAATTAAGGGCTGGCCAGCATAAACATAGGTCCCCCACCGATAGCAGATGGCTGCCAATGTTGGTGGGCACTCAAACCCACACTTCACAGGTGACAGCCTGTAGGCTCCAGTACAGGCAATGAGTGCCTGGAGTGATGTTCTGATACTGCGGGGTGGAAAGAGGAGGGTACCCCGCTGGACAAAGGGGACATGGACCGAGGTGCATGTGTTGATGAGTAGGCATGATTTGGTGTGCCACACCTGGATGCAGTGCTGTAAACACTTAATTATCCTCTGCGCTCTGTAAGGTTGAGTACCAACCTGACATGGACTTAGAATTGAAGGCTTGGAGGTTACACAACAGCAGGGTGAGACCTGCATAGTGCCAAAGTGCACATGTCCCTGTGAAAACCATGGGTGGGAGATAGAGTTTTGCACCTTCAGTATACAAGAGGATTCCCAGTCTGCTGAGCACTTAAGGCTAGGCATGCAGGTGGGAGACTCAGGACGTTGCAGAAGACTTCACTAATTGGAATTCTTGTTGAGAAGAGAAGTTATAACATGCAAGAGTGCACACATGCGGGTGCCCACCATTCTGATACTTGCACAATTCGAGATGGATGCCCTAGAGTCAGTGAGGCAAGGGTGCCCGAGAACAGTAAGAGCTCAGAGTGGAGAAATGTGCAGAGGACAGAGTGGAGAAATGTGCAGGAAGGGCTTGGTTCTGCCATCATCAATGAGCAGGGAACATCCAGAGATCCCGAGATTGGTGCCTCTAAAACCCTAATTGAGGCATGTGGCCATTGAGGAAGGGTACCATCCTGCCAGAAAAGACACTTGGTGAAGATGTTCGTATTGGCATCGTCTGGTTCTCCCATGGAAGTGCCAGTGACCCCAGTGACCCACTCCTCACTCCAACGTGAGCCACCGTGGGCTGCACCTGCGTCACATCCGATCCCAGCACCAGTGCAGATAGAATCATAGAATCCTACAGTGCAGAAGGAGGCCAGTTGGCCCATCAAGTTTGCACCGACCCTCCGAAAGAGAACTCTACCTGAGCCCATGCCCCACCCTATCCCCATAACACAGTAATCCTAGCTATCCTTTTGGACAATTTAGCATGGCCAATCCACCTAACCTACACATCGTTGGACTGTGGGAGGAAAAAGGAAACCCACGCACACCAGGGAGAAAGTGCAAACTTCACAGGGAGTCACCCAAGGTCAGAATTGAACCCGGGTGCCAGACGTGATGAGGTAGCAGTGCTAACCACAGTGCTGCCCACAGTGGGCAATAGCGCATCAATTCAGTTGCGATTGCACTGTGTGTAGATCAGGTAAAGATCCTGGGGGATTTGCATGCCATGGCCTCTGTTATGGACAAGTTGCTGTTGAGCCTGAGCACTATATTGACCCTGGCAACAAGTGCTCAGCCTCTTCCATTGAGAAAGTGTCAAGTCTCATGGAGCGGCAGTTCCAAGAATAGAATCAGGATTCCTGGGTGTGCATTCGGACCTGCAAGCCTTCATGCAGGCAATAACCCAGGAGGTCATTGCCAAAGTGAGGGATGGATGAAGCATCTAGTATCTCTGCTATATGTCCGTCCATCATTGCTGAGAAATGAGGTGCAGACGTGCCTTATGCTAGCAGACAGGCTGCCTGTCATCTCTGTGGGCTCCTCTCAGGGTGCTCCAGTCGAGGCAGCAGCTCCTCTGCCCCTCTGCGAGTGACCAACGCATTTTCTGAGGGTGTGCCGACTGAGGAGTGCCCATCCATCCATGCATCCCCTCCCAGGTGGAGCTTCCTCAGGATCTGCAGGCCAGAGGACAACAGTCAAAGTCATCAGGACCAGCAGAATCAGCAATCTTCTTCCAGTGCTGCTGTCAGCGAGGGGGGTGCACCAAAATGTAGTACTCACAAACAACAGTTTAAGGCACCTTGAGCAGGCGATGGGTTTTCACCAGTGATTTCCATTACTTTCATCAAGATGTTGTTTTGTTTCTGTGTGACATTGCCAAAGATGTTGGGCTGGATTCTCCATTTCTGAGGTTAAGTGTTAACACTGGTGCAGGATTCACGGAGATCCACTTCAGCAAAACTGGCGGCGCACCTGAGTGGCTCTCATGTTTGTTATAGCTGCTAGCCTCCTCAGTGCCATGCATTGGTCTGCAGTGCAAACAAGCTTTATGAGAAAGGTCTTGAGGCATCATTGTGCTTCAAAATGAACTTCTCCAGCAAACGTGCTTGTGGATAGAGATGAAGGTGATGCCTTGGCATCCAGTTAAATGTTCGCTGAATGGTGTCCCAGACCCCCTGCAGATTCAGCAATGCTGTCTCCTCGTTCTCACCCTCAGCCTGGTGAGCTGGAGCCATTAACAGCTTTGGCACCTGTGAGTGTTTCAGTATGTAGGCACTGTGGGAGCTACCAGGGAACATACTTGTACAAACTGGGTCCTGCGTCACAGACAATCTGTACATTCAAGCAGACATAATCCCTCCTATTTACAAAGACAGCCAGCTAACCTGCTGACACCTTAATGGTCCCATGGGTGCAATCTATGGCACCCTGGCTGCAGGAGAACGCTGACATAGAGCCAAGCTTCTGGCTCACTCAGCCTGGCTGGCATGGTCTGCCCTGAAATGGATGAACCTGCTTACCCGCCTGAACAGAGCGTCAGTCACCGCATTAGCACAGTTTTGCACAGCTGACTGGGAGTCTCCACAACGATCCCCCATTGACCACTGGAAAAATCTGGATGAACAAATGTTCTAGGCTACTGTGAACTTTGGCATTGGAGGAGACCTCCGCCCAATATGTGGCATAATGATGTCACGGTTGCCCTGGAGACGCAGAGCCTCCTCTTGCACTGGACCTCTATCATGTCAGGTCAGCTGGATCACTACCTGCACACTCCAACAGCTGGATCACTGCCTGCACATCATGGCAGCTGGATCACTGCCTGCACACTCTGGCAGCTTGATCACTGCCTGCACACTCTGGCAGCTGGATCACTGCCTGCACACCCTGGCAGCTGGATCACTGCCTGCACACCCTGACAGCTGGATCACTGCCTGCACACCCTGGCAGCTGGACCATGCGTACACACTCTGGCAGCTGGATCACTGCCTGCACACTCTGGCAGCTGGATCACTGCCTGCACACTCTGGCAGCTGGATCACTGCCTGCACACCCTGACAGCTGGATCACTGCCTGCACACCCTGGCAGCTGGACCATGCGTACACACTCTGGCAGCTGGATCACTGCCTGCACACTCTGGCAGCTGGATCACTGCCTGCACACTCTGGCAGCTGGATCACTGCCTGCACACCCTGACAGCTGGATCATTGCCTGCACACTCTGGCAGCTGGATCATTGCCTGCACACCCTGACAGCTGGATCACTGCCTGCACACCCTGGCAGCTGGATCACTGCCTGCACACCCTGACAGCTGGATCACTGCCTGCACACCCTGACAGCTGGATCACTGCCTGCACACCCTGGCAGCTGGATCACTGCCTGCACATTTGGATCATTGCCTGCACACTCTGGCAGCTGGATCACTGCCTGCACACCCTGACAGCTGGATCATTGCCTGCACAACCTGACAGCTGGATCACTGTCTGCACACTCTGGCAGCTGGATCACTGCCTGCACACCCTGACAGCTGGATCATGCGTACACACTCTGGCAGCTGGATCACTGCCTGCACACTCTGACAGCTGGATCACTGCCTGCACACCCTGACAGCTGGATCATGCGTACACACTCTGGCAGCTGGATCACTGCCTGCACATTTGGATCACTGTCTGCACACTCTGGCAGCTGGATCACTGCCTGCACACCCTGACAGCTGGATCACTGCCTGCACACCCTGGCAGCTGGATCACTGCCTGCACACCCTGACAGCTGGATCACTGCCTGCACACCCTGACAGCTGGATCACTGCCTGCACACCCTGGCAGCTGGACCATGCGTACACACTCTGGCAGCTGGATCACTGCCTGCACATTTGGATCATTGCCTGCACACTCTGGCAGCTGGATCACTGCCTGCACACTCTGGCAGCTGGATCACTGCCTGCACACCCTGACAGCTGGATCATTGCCTGCACACCCTGCCAGCTGGATCACTGTCTGCACACTCTGGCAGCTGGATCACTGCCTGCACATTTGGATCATTCCCTGCACACTCTGACAGCTGGATCACTGCCTGCACACTCTGGCAGCTGGATCACTGCCTGCACACCCTGACAGCTGGATCACTGCCTGCACACTCTGGCAGCTGGATCATTGCCTGCACACCCTGCCAGCTGGATCACTGTCTGCACACTCTGGCAGCTGGATCACTGCCTGCACATTTGGATTATTCCCTGCACACTCTGACAGCTGGATCACTGCCTGCACACTCTGGCAGCTGGATCACTGCCTGCACATTTGGATCATTGCCTGCACACTCTGGCAGCTGGATCACTGCCTGCACACCCTGACAGCTGGATCACTGCCTGCACACCCTGACAGCTGGATCACTGCCTGCCAACTCTGGCAGCTGGATCACTGCCTGCACACTCTGGCAGCTGGACCACTGCCTGCACATCCTGACAGCTGGATCACTGTCTGCACACTCTGGCAGCTGGATCACTGCCTGCACACTCTGGCAGCTGGATCACTGCCTGCACATTTGGATCATTGCCTGCACACTCTGGCAGCTGGATCACTGCCTGCACACTCTGGCAGCTGGATCACTGCCTGCACACCCTGGCAGCTGGATCACTGCCTGCACACTCTGGCAGATGGATCACTGCCTGCACACCCTGACAGCTGGATCACTGCCTGCACACCCTGACAGCTGGATCACTGCCTGCACACCCTGACAGCTGGATCATGCGTACACAGTCTGGCAGCTGGATCACTGCCTGCACATTTGGATCACTGTCTGCACACTCTGGCAGCTGGATCACTGCCTGCACACTCTGGCAGCTGGATCACTGCCTGCACACCCTGGCAGCTGGATCACTGCCTGCACACTCTGGCAGATGGATCACTGCCTGCACACCCTGACAGCTGGATCACTGCCTGCACACCCTGACAGCTGGATCACTGCCTGCACACCCTGACAGCTGGATCATGCGTACACACTCTGGTAGCTGGATCACTGCCTGCACATTTGGATCACTGTCTGCACACTCTGGCAGCTGGATCACTGCCTGCACACCCTGACAGCTGGATCACTGCCTGCACACCCTGACAGCTGGATCACTGCCTGCACACCCTGACAGCTGGATCACTGCCTGCACACTCTGGCAGCTGGATCACTGCCTGCACACCCTGACAGCTGGATCATGCATACACACTCTGGCAGCTGCATCACTGCCTGCACACCCTGACAGCTGGATCACTGCCTGCACACCCTGACAGCTGGATCACTGCCTGCACACCCTGACAGCTGGATCACTGCCTGCACACCCTGACAGCTTGATCACTGCCTGCACATTTGGATCACTGCCTGCACAGTCTGGCAGCTGGATCACTGCCTGCACACTCTGGCAGCTGGATCACTGCCTGCACACCCTAGCAGCTGGATCACTGCCTGCACACTCTGGCAGCTGGATCACTGCCTGCACACTCTGGCAGCTGGATCACTGCCTGCACACTCTGGCAGCTGGATCACTGCCTGCACACCCTGACAGCTGGATCACTGCCTGCACACCCTGGCATCTGGATCACTGCCTGCACACTCTGGCAGCTGGATCACTGCCTGCACACCCTGACAGCTGGATCATGCGTACACACTCTGGCAGCTGGATCACTGCCTGCACACTCTGGCAGCTGGATCACTGCCTGCACATTTGGATCACTGCCTGCACATCCTGGCAGCTGGATCATGCGTACACACTCTGGCAGCTGGATCACTGTCTGCACACCCTGACAGCTGGATCACTGTCTGCACACTCTGGCAGCTGGGTCACTGCCTGCACACCCTAGCAGCTGGATCACTGCCTGCACACCCTGACAGCTGGATCACTGTCTGCACACCCTGGCAGCTGGATCACTGCCTGCACACCCTGACAGCTGGATCACTGCCTGCACACCCTGGCAGCTGGATCACTGCCTGCACACCCTGGCAGCTGGATCACTGCCTGCACACTCTGGCAGCTGGATCACTGCCTGCACACCCTGACAGCTGGATCACTGCCTGCACACCCTGGCAGCTGGACCATGCGTACACACTCTGGCAGCTGGATCACTGCCTGCACACTCTGGCAGCTGGATCACTGCCTGCACACTCTGGCAGCTGGATCACTGCCTGCACACCCTGACAGCTGGATCACTGCCTGCACACCCTGGCAGCTGGACCATGCGTACACACTCTGGCAGCTGGATCACTGCCTGCACACTCTGGCAGCTGGATCACTGCCTGCACACTCTGGCAGCTGGATCACTGCCTGCACACCCTGACAGCTGGATCATTGCCTGCACACTCTGGCAGCTGGATCATTGCCTGCACACCCTGACAGCTGGATCACTGCCTGCACACCCTGGCAGCTGGATCACTGCCTGCACACCCTGACAGCTGGATCACTGCCTGCACACCCTGACAGCTGGATCACTGCCTGCACACCCTGGCAGCTGGATCACTGCCTGCACATTTGGATCATTGCCTGCACACTCTGGCAGCTGGATCACTGCCTGCACACCCTGACAGCTGGATCATTGCCTGCACAACCTGACAGCTGGATCACTGTCTGCACACTCTGGCAGCTGGATCACTGCCTGCACACTCTGACAGCTGGATCACTGCCTGCACACTCTGACAGCTGGATCACTGCCTGCACACCCTGACAGCTGGATCATGCGTACACACTCTGGCAGCTGGATCACTGCCTGCACATTTGGATCACTGTCTGCACACTCTGGCAGCTGGATCACTGCCTGCACACCCTGACAGCTGGATCACTGCCTGCACACCCTGGCAGCTGGATCACTGCCTGCACACCCTGACAGCTGGATCACTGCCTGCACACCCTGACAGCTGGATCACTGCCTGCACACCCTGACAGCTGGATCACTGCCTGCACACCCTGGCAGCTGGACCATGCGTACACACTCTGGCAGCTGGATCACTGCCTGCACATTTGGATCATTGCCTGCACACTCTGGCAGCTGGATCACTGCCTGCACACCCTGACAGCTGGATCATTGCCTGCACACCCTGCCAGCTGGATCACTGTCTGCACACTCTGGCAGCTGGATCACTGCCTGCACATTTGGATTATTCCCTGCACACTCTGACAGCTGGATCACTGCCTGCACACTCTGGCAGCTGGATCACTGCCTGCACATTTGGATCATTGCCTGCACACTCTGGCAGCTGGATCACTGCCTGCACACCCTGACAGCTGGATCACTGCCTGCACACCCTGACAGCTGGATCACTGCCTGCCAACTCTGGCAGCTGGATCACTGCCTGCACACTCTGGCAGCTGGATCACTGCCTGCACATCCTGACAGCTGGATCACTGTCTGCACACTCTGGCAGCTGGATCACTGCCTGCACACTCTGGCAGCTGGATCACTGCCTGCACATTTGGATCATTGCCTGCACACTCTGGCAGCTGGATCACTGCCTGCACACTCTGGCAGCTGGATCACTGCCTGCACACCCTGGCAGCTGGATCACTGCCTGCACACTCTGGCAGATGGATCACTGCCTGCACACCCTGACAGCTGGATCACTGCCTGCACACCCTGACAGCTGGATCACTGCCTGCACACCCTGACAGCTGGATCATGCGTACACACTCTGGCAGCTGGATCACTGCCTGCACATTTGGATCACTGTCTGCACACTCTGGCAGCTGGATCACTGCCTGCACACTCTGGCAGCTGGATCACTGCCTGCACACCCTGGCAGCTGGATCACTGCCTGCACACTCTGGCAGATGGATCACTGCCTGCACACCCTGACAGCTGGATCACTGCCTGCACACCCTGACAGCTGGATCACTGCCTGCACACCCTGACAGCTGGATCATGCGTACACACTCTGGTAGCTGGATCACTGCCTGCACATTTGGATCACTGTCTGCACACTCTGGCAGCTGGATCACTGCCTGCACACCCTGACAGCTGGATCACTGCCTGCACACCCTGACAGCTGGATCACTGCCTGCACACCCTGACAGCTGGATCACTGCCTGCACACTCTGGCAGCTGGATCACTGCCTGCACACCCTGACAGCTGGATCATGCATACACACTCTGGCAGCTGCATCACTGCCTGCACACTCTGGCAGCTGGATCACTGCCTGCACACCCTGACAGCTGGATCACTGCCTGCACACCCTGACAGCTGGATCACTGCCTGCACACCCTGACAGCTGGATCACTGCCTGCACACCCTGACAGCTTGATCACTGCCTGCACATTTGGATCACTGCCTGCACAGTCTGGCAGCTGGATCACTGCCTGCACACTCTGGCAGCTGGATCACTGCCTGCACACCCTAGCAGCTGGATCACTGCCTGCACACTCTGGCAGCTGGATCACTGCCTGCACACTCTGGCAGCTGGATCACTGCCTGCACACTCTGGCAGCTGGATCACTGCCTGCACACCCTGACAGCTGGATCACTGCCTGCACACCCTGGCATCTGGATCACTGCCTGCACACTCTGGCAGCTGGATCACTGCCTGCACACCCTGACAGCTGGATCATGCGTACACACTCTGGCAGCTGGATCACTGCCTGCACACTCTGGCAGCTGGATCACTGCCTGCACATTTGGATCACTGCCTGCACATCCTGGCAGCTGGATCATGCGTACACACTCTGGCAGCTGGATCACTGTCTGCACACCCTGACAGCTGGATCACTGTCTGCACACTCTGGCAGCTGGGTCACTGCCTGCACACCCTAGCAGCTGGATCACTGCCTGCACACCCTGACAGCTGGATCACTGTCTGCACACTCTGGCAGCTGGGTCACTGCCTGCACACCCTAGCAGCTGGATCACTGCCTGCACACCCTAGCAGCTGGATCACTGCCTGCACACTCTGGCAGCTGGATCACTGTCTGCACACCCTGGCAGCTGGATCACTGCCTGCACACCCTGGCAGCTGGATCACTGCCTGCGCACCCTGGCAGCTGGATCACTGCCTGCACACCCTAGCAGCTGGATCACTGCCTGCACACTCTGGCAGCTGGATCACTGCCTGCACACTCTGGCAGCTGGGTCACTGCCTGCACACTCTGGCAGCTGGATCACTGCCTGCACACCCTAGCAGCTGGATCACTGCCTGCACACTCTGGCAGCTGGATCACTGCCTGCACATTTGGATCACTGCCTGCACACTCTGGCAGCTGGGTCACTGCCTGCACACTCTGGCAGCTGGATCACTGCCTGCACACCCTAGCAGCTGGATCACTGCCTGCACACCGTGGCAGCTGGATCACTGCCTGCACACCCTGGCAGCTGGATCACAGGTTGCACACTCTGACAGCTGGATTGTGGCAATATCCGTGGGCCCGTTCTCGTTGCCGTCCCCTGTGCACCCTGTGCCTATTCCCCCAAAGGTCTCTCCCTGAGGTGATGCCTGTGGACCCCGGCCTCCTCTCCCCTCGCCCGCTTCCCCCTCCGCAGAGGGGGAGGTCCTCACTGCTGACTAAACAATACCGTCTGCTGAACCACAGCTGGGACTGACGACTGCACTATAGGTGCCAATGTGTTGAAATGCTCAGAAATATCTTGCAAAGCTGAAGAATCCTTAGAACAAATTAAACTCTGCAAAAGGTTCACAAGAAAACAAATCTCTACAATAACTCTACACTAAACTCTCGCTAAATCCTACCTACTCATCCTGCCTGTGCTCCCGCCTCCTTATATCTCACCCTTTGAATGACAATTCTGTGAAAACAGATTGGGCGCCTGCCCATGTGCTGCACTAAAAATCACACAGGCACATAACATTTTGTTCCATTGCTCCTTTAATGAGCTTTGCTAGAATTTTATTTGCTGGCAGACGCACAGCTGTCTCACGTTCGGGCCCACTGGCCAATATCGCACCACTACATGATGACGTCAGGACACACACCCGACGTCCTCACGTAGAATTTTGCAGACATCTGGGTCAGGCACATGTCCACCTGCAAAATGTAAATTTCTGACCATAAAACCTTACAGCACAGAAAGAGGCTATTCAGCTCACTCACTGTTCCTGTGCAGGCTCTTTGAAAGTGCTGTCTAATTAGTCCCACAACTGTTATTTCCCCAAAGCTCCTATAATGTTCTCCCTTCAAGTATTTACCCAACATCCCTTTGAAAGTTATTACTGGATCTGCTCCCAACACCCTTTCGGGCAATGCATCCCAGATTATAACAATTTGTTGAATAATTCTGTTTTCCTCATGGTCTCTGGTTCTTCTGCCAATTATCTTAAATCCGTGTCCTTTAATTACCGACACTTCTGCCACTGGAAACAATTTCCTGTTATTAACTCTATCAGAACTCCCCATAATCCTCTCTGCCCTAAGCAGAGCAAACCCAGTTTCTCCACATAGCTGACCTCCTTCAGCTCTGGTGCCATTTGAGGAAGTCTCCCCTGAATGCTATCTGAAGCTTTGAGATTCTTCCGAAAGATGCTGCCGAAAATTGGACACAATAATCCAGCTTGGATTTTTAAACCATACCTCTATTTATAGAGCCAAGGGTCTTGTGTGCCTTTTCACAGCTTTCTCAACTTGCATTGTCATCTTCAATGTCGTGTGCACTTCCATCCACCGGTCTCTGTTCCTGCACCCTTTTTTAAATTGTACAGTTTTGTTTATATTATCACTCCTCATTCATCCTACCAAAATGTATAGCTTCACACTTCTCCACGTTAAATTTAATCTGCCATGTGTCTGCCTATTTCCCCCCTTTATCTTCTCCCTGAGATCTGTTACTCTGCTTTTCACTGTTCCTTGGATTTCTGACTTCCATGTCAGTTGCAAATTTGGAATTTTTTCTCATTTTTCATTGGATGTGGGCACCTCTGTCCAGGTCAGCATGTGTTGCCCATCCCTAATTGCCTAGAGAAGGTGATGGTGAGCCATCTTCTTGTGGCCCATGTGGTATACTACACCCATAGTGTTGTTAGGAAGGAAGTTCCAGCATTTGATCCACCAACAGTGAAGGAACTGCAGTATAGTTCCATGGCTGGATGGTGTGTAGCTTACAGGGGAAATTACAGGTAGGGATGTTCCCATAGAATCACTACACTGTAGAAGGAGACCATTCGGCCCATCAAGTCTGCACCGACCCTCTGAAAGAGCCCCCACCCTATCCCCATAATCCCACATAACCCTTTGACACTAGGGGAAATTTAGCATGGCCAATCCACCTAACCTCCACATCTTTGGACTGTGGGAGGAAACCGGAGCGCTCGGCGAAAACCAGCGCAGACACGGGGAGAACGTGCAGACTCCACACTGACAGTGACCCAAGGCTGGAATTGAACCCGGGTCCCTGACGCTGTGAGGCAACAATGCTAACCACTGTGCCACCATGCTGCCCTTGTCCTTCTAGATAAGAGGTTGCAGATTTGGAAGGTGCTGTAGAAGGAGCACTGGTGTGTTGTTGCAATGAATCTTGCAGATGGCACACACTGCTGCCACTACGTTGGTGGTGGAGGGAGGAAATATTGAAGGTGGTGGATGGGGTCGCTGTGGTGAATATGGCCTCTATACCCAAGTCCATGTTATTAATATATATCAAAAAGAGCATTGATTGTAACATTGGCCATGGGAGGGGAGGGGGCAATGCCACTTCACGTCACACTGAAAAGCAACACTCAACACTCCTCTCGACTTTCTGTTCCTTAATCAATCTCTTATTTATGAAGCTATATTACCGCTCTAATTCCAAAAGCTTCAATTCTGCTAACACATTTATTATGTGGGATTTTATCAAATGCAATTTGAAAGTTCATATACTCAACATCAACCTTCAACAAATCTGTATTGGCTTTAAGTTAAGAACCCATAGTTTTTCAAGTGATAATACGTTTTTCCTTGGATGACTTCCTTAAAGGTTTCCCTGCCAGGATGTTAGACTCACTGGTGTTTCATCCTGAATTTCTTTTCCTCTTCCCTTTTTTGAAAAGGGTTATAACACGAGCAATCCTCCAGTTCTCTGGCATTAATCCTATATCTGGACTTCCGGTGGCTGCTAAGAGGTGAGCAGTCGCACACAACGTGGTTCCCGCTTGAAGACTTGGTTTTTTAACTGGTAAACGGGAGTAGTTGTGGGGAGAAAGGCGAAGTAACTGAAATTCATTGGCTTCTCCTCTGGTGTGGGATGTCCACAAGACATAATAAGAGGCTGAAGTTAGGTAAAAAAAGCTCCACACCAGATTTAGAAGATCCTGGTGGTGGTTTGGGAAAACATGGTGAACCCCTCAGTGGCATTGATGCCCTCCCAGTGGCTGATAGAGAAGTTAGTGGAGTTCTTTATGGGGAAATTCCACAAGGAAAGACAGATAATGTTGTCCAAGGCAATTATCTCCACCCCCCCCCCAGTATTGCTTTAGAAAGGGTGGAGCAACAATTGGAATCACAGAGCACGATGATTCACGAGGCGGAGAGGACGGTCTTGGACCACAGCGAGCAGATCGTCTCTTTAGAGGTGGAGGTAGCATTGGCAGAGGCCCAAAATATCTTGAAGGCCAAGCTGAATAACCAGGAGATTCAGAACCGGTCCAGGCGTCAGAATCGGAGAATGGTCGGGCTACCAGAGGGCATTGAAGGTACGATCGCCACTGAGAACATGGCAAAGATCTCAGGAAGTTGGTTCGGGTGGGAGTCTTCACAAAACCTCCCATGGTGGACCGGGCCCACTGGCCAGTGCGATAAAAGCCAAGATCTGGGGACCCGCCACAGTCGGTAGTAGTCTGGCTACATAAAGACCTGGGGAAGGAACAGATTTTAAAGTGGGCGAAGACCACACGAGAGTGCAACTGGAAGGGA
The DNA here is from genome assembly GCF_047496885.1 of Scyliorhinus torazame. Classification (NCBI taxonomy): domain Eukaryota; kingdom Metazoa; phylum Chordata; class Chondrichthyes; order Carcharhiniformes; family Scyliorhinidae; genus Scyliorhinus; species Scyliorhinus torazame. Next base: position 141,656,419 of record NC_092710.1, read on the forward strand.
CACTCCACTCAAATTTACCAGGATATCGGGGCAGAATTGGCTAAGCATCGAGCTGGATTCAATAGAACATAGAACATAGAACAATACAGCGCAGTACAGGCCCTTCGGCCCACGATGTTGCACCGAAACAAAAGCCATCTAACCTACACTATGCCATTATCATCCATATATTTATCCAATATACTTTTAAATGCCCTCAATGTTGGCGAGTTCACTACTGTAGCAGGTAGGGCATTCCACGGCCTCACTACTCTTTGCATAAAGAACCTACCTCTGACCTCTGTCCTATATCTATTACCCCTCAGTTTAAAGTTATGTCCCCTCGTGCCAGCCATTTCCATCCGCGGGAGAAGGCTCTCACTGTCCACCCTATCCAACCCCCTGATCATTTTGTATGCCTCTATTAAGTCTCCTCTTAACCTTCTTCTCTCCAACGAAAACAACCTCAAGTCCATCAGCCTTTCCTCATAAGATTTTCCCTCTATACCAGGCAACATCCTGGTAAATCTCCTCTGCACCCGCTCCAAAGTCTCCACGTCCTTCCTATAATGCGGTGACCAGAACTGTACGCAATACTCCAAATGCGGCCGTACCAGAGTTCTGTACAGCTGCAACATGACCTCCCGACTCCGGAACTCAATCCCTCTACCAATAAAGGCCAACACTCCATAGGCCTTCTTCACAACCCTATCAACCTGGGTGGCAACTTTCAGGGATCTATATACATGGACACCTAGATCCCTCTGCTCATCCTCACTTTCAAGAACTTTACCATTAGCCAAATATTCCGCATTCCTGTTATTCCTTCCAAAGTGAATCACCTCACACTTCTCTACATTAAACTCCATTTGCCACCTCTCAGCCCAGCTCTGCAGCTTATCTATATCCCTCTGTAACCTGCTACATCCTTCCACACTATCGACAACACCACCGACTTTAGTATCGTCTGCAAATTTACTCACCCACCCTTCTGCGCCTTCCTCTAGGTCATTGATAAAAATGACAAACAGCAACGGCCCCAGAACAGATCCTTGTGGTACTCCACTTGTGACTGTACGCCATTCTGAACATTTCCCATCAACCACCACCCTCTGTCTTCTTTCAGCTAGCCAATTTCTGATCCACATCTCTAAATCGCCCTCAATCCCCAGCCTCCATATTTTCTGCAATAGCCTACCGTGGGGAACCTTATCAAACGCTTTGCTGAAATCCATATACACCACATCAACTGCTCTACCCTCATCTAACTGTTCAGTCACCTTCTCAAAGAACTCAATAAGGTTTGTGAGGCATGACCTACCCTTCACAAAGCCATGCTGACTATCCCTGATCATATTATTCCTATCTAGATGATTATAAATCTTGTCTCTTATAATCCCCTCCAAGACTTTACCCACTACAGACGTGAGGCTCACCGGTCTATAGTTGCCGGGGTTGTCTCTGCTCCCCTTTTTGAACAAAGGGACCACATTTGCTGTCCTCCAGTCCTCTGGTACTATTCCTGTAGCCAATGATGACATAAAAATGAAAGCCAAAGGTCCAGCAATCTCTTCCCTGGCCTCCCAGAGAATCCTAGGATAAATCCCATCAGGTCCCGGGGACTTATCTATTTTAAGCCTGTCCAGAATTGCCAACACCTCTTCCCTACGTACCTCAATGCCATCTATTCTATTAGCCTGGGGCTCAGCATTCTCCTCCACAACATTATCTTTTTCCTGAGTGAATACTGACGAAAAATATTCATTTAGTATCTCGCCTATCTCTTCAGACTCCACACACAATTTCCCATCCCAATAAGGCCAAGGTGGCATTTTACAAGAATAAGGTGTGGTTCGGAATGGTATTGTGAGTCATGTTTAAGGGCAGAGACCATTGTTTCAATACATCGGAGGAGACAATTGACTTTGTGAGGAAGGTTGGACTGGGGGAAATCTGATTGTGGTTATGAGATGTTATAGAGTTTTTGAATTTTCACATGTTAATATTCATGTTTCTCGCCTTTTTCTGTGTTTTTGCTATTCTGGGTTCAGTTGTGTCTTTCCTATAGTAGTGGGGGGTAATTTGTCTCATTCAAGGGGGTTGTGGGTTTGTTCTTTCGGTATGCACCATTTTGGATGGGGGAGTGGGATAAGGGGGTGTTTGGGTTTTGCTGGTTGCATTATTTTCTTGTTTCCCAAGTGGGGTCAGCATGCTAGTTAATGGAAGCGAATCAGGGGAGGGGTCTGCAGTTGGTTACCTGGTGGGGCGGGGTCAGGGTTTGTTTTGTTTGTAGGGTAAGGTAGCAAGTTTGGGTTGGCTAAGTTCTGTTCATTTATTTTGTGTGTGTGTGTGGGGTGGGGTCAGGGGGGGGTGGGGGTCAGGGGGGTGGGGGGTTGGGGGGGCGGTTGTTTTCCAGAGCTGGATGGGTTGGTTGACTGTTCGAATGGGGGAAGGTGGTGTGGGGGGAGGATAGGAACCTGATAGGATAGGGGCGCGGGAATTGGGGTGGTGCGGGAGAGGGTAGAATGCCGGTGACACAGATTTCTTTATGGATTTGTGTGAGGGCGGTGACGTTGGCCATTTTGGTTGGGGCTGGAGTCGAGGTAGGCTTGGACCCAGTTAGATTTCTTCACAACGGGGATATGGCTGATTCTAGTAGAGGGGGAGATCCAGAGACCCCCGTCAGGATGGTCATGTGGAAAGCTAGGGGGTTAAATGGTCCGGTTAAAAAGTCCAGGGTGTTTTCCCACTTGATGAGCTTAAAAGCCGATGTAGTCTTCTTGCAGGAGACACATTTGAGGGTTAGAGATCAGACGAGGCGAAGGAAGGGATGGGAGGGGCAGGTGTTCCACTCAAATTTTGATGCGAGGATGAGAGGGGTGCTGATCTTGTTGAACAGGAGGATGGTTATTACAGCAGCAAGTATTTTGACAGACCTTGGGGGGTGGTATGCAATGGTGAGTGGGGCGTTGGCATATGCGGCGGTGGTTTTCGTAACCGTATATGATCCAGATTGGGATGTTGCATGCTTTATCAAGCAATTGTTGGCAGACATCCCCGACCATCCTCGGGGGTGCTTTTGCTAACACTGTTGGGGAGGTTTTAAACTAATGTGGCAGGGGGATAGGAACCAGATTAGGAAGTTAGAGGTCAGTAAAGAGGCAGCAACTAAAGCCAGTAAGGTACTAGATAATAAACTCAATGTGACGAAGGGGAAGAGTAGACAGGGAAGAGATGATAAAAGCAAAGGGACAGGTGGTCTGAGGTGCATTTGTTTCAATGCGAGAAGTGTAGCAGGTAAGGCAGATGAATTTAGGGCTTGGATTAGTACCTGGGAATAGGATGTTATTGGTATTACTGAGTCTTGGTTGAGGGAAGGGCAAGACTGGCAACTACATATCCCAGGGTATAGATGCTTCAGGGCGGATAGAGAGGGAGGTAAAAGGGGTGGTGGAGTTGCATTACTGGTCAGAGATGATATCACAGCTGTGATTAAGGAGGGCATGATGGAGGATTCGAGCACTGAGGCAATATGGGTAGAGCTAAGAAATAGGAAGGGTGCAGTAACATTGTTGGGACTTTACGACAGGCCTCCTAAAAGCGAGCGTGAAGTAGAGGTACAAATATGTAGACAGATTATAGAAAAATGTAGGAGCAATAGGGTGGTCGTGATGGGAGATTTTAACTTCCCCAACATTGAAAGGGACTCCTGTAGTGTTGGAGGCGTAGATGGAGCAGAATTTGTAAGGAGCATCCAGGAGAGTTTTTTACAGCAGTACGTAAATAGTCCAACTCGGGAAGGGGCCAAAGAGGACCTGGTATTAGGGAATGATCCCAGCCAGGTGGTTGAAGTTTCAGTTGGTGTTTACTTTGGGAATAACGATCACAATTCCGTAAGTTTTAGAATACTCATGGACAAAGCCGAGAGTGGTCCTAAAGGAAGAGTGCTAAATTGGGGAAAGGCCAAGTATAACAAAATTTGGCAGGAGCTAGGGAATGTGGATTGGGAGCAGCTGTTTAAGGGTAAATCCACATTTGAAATGTGGAAGTATTTTCAGGAAAGGTTGATTAGAGTGCAGGACAGACATATCTCTGTGAAAATGAGGGATAGAAATGGCAAGATTAGGGAACCATGAATGACTGGTGGAATTGTGAGATTAGCTAAGATGAAAAAGGAAGCATACATAAGATCTAGGTGACTTAAAACTGATGAAGCTTTGGAGGAATATCGGGAAAGTAGGACAAATCTCAAACGTGCAATAAAGAGGGCTAAAAAGGGTCATGAAATATCTTTGGCTAACAGGGTTAAGGAAAATCCCAAAGCCTTTTATTCGTGTATAAGGAGCAAGAGGGTAACTAGAGAAAGGATTGGCCCACTCAAAGACAAAAGAGGGAATTTTTGCGTGGAGTCAGAGAAAATGGGTGAGATTCTTAATGAGTACTTTGCATTGGTATTCACCAAGGAGAGGGACATGACGGATGATGAGGCTAAGGATGGATGTTTAAATACTCTAGGTCAAGTCGGCATAAGGAAGGGGGAAGTTTTGGGTATTCTAAAAGGCATTAAGGTGGACAAGTCCCCAGGTCCAGGTGGGATCTATCTCAGGTTACTGAGGGAAGCAAGGGACGAAATAGCTGGGGCCTTAACAGATATCTTTGCAGCATCCTTGAGCACGGGTGAGGTCCCGGAGGACTGGAGAATTGCTAATGTTGTCGCTTTGTTTAAGAAGGGTAGCAGGGATAATCCAGGGGATTATAGACCTGTGAGCTTGACGTCAGTGGTAGGCAAACTGTTGGAGAAGATACTGAGGGATAGGATCTATTCACATTAGGAAGAAAATAGACTTATCAGTGATAGGCAGCATGGTTTTGTGCAGGGAAGGTCATGTTTTACAAACCTAATAGAATTCTTTGAGGAAATGACTAAGTTAATTGATGAGGGAAGGGCTGTAGGTGTCATATACATGGACTTCAGTAAGGCGTTTGATAAAGTTTCCCATGGCAGGTTGATGGAAAAAGTGAAGTTGTATGGGGTTCAGGGTGTACTAGCTAGATGGATAAAGAACTGGCTGGGCAACAGGAGACAGAGTAGTGGTGGAAGGGAGTGTCTCAAAATGGAGAAAGGTGACTAGTGGTGTTCCACAGGGATCCGTGCTCGGACCACTGTTGTTTGTGATATACATAAATGACCTGGACGAAGGTATAGGCGGTCTGATTAGCAAGTTTGCAGATGAAACTAAGATTGGTGGAGTTGCAGATAGCGAGGAGGACAGCCAGAGAATACAGCAAAATATAGATAGATTGGAGAGTTGGGCAGAGAAATGGCACTTTGAGTTCAATCCAGGCAAATGCGAGGTGATGCATTTTGGAAGGTCTAATTCAAGAGCGGACTATACGGTCAATGGAAGAGTCCTGGGGAATATTGATGTACAGAGAGATCTGGGAGTTCAGGTCCATTGTACCCTGAAGGTAGCAACGCAGGTCGATAGAGTGGTCAAGAAGGCATGCAGCATGCTTGCCTTCATCGGACAGGGTTTTGAGTGCAAGAGTCGGCAGGTCATGTTACAGTTGTATAGGACTTTGGTTAGGCCACATTTGGAATACTGCGTGCAGTTCTGGTCGCCACATTACCAGAAGGATGTGGATGCTTTCAAGAGGGTGCAGAGGAGGTTTACCAGGATGTTGCCTGGTATGGAGGGTGGTAGCTATGAAGAAAGGTTGAGTAGATTAGGATTGTTTTCGTTGGAAAGACGGAGGTTGAGGGGGGACCTGATTGAGGTCTACAAAATTATGAGAGGTATGGACAGAGTGGATAGCAACACGCTTTTCCCAAGAGTGGGGGTGTCAATTACAAGGGGTCACGATTTCAAGGTGAGAGGGAGAAAGTTTAAGGGAGATGTGCGTGGAAAGTTTTTTGCGCAGAATGGTGGGTGCCTGGAATGCTTTGCCAGCGGAGGTAGTAGAGGCAGGTACGATAGCATCATTTAAGATGCATCTAGACAGATATATGAATGGGCGGGGAACAGAGGGAAGTAGATCCTTGGAAAATAGGTGACAGGTTTAGATAAAGGATCTGGATCGGCGCAGACTGGGAGGGCCGAAGAGCCTGTTCCTGTGCTGTAATTTTCTTTGTTCTTTTGTTCTTCTGACTCACATCAGCTGATCATGGGAGGAGATTTGAATTGTGTGTTAGATCCAAGGATGGACAGGCCAAGTCCCAAATCCTTTGTACCTTTGGGGATGTTGAAAGAGCTGGCAGTGTTCATGAAGCAGATAATTTAGAGTATCCAATTATTTTTTTCCAATTAAGGGCAATTTAGCGTGGCCCACGCAAGCACGAGGAGAATGTGCAACCTCCACATGGTCAGTGACCCGGGGCCGGGATGGAAACCGGGTCGTCGGCGCCATGAGGCTGCGGTGCTAACCACAGCGCCGCCGTGCTGCGCATGGATACTACGTAGGTTTTAATCAGAATTGGGCAGTTTTGCACAAAAAGCGGTGATCAGAGGGGAGGTAATTTCATATAAAGCCCACAGGCTCAGTTCTGGAGGTAGACCGGCAGTACTCCACAACCCGATGGCGGGTTGTTAGCGAAGAGAAAGAGATCACAAATGGAGCTTGTATCAACAGTGAAGTCAGTGAACCAGCTTCGCTGCATGCGAGGGGCGTGTTATGAACATGATAATAAGGCCAGCGGTCTATTGACTCAGCAACTGAGGTGGCAGGTGGCTATAAGGAGATAGGGCAGGTTAAGGATGAAGGAGGAGGGCTGGTTACTGCACCGAAAAAGATTAATGGAGCTTTTGAGGCTTTCTAAATCTGAACATCCAGAGGATGGCTTGGGCATGGAGCAGTTTTTGGACAGGCTGGACTTCCCGGTGGGGAGAGGATGAAGTGGCAGGGGTTGGAGGCACTGTTGGAATTTAAGGAGGTTATGGATTGTATTAGATCTATACAATCGGGGAAGGTACCGGGGCCGGATGGTTTCCAATGGAATTTTACAATTTGCAGCTTTATTGGCACCACATTTATTGGAGATGTTCAATGGCTCTCTGTCACGGGATGTACGGCTGGCCGGCCACGTTGGCGCATGCAGTGACGCCCGCGGTCACCGCTCTTCTTTGCGCTGGCAATTGAACCTTTGGCCATTGTGCTTAGGCCCTCGGGTGGGAGGAGTGACATTGGACATTGAGAGGGGGCACGAGGAGCATAGGGTGTCCCTTTATGTGGACAATCTGTTGTACATTTCTGATCTTCTATCCAGTGTGGGTAGGACGATGAGCTATTGAAGAGCTATTGTATTCTTCTCAGGATTGAGTGTGAGCAAGAGCGAGATTTCCCCGGTGAATTCCCTGGAGAGGGGGGCAGAGTTGGGGAGGCTGCTTTTAGAACATGGAACATAGAACATACAGTGCAGAAGGAGGCCATTCGGACAATCGAGTCTGCACCGACCCACGTAAGCTCATTTCCACCCTATCCCCGTAACCCAATAAACCCTCCTAACCTTTTTGGTCACTAAGGGCAATTTATCATGGCCAGTCGACCGAACCTGCGCATCTTTGGACTGTGGGAGGAAACTGGAGCACCCGGAGGAAACCCACGCAGATACCATCAGACATAGGAGCAGAATTAGGCCACTCAGCCCATCGAGTCTGCTCCGCCATTCAATCATGGCTGATATTTTCTCATCCCTATTCTCCTGCCTTCTCCCCATAACCCCTGATCCTCTTATTAATCGAGAACCCATCTATCTCTGTCTTAAAGTGAATTGGCATCCACAGCCTTCTGTGGCAAAGATTTCCGCAGATTCACCACCCACTGGCTGAAGAAATTCCTTCTCACCGCTGTTTTAAAGGATCGTCCCTTTAGTCTGAGATGGTGTCCCCTGGTTCTAGTTTTTCCTACAAGTGGAAACATCCTCTCCACGTCCACTCTATCCAGGCCTCGCAGTATCCTGTAAGTTTCAATAAGATCCCCCCTCATCCTTCTAAACTCCAACGAGTACAGACCCAGAGTCCTCAAACGTTCCTCATACAACAAGTTTTTCATTCCAGTGATCATTCTTGTGAACCTCCTCTGGACCCTTCCCAAGGCCAGCACATCCTTCCTTAGATGTGGGGCCCAAAACTGCTCACAATACTCCAAATGTGGTCTGGCCAGAGCCTTATACAGCCTCAGAAGTACATCCCTGGTCTTGTATTCTAGCCCCCTTGACATGAATGCTAACATTGCATTTGCCTTCTTAACTGCTGACTGAGCCTACACATTGACCTTAAGAGAATCGTGAACAAGGACTCCCAAGTCACTTTGTGCTTCTGCTTTCCGAAGCATTACCCCATTTAGAAAATAGTCTATGCCTAAATTCCTCCTTATAGTGCATAACCTCACACTTTTCCGCATTGTATTTCATTTGCAACTTCACTGCCCACTCTCCTAGCTTGTCCAAGTCCTTCTGCAGCCCCCTTGCTTCCTCAATACTACCTGTCCCTTTACAGATCTTTGTATCATCTGCAAACTTAGCAACAGTGCCTTCAGTACCTTCTTCCAGATCATTAATGTATATTGTAAAAAGTTGTGGTCCCAGCACAGACCCCTGAGGCACACCACTAGTCACTGGCTGCCACCCTGAAAAAGACCCCTTTATCCCCACTCTCTGCCTTCTGCCAGTCAGCCAATCTTCTATCCATGCCAGGATCTTACCCTGAATATCATGAGCTCTTAACTTATTTAACAGTCTCTTATGCGCCACCTTGTCAAAGGCCTTCTGGAAATCTAAATAAATCACATCCACTGGTTCTCCTTTGTCTAACTTGCTTGTTACCTCCTCAAAGAACTCTAACAGATTTGTCAGACACGACCTCCCTTTGACAAAGCCGTGCTGACTCAGTCCTAGTTTACCATGCACTACCAAGTGCTTCGCGATCTCATCTTTAATAACAGACTCTAAAATCTTACCAATGACCGAAGTCAGGCTAACCGGCCTATAATTTCCTGTCTTCTGCCTCCCTCCCTTCTTAAACAGTGGTGTTATATTAGCCACCTTCCAGTCCTCTGGGACCCTTCCTGCCTCCATTGATTCCTGCAAGATCATCACTAATGCCTCCACAATTTCCTCAGCTGTCTCTTTTAGGACCCTGGGGTGTAGTCCATCCGGTCCAGGTGACTTATCCACCTTCAGACCTTTCAGTTTCCCCATAACCTTCTCCTTAGTAATGGTCACTGCACTCACCTCTGCCCCCTGGTTCTCCTGGAGGTCTGGCATCCCACTGGTGTCTTCCACCGTGAAGACTGATACAAAGTAACTATTCAGTTTCTCTGCCATTTCTTTGTTGGGATGGTGTCTGCATGGGGAGAACGTGCAGACTCCATACAGACAGTGACCCAGCGGGGAATCAAACCTGGGAGCCTGGCGCTGTGAAGCCACAGTGCTATCCAATTGTGCTGCCGTGCTGCCCATAAAACTGGTCAAGACGAACTTTAGATATTTAGAGATTCAGATGGTGCATGTCTGGTGGGCGTCCGCCCGCTATCCTTGGTGGATAGAAAGCAGATGGTCAAATTGAACATTCTGCCAAGGTCCTTATTTGTGTTTCAGTGTCTCCCAATTTTCCTCCCTAAATATTTTTTTGTTAGGATGGACAAGTTAATCTCGGCACTTATATGGGCGGGTAAGACTCCCAGGATTAGAAGGGCTTTCATACAGAGGGAATGGTATTTGAAAGGGATGGCATTACCAACTCCAATGTTGTATTACTGAACATCAAGAAATTGCGAGGGGGGTTTGAGGAACTGGGGTCGTGGTGGGTGCAGATGGAAGCGGTTTCCTGTGTAGATTTGTGTCTGCGAGCGTTGACTACGGCACCTCTTTCGTTCTCTCTGGCCAAATTCTCAACGAGCCCAGTGGTGGTGATGTCTCTAAGAATCTGGAACCAGTTTAGGCAGCATTTTAGATTGGGAGCCATGTCATTATTGTCAACAATCTGCGGAAACAATGGGCTGGATTCTCCCAAAATGGGACTATGTCACCACGCCAGCGTAAAAACGCTGGCTTTTCACTCCCGAGTTTCCAATAAGGGGCTAGCAGGGACCCAGAGTAATTCACACAGCTTTAGCTGCGAATACGGGTCCCCGCACTTCCAGCTTTGAGTGTGCGCATCCGCTCGCCGGCAGCCTCCAGCAGCTGCGCCGAGTGCCATGGCGGGCCCGGACCGCGGAGGCAGGTGAAGAATACAGGCCCCTCACCCCCCTATTCAGCCGCACGCCCGAAGATCCGACCGGCCCGATCTGTCCCTCGGCTGCCCATAAGGCACCCCCCCCACCCCCCCCACCCCACCCCCCCCACCTCCGCCGGTGCCCGATCCCCTGCCCCCCCCCCAGGGCGGCCGCGGACCCGCACAAGCTTCCCGAACGGCGATAAGTGGTTAGAACCACGCCGTCGGGAACTCGGCCGGTTGGGAGCGGAGGATCACTGGGCGGACCTCTGGCAATGGCCCCCCAGCCGCGCGGAATACGCAGCGAACGCGCCAATTCTCGGGACCCGGAGAATCGCCGGACCGGCCGCCGGGCCAGATTTCGGCGTGAAAATGGATTCTCCGCCCCCGCGCCAAACACAATTTTGGCGCAGGGCTGCAGAGAATCCAGCCCCATACGTTTGCGATGTCGGGGATGGACCCAATGTCCATGATTTGGAAGAGGGAGGGAGTCAAGAGGTTCAGGGATTTCTTCTCCTCTTTGCCATTTACATTCTTATCTTCCCAGTCTATATTAGGATAACTGAAGACCCCCATTGTTATTACTCTAAGGTCCCTGCATATTTTCATCTCTCTCTCCTTACAACTATTTGGTAGCCTGCAGTGTAGACCCAGCAGCATAATAGCTCCTCTATTGTTCCTTAATTCTAAACAAATATATTCTGCCTTTGAACTCTCAAGTATAATATCCCTTTCTAGTGCTGTTACAGCATCTTTTCTTACTATTGCCAAACTCCTTCACTGTCTTTCTTCCCTTGCTTATTTTTCCAAAATACATGTAGCCAGGAAAGTGTCCATGTCTATCCTTGTTTGAGCCAAGTCTCCATTACTTCCACAATATCATAATCCCATGTTGCTGTTTATGATTGTAGTTCACCAACCTTATTTGCCACACTTTGTGCATTTACACAGGAGGAAAGATTTGTCTGCCTTGCATCACTTTGGATGGTATGGCGCAGACAATACTGATTCCTCTGGGGACAAACAGCGTACCAGCCTTCTACCTGCATGGCACACATCTTCAACACTATCAATGAGGGAACCCATGCCGGCCACATAGGCAGCAGCCTGTGGGGAATCCACATGAAAACATATTCTCCTGTGCACCTTGTGCACTCCTCACTAATACTTTATCCTGGTGCTATTCCCTTGACATTTTTAAAGCCCATACTTGACTTGGCATCGTACAGCCTGAAGCAGGATCTGGGTACCCTTGCTTGGGATGATAGTCGAATTACATGAGCAGCATGCAATGACCATGATGACTAAATACGAAGCATATGCACCTCGCCCTGACATTCAACTGCACTACTATCACCCATTTTTCCACCTTTAACATCTTTGATCACCAGTGATCAAAAGTTAAAGTAGACCAACCGTATCAACATCATGGCATTCTGCAATGAATGGCCCATCTCTAACTACTCAAAGCCTCATCTAAAATGCTAAAGTCAGAAATGTGAGGAATATTACTCTTTTGCCTGAGTGAGGAGTAATTGCTGCACCATGCAGAACAGAGGAGTCGATTTGTGTGTACTGATGCTATTCAACTAAATAGCCATTCAGTGCACAATCAGTGTAATGCAGCTAAAGTAGATACTATCCACAAGATGCACTGCAGAAACTCATCCCATGCTTCCTACAAGAGCACAGTTCAGCCATGTGACCAAGAAAGTAAACAGCAGCAGTGTCATGTAGAAACAACATCACCTCTAAAGACGGTTTGGGCAGAAATCGCTTCCTATCTAAAGTATGTCCATTTATAAGTAACACTTGGTCCAGGTGATCTCCTGGACTAGTTCAGAATGCTTGCAGGGGTCAAAGAATCATTTTACTCATTTTAAATGCACCTTATGTGCATTGTTCTACATCCATGCAAAGCACGTATGCCAAGCAAGTGGGGGGGAAACAGCACATTACATGCAGCCTAACATTCTCCATGTGTCAAAGGTCACCAGCTGAACTATATCATTTCACACAGGTTGCCTGAATACTAATCACTGAGGGGATATCTTTTCTATCAGTGGAAACACAGAACAACGTTTGGTTCATTGCAAAAGTTACATAGTGGAATAAAGCCCATTTTCAAAATTAAGCAACTGTTAATTCACATTTGTACACTACATCTATGGCACGATAATCTCTGACTTTGATTTAATAATTATGTGTATAGAAGAATGCCTGCTTTTCCAGGATAATCTTTGTTCTTCAAATGCATTAGTTTCCACAAATGTTATGGGCCAGCGTTTAGAGAATCCCAACGTGTATCATGGTGTTCACCTTACCCACAACTTTTAATAGATTGTGGTATGGGGAGCACACGGCCCACTCTACAGGTGTGGTACAGCAGAAATGGAAAAGTATTTTTTTAAAGCAAAACAATGTTTATTCTATGAACTCAAGTTAATCTTTTTGAAACATACAGTGAACATCTTAGCAACAATCAATTCAAATACAACCCCCAAAGAATATAACACTAAGTAATCCTTTAAGCTTTCCTTTTAACGTCCAAAAGACTTAAAAATTACCAGAAGCACATCAGGTTAAAGTCACTACTGTTATTAGTTTTAAATCACCAGGATCGATTTACAGTCTTTAGATTACAGAGAGATACTCTAATACACCTTCTGGCTGTCACTGCAGCTATCCAGCTCTGAAAACGAAACTCAAACACACCCTGTAGCAAACAGCCTAAAACGAAAGTAAAAAGCTGACAGACATCCCAGCTCCACACACTCTCTGACATCACTGCAGTAATAAACACCCATTTCTTAAAGGTACTCTCACTACAGATACTTATATATACACCCATTTATAAACATCCATTTCTTAAAGATACTCTCACATGACACCTTCCCCCAAGAAAAAAACATAAACCATCAACTTCAAGATGGTTTCATTTTTCACCTTTTCACTATCCTTTAAGAAATGCACACAGTAAATATACTTTATCGTTTCAAAAAAAACAACACACGCAAACAGGCATAATAATATAGTCCATTTTTTTTTCATTTTTCTTCCTCCAACTGAAATCCTTCTCGATTGACAGTCTCTTTGAACAAGAAGGTCTCTGCACGATCCGTCCATTTCTCTACGCCTCGGCATGTCTCTTTAAAGTCAGATACTTTAGTTCAATCTGATCACAGAGTCCCTTGTAATTCTCCAACACAGGAGCATTGGTTATCACAGCTTTCAGACAGTCAAATGCCTGTTGAAAGTCCACTGTCCATTGAAATTTTCGATGTTTCTTCAGCAAGTCCATCAGTGTGGCAATCACGCTACAAAACTTTTGCACAAATGTTCGATCAAATCCACTCATGCCAAGAACTCATATTAGTTCCCTTCATCTTGAGGTTATCGGAAACCCCTCAATAACTGTTGGTTTCATATCCCGTGTGAGCATTCGACTCTGTCCAATTGTATGGCCAAGGAAAGTGACTTGGGCTTTTTCAAATTCACTTTTGGCTAGGTTCATCACCAAACCCGCCTCCTGAAGTCGATCAAATAACTCCATCAGATGTTTCAAATGTTCTGTCCATGTCTGGCTGAAAATGACCAGATCGTCGATGTATACCGCACAATTGGGTAATCCTGAAACAACTTTATTAGTTAACCGTTGAAATGTGGCTGGTTGTTCATGCCAAATGGCATAACTTTGAATTGGTATATACCATCTGGAGTCACAAAAGCTGAAATCTCCTTCGCCCTTTCGGATAAAGGTACCTGCCAGTAACCTTTAAGTAATTCCAGTTTGGAAATAAAAGCTGATTGTCCCACATTCTCAATGAAATCCTCCAAACATGGGATAGGATAAGAGTCCGTTCTTGTAACTGCATTAACCTTTCTATAGTTCACACACAACCGTTGGGTACCGTCTGGTTTAAGTACCATCACTATGGGTGAGCTCCATTGGCTGCAACCCACTTCAATTATGCCATTTTTAAGCATACTCTCAATCTCTTTGTTAACCTGTGCCAATTTTAAAGGATTAAGTCCAAAAGGATTTTGTTTGATCGGAACAGCACTTCCCACATCTACATCATGAATAGCCATTTTAGTACTTCCCAATTTATCTCCACAAACTTGCCCATGTGATATCAATAACTCTTTCAGGTCAGTTTGCTTTTCCTCTGGAAGGTAACTCAACAATTTATCCTAATTTTTAAGAACATCCTCATTTTCCAATTGAATTTGAGGTATATCAAATTCAGTCATCTGGATTTGGTTTGTAACTTTAGAATCATTAAAGAATCAATTAGAATCATTAAAACCTCCTCCTTGGTCTCTCCTTCCCTTTCAAAGTACCTTTTAAGTATATTCACGTGACACACTCGGTGAGTCTTCCTTCTATCTGGTGTTTTTACCACATTATTCACCTCACTGAATTTCCTTTCAATCTGATAAGGTACACAAAACCTAGCTTTTAAAGGTTCACCTACCACTGGTAACAGTACTAAAACTTTATCTCCACTGGCAAAACTATGAACTTTGGATTTCTTATCCACTACCCGTTTCATCACATTTTGTGCAACTTTTAAATGTTGTCTAGCCAATTCACCTGCTCTATTTAAATCATTCCCTAAAATTTGACACGTAATCCAATAATGTAATTTCAGATTTCTCACTCACCAATTTTTCCTTAATCAATTTAAGTGGTCCTCTTACCTCATGACAAAAAATTAGTTCAAAAGGACTGAATTTGGTTGATTCATTAGGTGCATCCCTAATTGCAAACAGTACAAACAGAATTCCTTTATCCCAATCCTCTGGATAATCTTGACAATAAGCCCTCAATATTGTCTTTAATGTCTGATGCCACCCTTCTAATGCTCCCTGCGATTCTGGATGGTACGCAGTTGATTTAAATTGTTTTATTCCTAAGCTATCCATAACTTCTTTGAATAACCATGAGGTAAAATTTGATCCTTGATCCGATTGTATTTCTGTGGGTAGTCCTTATCTAGTAAAGAATATAAGTAACTCCTCCACAATCTTTTTAGCTGTAATATTACGTACTGGAATGGCCTCCGGAAACTTGGTAGACACATCCATTATAGTCAAAAGATATTGATTCCCACTTTTCGTTTTAGGAAGCGGTCCTATGCAATCAATTAGGACCCTTGTAGAAGGTTCCTCAAATGCTGGAATGGGTATTAAGGGCGCTGGTTTTATCACTGCTTGAGGTTTCCATATCACTTGACATGTGTGACATGATTGACAAAATTTATCTACACCTTTATCTACATCCAGGCCAATAAAAATGTTTCTGGATTTTAGCTTGAGTTTTCCTTATTCCCAAATGACCTCCCATTGGTACCTCATGTGCAACTCGCAACACCTCCTTTCTACACCCTACCGGCAATACTACTTGATGAACTTCTGCCCACTTTTCATCCGCCTGCATATGTAAAGGTCTCCATTTTCTCATCAAGACATCACTTTTATGGTAATAACACTCTGGTATACACTCAGATTCCTCTTCCGTGTATGCTTTCTGATACATCCGTTTTATTTCTTCATCTTTCTGTTGTAACTCTGCCAATTTTCCTGAACTAAAAATATCCGCCTCATCCTCCACCTGTTCTTGTTCTTTTTCAACCATCTGATCAAAAATCGTTTCTGATAATTGCACTTCAACTGCATCTTCACTCTTTGATTTCTCCTCTTGCCTTAACCTGTGACTTTGCGACCTTGTTACTACACAATCCGGAAAAATCCCAGGATATTCGTCCTTCAACAATTCAGTTATCTGATTTTCCACTGGCTTATCAACCACAGTCGGCATCACTCCCACCTGCGATCCAGCTATATCATTACCCAAGATAAACTGTACTCCTGGACAAGATAGTTTCTCTATTACTCCTACTACCACTTCACCACTCTTCACTGGACTTTCCAACCTTATCTTATATAATTGAACACGACTCCTCTCATCCTGAATTCCACATATTACCACCTTTTCTGGCAACATTCTTCCCAAACTACATAACTCCTCATCTCTTATCATTAAGGATTGACTAGCTCCCATATCTCTTAAAATTGTGACTTCTTTCCCTGCTCCTCCTGATACACATGAGTAAACTTTACCCACACAAGTAAATTCTTTGAAGAGATCTGGCACCTTCTTATCAATCACCTCTTGATCAGGCAGTACAATCTTTTGCACCTCCTTCACTTCCCTTGGGCTTTCCTTTACTTCTTTAACAAACCCTAGTGTCTTATCCTATTTTACCACATCAGCCTTCCCAGTGCTTTTCTTCAACCACCAACACTGTGACTTTACAGGGCCTAGTTTATTACAGTGAAAACATTTGAAACTTTTCATTTCTTTTCCACCCTCCTGGATTTCTTTTTTAATCTGAGGTATACTCTCCTTATTATCTCCCATCAGATCACCTTTACCTTTACCACTTGAGTATTTTTCATGTCCCCAGTTTCTATCCCTCACAGGCTGAAACTGATGTCGGAAACCAAGCTTTGATTTCTGAACTAATTCATAATCATCTGCCATTTCTGCTGCGAATCTCACAGATTTATCCCTCTGCTCTTCCACATGAGTTCTCACTACATCAGGAATTGAATTTTTAAACTCCTCCAAAAGCATAATTTCTCTGAGAGCTTCATACGTTTGGTCTATTTTCAAAGCCTTTATCCACCTTACAAAATTACTCTGTTTGATCCTTTCAAACTCCAGGTATGTTTGACCAAATTCTTTCCTTAAATTTCTAAACCTTTGTCTGTAGGCTTCAGGCACTAATTTACATGCACCTAAGATGGATTTTTTCACCTCCTCATGCGTCCCAGATACCTCTTCCGGTCGTGATGCAAACTCTTCACTGGCCCTACCTACCAGTTTTGTTTGAATCAGTAATACCCACATATCCTGTGGCCATTTCATTTGTTTAGCTACCTTCTCAAATGAAATGAAAAAGGCTTCCACCTCCTTCTCATCAAGCCTTGGCAATGCTTGGACATATTTAAATAGATCCCCACTAAGCCTTCGACTATGACACTCTTTGTCACTATCCACATCACTATCAACCAACCATACGTTTCCCTTTATGTCTGCCAATTTTAACTGACTGTCATGTTTCATGGCCATTTTCTGAAGTTCTCTCTCTTTATCTTTTTCCCTGATCTGTATCTCCCATTCTCTTTCTTTTTGTTCTGCTCGGACTATTCTTTCTGTTTTCCTTTCTTCTCTCTTCTTTTCCTCTCTCTCTCTTTCCCTTTCTTTTTCCTCTCTCTCTCTTTCTTTTTCCTCTCTCTCTCTTTCGTATTCAAGCTGCTTTAATTCTTTCTCATGTTCCATTTGTTTAATTTGCAACTGAATTTTTGCTATTTCCAATGAGTCAAACTGTATCTCAGGCAACTTTAAATGCTTAGCCACCGCCATAATTACCTCAACTTTTCGCATTTTGTCAGGTAATGTTAACTGCAATGTTTTTATCAAATCTAACAATCTGCTTTTAGTCTCTGTCCCTAAGGCACTGCGTGTGACCGTCTCCACCCCCAAAAACTTCAGAGCCTCTGAAAGAGCCATTGTCCACAACACACTCCCCACTAGAATACCACACCTGAAAAGCAACCACAATATGCTCACCCCTCACTGTCTTAAGTTCACTAAGCCAATCCAATAGATAGACTTTTATCAACCTCGAGCCTCCAATTTGTTATGGGCCAGGGTTTACAGAACCCCAAAGTGTAACATGGAGTTCAGCTGACCCACAACTTTTAATAGATTGTGGTATGGGGAGCACACGGCCCACTCTACAGGTATGGTACAGCAGAAATGGAACAGTATTTTTTAATGCAAAACAATGTTTATTCTATGAACTCAAGTTAACCTTTTTGAAACATACAGTGAACATCTTAGCAACCATCAATTCAAATACAACCCCCAAAGAATATAACACTAAGTAATTCTTTAAGCTTTCCTTTTAACATCCATAAGACTTTAAAATTACCAGAAGCACATCAGGTTAAAGTCACTACTGTTATTAGTTTTAAATCACCAGGATCGATTTACGGTCTTTAATTTACAGAGAGAGACTCTAATATCCCTTCTGGCTGTGACTGCAGCTATCCAGCTCTGAAAACTAAACTAAAACACACCCTGCAGCAAACAGCCTAAAATGAAAGTAAAAAGCTGACAGACAGCGCAGCTCCACCCACTCTCTGACATTACTGCAGTAATAAACACCCATTTCTTAAACATACTCTCACAACAGATACTTATATATACACCCATTTATAAACACCCATTTCTTAAAGGTACTCTCACATGACACAAAGTAATTTTAGATTACCAGCAGGGAGAAACATTATGGCTACATTCCCCATAAGCTATTTGTTAGCTTGATGATGTTGGGTGGCAACTTTGTAACTCCTCCCACACTGCAGCAGAATGCTTCACTAAGGTTGATAATTTACTTATAATTCCAGCGACAAAAACACAATAATTCAGACTAGAGTATTATACAAGCGCCTTGCACTGATGGTTCGTTCAGCCTCAAGAATTTCCTGTGCAATGCCCAAATGGCTATATGAAGATAAGCAGCATTTGGTTCTCCTACAGTCAGTTTGTTCTCTGTTTGAACAAACTAAACTTCACCTTTCTGAAAAATGTTTTTGGCTTATTGGAATCTTCTTTATTGAACCTAAAATAACTGCATCCAAAAGTCTCTGAAATTTCTTTCCCATTTTATCTACTTCGAAACTAGTCTGATGCACTCTTTATCCAAATCGTTTGTGAATGAGCCTAAGCACTAACCTTTGACAGTCACCCTGACCTCACCTGACAGCCAGAGGGATCGTTGGACAGTGACCCTTGGGTGGTTTTTATCCTTTCTAGCCTGGGGTAGCAATATTAATTAATATTGCTATTCTACCATTCCTGCCTCGGCTGTGATCTGCACTTTCAGTCACGATCAAAGGCTAAAATTGAGGGCCTTCTTGAATAGCCACATTACCAGTGTAGTAACCCCTGAAATAATTTGAGTTTTTGGCATTTACATTACAATGAAAATAATAGATCAATGGTAACTTTCTCTTCCCACCAACATAGATCACTGAAGAAAATGTCATTCATTATGTACAATAGGGAGACCTGGATTGCTAAAGATGCAAACTTTGGGATGAACCAAGGTACTGCTGATCTACCCAGGTAAACATAAAATAGACCAGGGCATAACTTTGGAGAAGAACATGGATGTGCCAGAAGAGATCGTCCCTTAATAACGCCACCATGTAATCTGGTTATGCATTTCATTTGTTTTTCTGGATCTTATTGTGCAAAATTAACTACCTCATTTGTTTACATAATAAGTGACTGAAAATCATAGAATAGAATCATAGAATCTCTATAGATCAGAAGGAGGCCATTCGGCCCATCGAGTCTGCACCAACCCTTGGAAAAAGTACTCCACCTAGGCCCATGCCGTGGGCCTATCCCCGTAACCCAGTAAGGAGCAATTTAGCATGGCCAATCCACCTAATCTGCACATCTTTGGACTGTAGAAGTAATGTACTGGTTGTGAAGTACTTGTAGACCTTGGGCTGAATTTTCACCAAGTCGAGTTGGCTCGGGAGCCCTTTAAAAATGTCATTCTGGGCCCAATTCCCATGTTGCCGACCCCATTCCCTGGGCTTCCTATTTTCAGGTATGCCTTTTAAGGGTGCGAACTGATTTGGGTCGAAAGCCTGCAATCCCAAACTGGCATGTTCCATTCCCCTAGTCTTCCACAATTTTCAAGGACAGGGGCAAGGTTTTCAATGAGTGTCACGAACAATGTCTGCATGAGTGAATCGTTTTAAGATCCTCTAAGGCCCCTTATGTCCCCCATGACAAAGTAAGTCCACGACCCACACTCTATGGCCCCTCATGTCCGATGTCAAGCTATGTCCCCAGCCACCCTCTTTAAATAAAACAGTCATTCACTGATAAATTTCCTTCTTTTTACACAAATTGTCAATCATCCAGACAATTTAAAGTGCCAATAGCTGAAACTGCAAGCACTTGAAACCTTTCTATCTTGTGTAAATGGACACTGTGAAATTGATAGCATAGCTCGAAAGCCAGAGCAGTCAATTAACCAGTATTTTCCCTAGAACTCAGGTGTTTTAGTACTCTAATAGATGTCTGGGTTCTCCGCCACAAATACATCATGAGGCATGGCTGAGAGCCCCAAAATCTGCTTGAGGGGACATAGGAGTTATTTTGGAGGGGTGGGAACAGCTTAGATTATGGAAGCTTGAGGAGCCATAGGGTATCAGTGTGTGTGGGTGGGGAGGATGAATCCAAGCCCATCAGGGGGACTTGTTAAGCAGAATATTAATGCAAATTTGTTCTTCCTTACTAGACAAGGATACTTGGATAGATTTTTCCAGGTGCTCTATTTGCAATTTCCAGCCTATTTATGCCTATAAAATTTAGTTTGTGGGACTGAACATTACAATCATTTCAAGTCGCTTATGAGTTTTTGATCTCATGGCGTTATCCCGTGGATTGCTTTGATGTTTAATGATGTTCATCAAACTCCAGCAGATCATCTGCTTGATTACCAAAATGATCATTTTTAAAATCTGTTTTTTAATGATTTAAGGGGAACCCTAAAACCGAAACTGATAACTAGAAAGAGTTCCCGTGGCAACAGAGCATATATTCACTGCAGCCTTCAGTGTGAAAACTGAATTCACTGTGATGACAATCTGCCTTTGCAGAGACCCTCAGATAAAGATTTGCATCACGAGTACAGCCTGATGGACTCTTTGTTTAATGATGCAATGCCCCTGCATTGAATAGGGGTTTTACCAAATATTTGAACGGTGGAGACTCAAATCCACCATGGCAACAGATTCTACAGACCCTAGATATTCCTTCCATTCAGTTTCTAAAGAATATCGTCAGCCATAGTTTTGCCAGATTCTCCCTACAGCAGCCCACAAGACAGGGCAAACCCTACAAAGCTGAACTGGGACAGCGAATCTGCAGACACCGTCTGCACTTCCATTCTAACAGACCACTTTATAGATCCCACCATCTGACACCAGTGTCTCCAACACCATGCAATGTACAATATCTACACCCCCAACCCCAATTCCCAACAATTTTAAATTCCCCCTCATAATCTCAGAATCCCCCCTACTTTCCTCTGAGACCTTCACCCCTGCACTGTGATTTAGAATTCTCACACTGTATCTTCGATTTCTCAGTGACTCTCTAAATGTTCATCACATCACAAACTCTGAGTGCTCCCCTCCTATTCCCAATGTTCCACCCCCACGTGTGATCTCCATGTGCTCACCCCCATCATCTAACTTCTTGTTGCTAATTTCACATTCCTCAATAAATATCGCGGCATTGTGTGCAGTTTATGAAACTGCTTATGCCTTTGAACATCTCTATTAAATCTCCTTTCAACCTTCTCTACTTGAAGGCGAACAACCTCAGCTTCTCCAACTCTCCGCACAACTGAAGTCTCTCATCTGTAGTACCATTCCAGTTAATCTCTTCTGCACCCTCGCCAAAGCCTTTTAGAGTGCATTCCCTGCCTCGTGAGGAGATCAAGACAGTCGGTTAGGCTGACTTCAGGCTAAGAACCCTGTTAAATAAACAATATTAATGTGGTAAAGATAAAACTCAACTGTATTTGGGAACAAGAACTCTCCCCTCCCACTTAAACTTTTCACCCCACTAAACATCGCCACTATTTATAAAGCGAAGGATTCCATTTGCCTTTTAACAATCTGATTAACTTGTCCAGGCACCTTCAAAAATGTGGACACATTTTATTCTCTCTGTTCTGCACTTCCTTTAAAATTGTACCATTTTGTTCATATCGCTTCGCCTCACACTTCCTACCACAATTAATCACTTCACACTTGTCATTTACCATGTGTCTGCCTGTTTTACCAGTCTGTCCATTTCCTCCTACAGTCTGCTACCATCGTCCTCACTGCTTCTATTGACTGCAAACTTCAAAATTGTACACTGCATACCAAAGCCCAGGGCCACGATTCAGCAACCCCATTGTACCTGGGGCAGATCCGGGTGCAATGGATAAATCACGCAGGAGGCCCAAATCGGGCTCCGTGCCGGGCCGATCGCGAATCACTTGACTCGCTCTGCCTGGCATGATCTAGATCTCTCCCTCACTGGGCAAGATCCAGATCAGAATATTTAAATGAGCCGAATGGCCCATTTAAATACACAGACGCCGGATTCACGTCAACGGCCGCACCGGCGGGAGCTCGCCAGAGTGCCGTTTAGTCTTGCTCTACACAAATGTGGACCAGGCGTAACGGCACCTGGGGGATCTCCCAGGCCATTAGAGACCCCAGGTGGTAAGGGACAGGGCAGGGTGGTACCCTGACACTTCCCCGGCACCTGGGCACCTTGGTAATGCTAGCCTGGCACTCTGGCAGTGCCACCTGGGCATCCTGGCAGTGCCAGCTCGGGTATCCAGGTGCCAGGTTTGCACTGCCTGGCCATGTAGAGAGGGAGGTTCACTGGGCCTCCCTGAGGTTGGGGTAGTAAAGGGGGGGGTCAATCCTGAAAGGGGGAAACGGGGTTGTCAGACAAAATGGCACCCCACTCTGTGAGCAACCTTTCCTCAGCTGGCAAGCTTCAGCAGGAAATTCCTCGAAGTGCTGCCTCAGCGGGGAGAACCCCCAAGAGGCCAAAAAAACAACAAAATGCGGGGCGTATCACGGTGCTGCAGCCACTGAGAAACACCCTGCTAGTTCAGTGGACTTAACTTCAGTCGACTGAATCACACCCAAGGTCAATTATAGCAAAAAAAGAGCAGCAGTCCCAATACCAAGACCTGGAAGACACCATTGCAGAATACACTCCAGTCTGAAAAATCATCACTGCACTTTGCTTGCTGTCCCTTAGCTAATTTCACATGTACACCATTATTACCCCTTTAAATCCATGGGCTTCAGGTCATTAACCTGAAATGTTAACTCTCTTCCCCACCACAGATTCTGCCTGACATGCTGAGTGAGTATTTCCAGTATTTTTCTTTTTTACTGCAGGATCCCCATCTGGATTTCAGCCAATCATACGGTGGGGCCTATATTCACCTTTCACAAGGCCAATTTGTCCCTTCTTAATGGGCTCACAACATTCACAACCTGCGAGGCTGTAGATGTGGTAATCTCTAGTCTTGATTACAAGGGTCCAAGGATACTGGCAAAGCATCTGAGCTTCCAAAGCTGTAGTAGACATGCCCCCACCAAAAGGTCTTTGGAACTTTGCAGCTCAGTATTTATTCTGCTACTATAATCTCATCCAGGGTAATCAATTTGCCAGCTAGTAAGAATTAATTTTATTCACCGTTACTGCCCCACTTTCGAACCTATCAAGAATCTACTGCACCTTATTGGTCTGCTCTTGATGAACTGCAATGCTCGCCATCTGGGTATGACCAACAGATTTTGACAGCATTGATAAACTATACAAGTTACAAAGATCCCAGATTTGATTGTAACGTAAGTCCATCATCACTCTGGTTCTTGGCATGACAGCGTTTGAACTTCTTTGATGCAGCCAGATGCCAATCTACTTTAATAACTTCCCACCCATTCTGTAAGATTTTTCTAACTTATTGGAGAACCACTTATGTGGTATTGAAGTAAAGTCTGGATAAACAATATCAACTGAGTTCCTTTATCTACAAATTCAAACTGATGCTTAAAAGAATTTTAATAGATTTGACAAGTAGGGTCTTCTCTTGCAATCGTTTTGGATTGTACTTGCAAGGATTTGCACATTAAGGTTGGACTGAATAGCATCCTTCTATACTATAGGCCTCCTCTGGGTGAAGCTTATATTTGAAGAATGTCCTGTTATTTTGCATTTTCTCTTTCATGACCTGCATAGGGTTCCTCTTATTTCTGTTGTGTTTCCTACCGAATTTGTAATTCCAGCATTATCCCTTTGTTCCTCTAACAATCCATTCTAATTCAGCTCCATTAGATACTTCCTCATTTCCAACTTCTCACAGTTTAGGTTCTTTCACAGTGAATTTCCTTAATATGTTTCCTGCTCCACTGCTGTAGCTTCAGCGCAAAGATACTCATATTTGCCTGGAGATGGTTGCATACTGGTAATATCACTGGACTTGGAATCCAGAGGCCCAGGCTAATGCTCTCAACACAGGAGTTCAAATACCACCAAGGCACCTGATGTAATTAAATTTCAATTAGTTACTAAATCTGGAATTGAAACCAAGTCTCAGTAATTTCAACCATGAAACAATCTAACACGATCACGCGAGACGTCATGATGTGAATCCCACCCATTGTGGCCGGGATCACTTTCTGGAAAATCTGCATAGTACAGTGAGACAGCTAGTCTAATAGGCATTCCCGCGATCTAACCAAGGCGTGATCTAATTCCCTTGCCTTGGAGACCTCTGGCGAGAGTTGTTCAGTGCTGGTCTCCACAAATGGGGACCCAGGTGGAACGGCACTTGTGGGATCTCCCAGGGGATCGGAGGCCCCCAGGTGCTTGCCCTCTGGGCAGGGTGAGACTCTAGAACTGCTGGTGGCACCCTTGCACTGCCAACCTGGCACCATGGCACTGTCACCTGCCAAGCACAATGAAGATCGGGCCGGGGGGTGCCCTGCACGGGGCCGAGGGCCCCCTTATAGGTGAGTTGGACCTTGATGGGGGTTCGGGGGCATGTTGGGGAGGGTCAAGAAATTGTGGTACTATTTTTAAATGGTGTCCCAATTTCTCCCTGCACTGAGGAATTCTAACGACCAGAGCTCCTAATGCAGAAAACGAGACTAAATGTGGCCTCCTCCTCGCGTTCTATGCTGAGGGCCCAATCAACCCGAAATGGCTGTTCATTAGCGTGATGTTTCTCGTCACTCTGTGGAAACACCTGGTTAAACACGCATGCTATGGGACTCTGTTCCCATTTGGGTAGAGCGCGCACAACATACCTGGGCAGGTTACCCCATTGTCAGGTAGATGCATGTGTTGTAGCTGTATTGGAACAGCTTGCCGAAAAGCGCAGCCAGTTCTGGAGTACAAGTCTTCAGTACTATTGCCGGAATGTTGTCAAGGCCCATAGCCTTTGTAGTATTCAGTGCCTTCAGCCATCTCTCGATAGCACATGGGGTTAATCACATTTACTGAAGACTGGTATCTGCGAAGTTGGGGACCTCAGGAGGAGCCAAGGTGGATCATCCACTTGGAAATTCTGGCTGAAGATTGTTGCAAATGCTTCAGCCTTGTCTTTTGCACTGATGTGCTGGGCTCCCCCATCACTAAGGATGGGGATATTTGTGGAGTCTCCTCCTCCAGACAATTGTTTAACGATCCACCCACATTCCTGCCTGCATGTGACAGGATTGCAGATCTTAGATCTGATCTGTTGATTCTGAGGCCACTTAGCACTGTCTTTTATTGCTGCTTTCACTGTTTGACACACAAGTAATCCTGTGTTGTAGCTTCCTCAGGTTGTCATCTCATTTTTAGATACGCCTGGTGTTGCTTCCAAGATGCCCTCCTGCACTCTTCATTGAGCCAGGATTGATCCCCCAGCTTGATGGTAATGATAGATTGGGGGTTTTACCGGGCCATGAGGTTACAGATTGTAGTTGTATATAGTTGGTACAGCTCTCTCAATTTGGCACAAACCCCCAGATATTTGTGAGGAGGACATTGCAGGGTTGACAAAGCTCGGATTGCTTCAGTCGTTTCCAGTGCCAAGGTCAATGGCAGGCGATCCATCTGGTTTAATTTCTTTGTGGTTTTATACACCTGAGTGGCTTGCGAGGTCATTTCAGAGGGCATGAGGAATCAATCAATTTATTATTGCATTGGAGTTGCATGTAGGCCAGACCAGGTCAAATCGGCAGATTTCCTTCCCTAAGCAAACTGGTGAACCAGATGGGTTTTTATGACATGGTGAGACTCAAACCTGTATCCCTAGGGCATTAGCCTGGACCTCTGGATTACTAGTCCGGTGACATTACCAGTATGCCACCAGCCAAACTATTCAACAATATAAAGTTATTAGACTGCTCAAGGAACCTAGTGATTTCTCGAGCTGCCAGTCAATTCCTGATCTTCCTGTTGGATGGTCAACCACAATCCTCTTGCTGAACTCTTCTTTCACTTTATGATTTGCCAACTCTATAGGTAACCATCGTCTGCAGAGTTTGATCCGAAGGTTCTTGCCCTTTTAAATATAGCAGAGTGTAGAGAAGCAGCACTGAACTCAATAATTTTATACTCTCATCTACGAACATACGAATTTGGAGCAGGTGTAGGCCACTCGGCCCCTCGAATCTGCTCCACCATTCAATACAATCGTGGCTGATCTGATTATAATTTCAACCCCACATTCCTGCCTACCCTCGATAACTTTTTACCCCCTTGTGGACCAAGAATCTACTGAGCTCTGCCCTAAAAATATTCATTGACTGCTTTCACTGCCTTTTGTGAAAGAGTTTCAGAGACGCACGATCCTCTGAGAGAAAATAAATTCTCCTTATCTCTGTCTTAAATGAGCAACCCCTTATTTTTAAACAATGACCCTATATTCTAGATTCTCTGACTAGAGGACATATCCACCCCACGTCCAACCTGTCAATATCCCTCAGAATCTTCAAGTTTTCAATCAAGTCATCCATTACTCTTCTAAACTCATGTGGATAGAGACCTAACCTGTCCAACCCTCACTCACAAGACAACCTACCCATTCCTAGTATTCATCTCGGAAAGCTTTTCTGAACTGCTTTTAATGTATTTACATCTTTCCTTAAATAAGGAAACCAATAATGTGCACAATACTCCTGATGTGGTCTAATCAAAGCCCTGTACAACTGAAACTTAACCTTCCTACTTACGTAATCAATTCCCCTCACAATATACAATAACATTTTATTATCTTCCCCAATTACTTGCTCTACTTGCCTTTTGTGACTCATACACTAGGACACCCAGATCCCTCTGTACCTCAGAGTTCTGAAATCACTCATCATTTAAATAGTGTACTTCTTTTTTAATCATCCTGTCAAAATGGACAATATCACATTTGCTCACATTATATTCCATTTGTCAAATTTTTGCCTATTCAATTCTGCCACCCAGAAAAATATTCATTTATACCATCTCTCTGTTTCCTGTTAGCTGGCCAATCTTCAATCCATGTCAACTTGTTACCCACTGTGCCATGAGCTTTTATTTTCTGCAATAATCTTTGATGTGGCAATTTATCAAATGCCTTCTATAACCCTAAGTAACGTACATCCACTGTTTCCCGTTTCCACAGAACATGTGACTCCTTCAAAGAACTCAAATAAATTGATTAAAACGGATTTCCCTTTCACAAAACCATGTTGACTCTGTTTGATTGCCTTGAATTTTTCCAAGTGACCTGCAATAAGGCGGGATTTTGTGCACTAGGGCTGTCTGAGGCGAGAAAACCGGCGGCAGCTCTTCAGCTCAACAGCTGAGTTTTTTCTGCAGATTCGATGCCACTCTGTGCACAGAGAATCCGGAAGTGTGCGTTTGCCCTCACGCTGGTGGGGCAAGGCCTGATAGAGCTGGCAATGCTGGTTCCACAGAGAGCGGGACAACCTTTTTAAAGGCGATCTGCGCTAAGAAAAATATTCCCCCCCCCCCCCCACACACGCACACAGATATAGGGAAGCCCTCCTTCACGCACCAGGACAAAACCCCCCCTCCCCCGCAAATATAGGGAAGCCCTCCCTCACGCACAAGGAAACCCTCCCCCCCTCACAGATAAGGACCCAGCCCCTCCTCCACAAGCACTGGGGCAACACCCTCACAGATAAGGGAGTCGCCCCAGTGGAGCTCCTCAGACGACCCGCCCATGGCACTGCCCTCTATCCTGGCAGTGCCAGGTTGCCAGGGCATGTCCCACTCCCTTGGGGGTTATGCTTACCCTTGCGCCCCCAGGGTTCCTCTCAAACTGATTCACAATACTTAAAAACAGTTGTGCACCTCACCGACAGAGGTAATTCAAAATGAGGGGGAACATATGGTGGGGAAGCCCCCACTTACTCTATTAAAATTCATTAAAATGTATTTAAATGAAGGGCAGGAACCTCATTACGTCATCAGTGTGCAACTGGGAAATTCAGAAAATGAGATTTCGCCAGCGATTTTGTACCGACATCGCCCTTTTCAAAATGGCACAAAATCATCCCACCATCATTAATAATAGCTTCAAATATTTTTCCTATGAGAAACATTCGGCTAACTAGCCTGTGGTTTTCTGTTTTCTGTCTCCCTCCCTTTTTGAATAAAGGAGTTACATTTGCTATCTTCCAATTTAATGGAACCTTGCTTGAATCCGGGGAATTTTGGAAAATGAAAAACAACTATCCCATTAGCCACTTCTTTCAAGATGTTAAGGTGAAGTCCATCTAGACTACAGGTTTTGTCTGCTTGTAGCTCCAACAATTTGCTCAATAGCACTTTCTACGTAATTGTAATTTATTTTGAGTTTCTTCCTCCATTCCATTTCCTGATTTGCAGCGATTTTTGGGATGTTACTTATGTCCAGTATAGAATGCCTACAGTGCAGAAGGAGGCCATTTGGCCTATCGAGTTTGCGCCGACCTCTCGAAAAAGCTTCCTACCTGTCATGATATGCAAACATGCAGCTAATGAACACATAGAATAGGACACGACCAATGAGCAGTCAGAACACTCAGGGGTGGTATCTCACTGTAAAAGAGGCACTCACACCCCGCCTCTTTCCACAGACCAACATGTACAGAGTGAGACAGGGTGTATCCTCAGCATCACACCTCAGCACGTAGCTTAGAGCAAGGCTGGCTCAGTTAGACTGAGTTACTACATTTAGATTAGCAGAGAGTCGAACTCATTGAGAACTGTGCTAATAGTTCAATAAAACACATTGAACTCACTTCAAAGTCTGGAGCATCTTTTACTCAAAACTGCATCAAGTGGCAGCTTGTGTTATTCCAAATTACGTAACACAACACTACCTAGGCCCAATTCCCGCTATAGCCCTGTATCCCCACCCAACGTTTGGCCACTAAGGGGCAATTTAGCATGCCAATCCATCCAACCTGCACATCTTTTATTTGTGGGAGGAAACCGACGCAGGCACAAGGAGAAAGTGCAAACTCCACACCCAGTCACCTGAGGTCGAAATCAAACCTGGCGCTGTGAGGCAGCAGTGCTAACCACTGTGCCACTCTGCAAATGCAAAATACCTTTTTAATTCATCCATCATTGCCTTACTTTTCATTACCAATCCCCCAGATGCACTTTCTATAGGACCAACATTCAACTTTGTTCACTCTTTTCTTGTTTAACTATCTACAGAAACTCTTACTGTCCACCTTTATACTACTGGCTAGCTTCCCTTGTACTCTAGTTTTCAATCAATCTTTTTATCACTCATTGATGTTTTTTATAATCTTTGCGATCTTCTGACCTGCCACTCGTCTTTGCGCAAATATATGCTTTTTCTTTAAGTTTAATAATAACATTTTTAGTTAACCACAAATGATGGGCCCTCCCCTTATTCTTTCTCATTCAAATGTATCTATTTGGTGCATTTTGAAATATGCCTTTAAATGTCTGTTGATCAACATCTGTTGGTCAATCTCCTGAGCATATTTGCCAGTTCAATTTTTTAGCTCCACTTTTATGCCCTCACAATTGCCCATATTTAAGTTTAAAATACTAGTTTTGGCCGCACTCTTCTCTCCCTCAAATTGAATATAAATTTCAATCATCTTACGATTGCTATTACCTCGGGGTGCCTTCACTCTAAGGTTACCAATTAATCCTATCCCATTGCACACTACCAGGTCTAGCATAAACTGCCCTCTGGTTGACTCCAGAACATAAGGGGCGAGATTCTCCGACCCCCCGCCGGGTCGGAGAATCGCCGGGGGCTGGCGTGAATCCCGCCCCCGCCGGTTGCCGAAGTCTCCGGCACCGGATATTCGGCGGGGGCGGGAATCGCGC
Source organism: Scyliorhinus torazame (assembly GCF_047496885.1). Lineage (NCBI taxonomy): Eukaryota > Metazoa > Chordata > Chondrichthyes > Carcharhiniformes > Scyliorhinidae > Scyliorhinus > Scyliorhinus torazame. The sequence continues at coordinate 141,686,647 of NC_092710.1, forward strand.
CACGCCGGTTGGCGGGCCCCCCCCCCGCTCGATTCTCCGGCCCGAATGGGCCGAAGTCCCGCCGATAAATTGCCTGTCCCGCAGGCGTAAATTAAATCACCTACCTTACCGGCGGGACAAGGCGGCGTGGGTGGGCTCTGTGGTCCTGGGGGGGGGGCGCGGGCGATCTGACCCCGGGGGTGCCCTCCGGTGGCCTGGCCCGCGATCGGGGCCCACCGATCCGCGGGCGGGCCTGTGCCGTGGGGGCACTCGTTCCCTTCCGCCTCCGCCACGGTCTCCACCATGGCGGAGGTGGAAGAGACTCCCTCCACTGCGCATGCGTGGGAAACTGTCAGCGGCCGCTGATGCTCCCGCACATGCGCCACCCGGAGATGTAATTTCCGCGCCAGCTGGCGGGGCAACAAAGGCCGTTTCCGCCAGCTGGCGGGGCGGAAATTCCTCCGGCGTCGGCCTAGCCCCTCAATGTTGGGGCTCGGCCCCCAAAGATGCGGAGCATTCCGCACCTTTGGGGCGGCACGATGCCCGTCTGATTGGCGCCGTTTTGGCCGCCAGTTGGCGGACATCGCGCCGTTTCCGGAGAATTTCACCCATGTTATTCGAAGAAAGTACCCAGAAAACATTCTTTATCTGATAAAATATGAAAAACATGAAATATTTGTAAGTATGATTGTGAACTCCCTGTCACCTGGTGTTTTATTCTCCGCCTTGCTCCCACTGTGACTTTTCTAACTTGGCATACTAGAGTTTTCCAGTAAAGCTCACTGAAAGCTCAGGGGACAGCACCTCATCTTTTGACTGGGCATTACTTTAGATGATAACCTCTGCTTCCTCTTTCTTTAGGTGTTTCTTTGTTCATTTGGCTTTTTCCTCTCATTTCTCTCGTTTCCTTCATTTTACACTCAGATGGCAATTATCCTATCAGCACCTCCTTGAGACACATCTTTTGAGTGGAATTCTCTGCTGCCCTCCACTAAAATTGGGTGGAGAATCCCACATCAGGCCAAAAATGGGATTGGTGCAGGGTGGCAGGTCCCGTCCCATGGACCATTGCAGGCTTTGCCATAGCGGGTTTCCTGCCCTGCACCGGTGGGAACATGCCAACAATTCATTTGCATTTAATGCGATTCAACAATGCTAAGTGCTTTCTGTGGTTAAAAAAGAGGAAGTGAAAGCACTTAGTGTATTTGAAGTGGACAGCAGCTGTCAATCAGAACAAGGTTGTTTATAACATTTGTGGTTCGGATCAATGGAGGGTAAGCAGAATCAGAGAATTACTAAAATACAGAAGGAGGCCATTTAGCCCATCGAGTCTACAGTGACCATCTGAAAGAGCACCCTATCTCGGCCCATTCCCCCTATCTCCGCAACCCCATAACCCCACCTAACCTGGACATTAAGGGGCAATTTAGCATGGCCAATCCACCTAACCTGAATTTCTTTGGACTGTGGAAGGAAACCGAAGCACCCGGAGGAAACCCATGCAGACATGGGGAGAAAGTGCAAACTCCACGTAGACAATTACCCAAGGCCGGAGCTGAACCCGGGCCCCTGGTGCTGTGAGGCAGCAGTGCTAACCAGATGCTTTAAGCGTGAAGGGAAAGGTAAATAAACAAAAATCCTGCCTGTTGTGTTAATCCACTAAGCCTATTAATCAAAGAATAGTTAAAGGTGCTGCACTGTGAAATTGAATGAATGCTGAGCATTTCAAAGGATCTTGGGATTTCAAGGCTTTTCAAGAGTTATGGGGGGCACCTCCATCCTGAACTACAGAGGCAGCTGCAGGCATTTTGAGTCCCGGCATTTGCATGTCACGTTGTTCTAATTGTGTTTCACGCCAATGTGTTTTGCACCCGCCACAGTGGACAATCTGGTGTAGGGGTCAGCCTGTCATTTGTATCCCATTAATGGGATGCAAGTTAGGTCCGCACCAGCCTGTGGCATGTTTCTGACCGGCCATGGCAGGCTCCAGTAGAAGATCCTGCTGCAAATTCACGCCGGCATGAAACCAATTCCTGGGCCTCGCACCGTATTCTCCCGGCATGCCCGTCATCGAACATGACAACTGGGATTTGGAAAAATTCCACCCATTTGCAGAATTTTCATTAAAAAAATGGCCAAGCGTGACTTCCGGTTGCGGCTATGCGGAGCCAAGTCGCACATTCGGCAGCTCCCACAAACAACTGACTTTTGGGCTATTTTCAGTGACCCAACGGCATTTTTTCAACATTTCCCGCTGTGGGAAGGAGAGTACAATAGTTCCCCGACAGTATATGGCTTTTACCAGGAGCGGGGCGACTAAAAAAGTGGTGATGGACTCGAAGAAGGTGCTAGGGAAGAAGAACAATATGGCAGCTGGTGGGGACCAGGCAGCGTGGATGCAATGGGCGCAGGAGCAGCAGGAGGGTATCCAGCGCTGCTTAGGGAGATTAAAGCGGACCTGCTTGAACCAATGAAGGCTTCTATCGATAAGCTGCTGGAGACACAGACGGCCCAGGGGGTGGCGATCCGCGAGGCCCGACAAAAGATCTCCGACAACGAGGACGAGATCTTAGGCCTGGCGGTAAAAGTGGAGGCGCATGAGGCGCTCCACAAGAAATGGCAGGAGCGGTTCGAGGAGATGGAGAACCGGTCGAGGCGGAAGAATCTGCGGATTCTGGGCCTCCCAGAGGGGCTGGAGGGGCCGGACGTGGGGGCCTATGTGGTCACCATGTTGAACTCGCTGATGGGAGCGGGGTCCTTCCAGGGGGCCCTGGAGCTGGAAGGGGCCCATAGAGTGCTGGCGAGGAGGCCCAAGGCTAATGAGCCTCCGCGGGTGGTGCTGGTGTGGTTTCATCGGTTCACTGATCGGGAGTGTGTGCTCAGATGGGCCAAGGAGAGGAGCAGCAGGTGGGAGAGCGCGGAGGTTCAAATATACCAGGACTGGAGTGCAGAGGTGGCGAAGAGGAGGGCCGGGTACAATCGAGCGAAGGAGGTGCTGCACAGGAAGGGGGTGAAGTTTGGCATGTTGCAGCCGGCGCGACTGTTGGTCACCTACAAGGACCGGCACCATTATTTTGAGTCTCCGGAGGAGGCTTGGACCTTTGTTCAGGCCGAGAAGTTGGACACAGATTGAGGGTCGGTATGGACGTTTGGGGATTGCGGTTGATATGTTACTTTTTGAGGGGGGGTCCTTTGCTCTTGTTTTTTTTTCTTTCTGGTTTGGTGAGGGTGGTTAGGGCGGGTTGGGCACTGTTTTGGTTGGGTTGGTCGGGGGGGGGGGGCTCTTGGAGGGGTGTAAGCAAATGGAACAGGGGTGGATGGCCGGCAGTGTGATGGGGCCCCGCTGGGGAGGGGGAGGCCCGAATCGGGGGTGAGGGTATTGGGCCTGTAAAAGGAGTTGCGTCAGAGGTGGCGGGGCCGGGTAGGTGGTAAGCGAGGGTTGTTTCCCACGCTTGGGATGGAAGGGGAAGGTGGAGAGCCTGCGGATGGGGAATGGAAGAGGAGGGTGTGTCACTCAATGGGAGGAGTCGAAGGAGAGGCGGGAGTGGCCGGCGTCAGCAGGAGTCAGCTGACTTGCGGAAGTGCAATGGGGGGAGTAAAGCAACTAAGAGGGGGGGGGGGATCGAGGTGCTGCTGCTATGGTCAAGGGGGTGCTGGAGTGAGTGGGGGGGGTTGAGACGGGGGTATGCTGCCGTGGGGAACGGGCTGGGCGTGGGGTGCGGGCGCTTGGCTGGCCGAGGAGGGGGTCATGGCTAGTCGGCGGGGGAGGGGGGCGGGTAGCCCCCTGATCTGGCTGATAACCTGGAATGTAAGGAGACTGAACGGGCCGGTCAAGCGGGCCCGCGTGTTCGCGCACCTGAAGGGGCTGAAGGCGGATGTGGTCATGCTCCAGGAGACACACCTGAAGGTGGCAGACCAGGTAAGATTGAGGAAAGGGTGGGTAGGTCAGGTGTTTCATTCGGGGCTGGATGCCAAAAAATGAGGGGTGGCGATCTTGGTGGGAAAGGTGTCGTTCGAGGCGTCGAGCATTGTGGCAGACAATGGCGGTAGGTACGTAATGGTTAGTGGTAAGTTGCAGGGAGAGAGGGTGGTACTGGTCAATGTGTATGCCCCGAACTGGGACGATGCGGGTTTTATGCGGCGCATGTTGGGTCGGATCCCAGATATGGAAGTGTGGGGCCTGATAATGGGGGGAGACTTTAACACGGTGTTGGATCCGGCACTGGATCGTTCCAGGTGTAGGACGGGTAGGAAGTCGGCGGCGGCAAAGGTGCTGAGGGGGTTTATGGACCAGATGGGAGGGGTGGACCCTTGGAGATTTGCAAGGCCGGGGGCTAGGGAATTTTCATTCTTCTCACATGTCCATAAGGCTTATTCTCGAATCGACTTTTTCATTTTGAGCAGGGTGCTGATAGCGAGAGTAGAGGATACTGAGTACTCGACGATAGCCATTTCGGATCACGCCCCGCATTGGGTGGACTTAGAGCTGGGGGAGGAGAGGGCCCAGCGCCCGTTGTGGCGTTTGGAGGTGGGGCTGTTGGCGGACGAGGAGGTGAGTGAGCGGGTCCTAGAAAGCATAGAGAGGTACCTGGAGGCCAACGATAACGGGGAGGTCCAAGTGGGGATGGTATGGGAGGCGCAGAAGGAGGTGGTTAGGGGAGAGCTGATCTCCATTAGGGCCCACAAGGAGGGGGGAGCAGAGGGAGAGGGAGAGGCTGGTGGGGGAGATGGTGAGGGTAGACAGGAGGTATGCGGAGGTGCCTGACGAAGGACTGTTGAGGAAGGGGTGCAGCCTCCAGGCCGAATTCGACCTGGTGACCACCAGGAAGGCGGAGGTGCAGTGGAGGAAGGCCCAGGAGGCGATTTACGAGTATGGGGAAAAGGCAAGCCGGATGCTGGCGCATCAGCTCCGGAAGCGGGACGCAGCTAGGGAGATCGGGGGAGTTAAGGATCGGGGAGGTAGTGTGGTGCGGAGTGGGGTTGGCATCAATGGGGTCTTCAAGGACTTTTATGAGGAATTGTATCGGTCCGAGCCCCCACTAGAGGAGGGAGGGATGGGCAGCTTTCTGGACCAATTGAGGTTTCCGAAGGTGGAGGAGGGACTGGTAGCGGGATTGGGGGCCCCAATTGGGCTGGAGGAGCTGACCAAAGGGATAGGGAGCATGCAGGCAGGGAAGGCACCGGGACCGGACGGTTTCCCGGTCGAATTTTATAAAAAATATATAGACCTGTTGGGCCCGTTGCTAGTTAGGACCTTTAATGAGGCAAGGGAGGGAGGAGCTTTGCCCCCGACGATGTCCCGGGCACTGATCTCCTTGATCCTGAAGCGGGACAAGGATCCCCTGCAGTGTGGGTCTTACAGGCCGATTTCGCTGCTAAACGTAGACGCCAAGGTGCTGGCGAAGGTCTTAGCCACGAGGATTGAGGATTGTGTGCCGCAGGTCATCCACGAAGACCAGACGGGGTTCGTGAAGGGGAGGCAGTTGAAAGCGAATGTGCGGAGGCTTCTGAACGTTATCATGATGCCGGCGAGGGAGGGGGAGGCGGAGATAGTGGTGGCGATGGACGCTGAGAAAGCCTTCGATAGGGTAGAGTGGGGGTACTTGTGGGAGGTGCTGAAGAGGTTTGGGTTTGAGGAGGGGTTTGTCAGGTGGGTCAGGTTGTTGTACGAGGTTCCGATGGCGAGCGTGGCCACGAACAGGAGGAGATCTGAGTACTTTCGGTTGCACCGAGGGACGAGGCAGGGGTGTCCCTTGTCCCCCATGCTCTTCGCATTATGGCACTGAGAGAGTCGAGGAACTGGAGGGGGTTGGTGCGGGGTGGGGAAGAGCATAGGGTGTTGCTTTATGCGGACGACTTGCTGTTATATGTGGCGGATCTAGTGGGGGGAATGCCGGAGGTAATGAGGATCCTCAGGGAATTCGGGGATTTCTCGGGGTACAAGCTCAACATGGGGAAGAGCGAGCTGTTCGTGGTTCACCCAGGGGACCAGGAGAGGGGGATTGGCAAGCTCCCACTAAAAAGGGCGGAGAGGAGCTTCAAGTATTTGGGGATCCAGGTGGCCAGGAGCTGGGGGGCCCTGCATAGGCTTAATTTCACAAGGCTGGTGGAGCAAATGGAGGAGGGGTTCAAGAGGTGGGACGTGTTGCCGCTGTCCTTGGCGGGTAGAGTGCAGTCAGTCAAAATGACGGTGCTCCCAAGGTTTTTGTTCCTGTTCCAGTGCCTCCCCGTGTTTGTCCCGAAGGCCTTTTTTAGGCGCGTCAACAGGAGCATAATGGGGTTTGTGTGGGCGCGAGGGACTCCGAGGGTGAGAAGGGGGTTCCTGGAGCGGAGAAGAGATAGGGGGGGGCAGGCGCTGCCCAACCTCTGTGGGTACTACTGGGCCGCCAATGCGACGATGGTGCGCAAGTGGGTGATGGAGGGGGAGGGGGCTGCATGGAAGAGGCTGGAGACGGCGTCCTGTGTGGGTACGAGTCTGGGGGTGCTGGCAACGGCGCCGCTGCCGCTCCCTCCAAGGAGGTATACCACGAGCCCGGCGGTGATGGCGGCCCTCAAAATTTGGGGGCAGTGGAGGCGGCATAGGGGGGATGTTGGGGCCTTGGCTTGGACCCCATTACGGGGGAACCACCGGTTCGCCCCAGGAAGAACAGGTGGAGGGTTTTCGGGGTGGCACAGGGCAGGGATACGAAAGTTGGGGGACCTGTTTGTGGACCGGAAGTTTGCGAGCTTGGGTGAGCTGGAGGAGAAGTACGGGCTCCCCCTGGGGAACACCTTCAGGTACTTACAGGTAAGGGCGTTTGCCAGACGGCAGGTGGTGGAATTTCCGCGGCTACTGCCACACACAGTACAGGACAGGGTGCTCTCGGGGGGGTGGGTGGGAGTGGGGAAGATCTCGGAAACATACCAGGTGATGCAGAAGGAGGAGGAGGCCTCGGTGCTGGAGTTGAAAGGTAAGTGGGAGGAGGAGTTGGGAGAGGAGATCGAAGAGGGGACGTGGGCAAATGCCCTAGGGAGGGTGAACTCTTCCTCTTTGTGCGCGAGGCTCATCCTCATACAGTTTAAGGTGCTGCACAGGGCACACATGACCGGGACAAGGATGAGCCGGTTCTTTGGGGGTGAGGGCAGGTGTGTTAGGTGCTCAGGGAGCCCAGCAAATTACACCCATATGTTCTGGGCATGCCCAGCCCTGGAGGAATTTTGGAAGGGCTTAGCGAGGACGGTGTCGAGGGTGGTAGCTACGATCCAGGGTCAGACCGGGCTGGGGGCTCGCAATATTTGGGGTGGCAGAGGAGCCGGGAGTGCAGGAGGCGAAAGAGGCCAGAATTCTGGCCTTTGCGTCCCTGGTAGCCCGGCGGAGGATTCTTCTGCAATGGAAGGACACGAAGCCCCTTAGCGTGGAATCCTGGATCAACGCTATGGTGGGGTTTCTTAAGTTGGAGAGGGTGAAACTCGCCTTGAGAGGGTCGGTACAAGGGTTCTTCAGGCGGTGGCAACCATTCTTAGACTTCCTGGCAGAACGGTAGACATTGGTCAATGGCAGCAGCAACTGGGGGGGGGGGGGGGTTACTTTATTTATGATTATTTACATCGGGAGATCTGACGGGGTGTATATATTTGCTATGTTGGCTCTGTGTTAAGTTGGGGTGTTAATTTATTATTTTTGTACGGGGGGTGGGGGGGGGGGGGTATGGAGGGTTGTTTTTTTGACTGTGTTTTGTATTTAACCCTGTTGGGTTCCTTTTTCATTTTGTTATTGATATTCTGTGAAAACATTTAATAAAAAATTTTTTTTTTTTTTAAATGGGCAAGTGACAGGTTGAGTCAGAAAATCACTGTGTTAGCAGGTTTCCCGACGAGATCTTCCCACACTTGCCATTTTATGAAGGGGGCATTTTGCACTGTCATTGGAAGGAACTGGACCTTATAACTCTGGCAGTCCCAGTTGCACAGAGATCGGGACGCCATTGTTAAAGGGCGCTCCGAAGTCAAAGTGAAACTAAAGCCTCTCCCCACCAAAGGCATCGGGACCACCACCCCCATTGATGGCGTGTTGCCCCCCGAACATTGATCTCCCCCTTGATCACCCACCAGCCTGGTCTCGCACCCCCCCCCTGCCCCCCGCCCCGGAACATTGTGTCGCCCTTCATGCTCTACCTTCTTCATTCCCTGACCCTTCAGGCCCCACTCCTTGGCACTGTCCCCTGGCACCCTGGTTAAAACTGCCATGTCACCGTCAACCTGGGGATACAATGGCCTCCAAGCTCCCTGGCATAGTCATCACATTTGGTCTCCGTTTGCGGAGACCAGACGTGATTTCTGCCGACGCCATGTCACGGCAACACAGGTTCCTTGAAGATGCAGTGTCAAAACGACTTGCATATAAAAATCTACTTACGTCTGCTGGGATGGCCCACAAACTGTTTGGCACCCAGCGTAAGTCCCTTTTCAAGGCTCTCCTGGTATTTTCCCAGCACAGCAGGATTTGCATCGGACGTAACTCAGCCGGAAAATTGCCCCCATTATCTCTGTTTCTGTCTCAACATATGCTGCCTGGCAGCTCAGTATTTCCAGCATTTTCTGTTCAAAAATATATTTGCTATTGCTATCAACCACCATAAAGCACTTCATACAACGGTTGAAATCTTGAAGATGATTTGTATATTTTCATAAGTAGTTATATCATTTAAATAATAAACTATTGAAATTAACTGAGTACAGGAAAAGCAGAGGAGTTCCATACTGCTGAAAATAGGGAAAATAATTGATGCAGAAGCCCAGGAGAGGGGTCTTTATGCAGCACTGGAAGGGTCACTATTCCGATGCCGCAATATGATTAACATCAATAATACTATGTCGAGACTGTATTTGTAATGACTCGCCCCATTCACAACCTTTGAGAGTACGGAATGATGAAGAAATGTACTCTCTTCTCACAGAATAACATTGTTTAGTATATATAGCAACCACCAAGTGTAAGTATGCTAATTGCTATTCATTTTAAATTACAATCATTCACAATGAATCTTTTATCCTCGAGATAAAATTCAACGGAGTACTCCATGAAGTAGACTGTGAAAATGACAACTTTTAAGAAGCTCTCGGCATGCTCTTCCAAATGGCAACAACTCCTTTCAAAGAATGTTATTCAGGATTAGCTGATGTCCTGACACACTGGGCTAGTGCACAGTCACTTCACAGAACATAGAACATAGAGCAGTACAGCACAGTACAGGCCCTTCGGCCCACGATGTTGTGCTGACCATTTATCCTAACCTAAGGTTAACCTAACCTACACCCCTTCAATTTACTGCTGCCCATGTGCCTGTCCAAGAATTGCTTAAATGTCCCTAATGACTCAGACTCCACAACCTCTGCTGACAGTGCATTCCACGCACCCACTACTCTCTGTGTAACGAACCTACCTCTGACATCACCACTATACCTTCCTCCAATCACCTTAAAACTATGTTCCCTCGTGACAGCCATTTCCGCCCTGGGGAAAAGTCTCTGGCTATCCACTCTATCCATGCCTCTCATCACCCTCTACACCTCTATCAAGTCACCTCTCTTCCTTCTTCGCTCCAGTGAAAAAAGCCCTAGCTCCCTCAATCTTTCTTTATAAGACATGCCCTCCATTCCATGCAGCATCCTGGTAAATCTCCTCTGTACCCTCTCCAAAGCATCCACAACCTTTCTATAATGAGGCGACCAGAACTGGACACAATATTCCAAGTGTGTTCTCACTAGGGTTTTATAAAGCTGCAGCAAAACCTCGCGGCTCTCAAACTCAATCCCCCTGTTAATGAAAGTCAACACACCATGCGCCTTCTTAACAACCCTATCAACCTGGGTGGCAACTTTGAGGGATCTATGTACGTGGATCCCAAGATCCCTCTGTTCCTCCACACTTCCAAGAATCCTGCCTTTAACCCTGGATTCAGCATTCAAATTCGACCTTCCAAAATGAATCACTTCACATTTATCGAGGTTGAACTCCATCTGTCACTTCTCAGCCCAGCTCTGCATCCTGTCAATGTCCTGTTATACCTGCAACAACTCTCAACACTATCTACTACTCCCCCAACCTTTGTGTCATCGGCAAACTTACTAACCCACCCTTCAACTTCCTCATCCAAGTCATTTATAAAAATCACAAAGAGCAGAGGTCCCAGAACAGATCCCTGCGGGATACCACTGGTCACCGACCTCCAGGCGGAATACTTTCCCTCCACTACCACTCGCTATCTTCTGTCGGCCAGCCAATTCTGTATCCAGACAGCCAAATTTCCCTGTATCCATGCCCCCTAACTTTCTGAATGAGCCTACCATGGGGAACCTTATCAAATGCCTTACTGAAATCCATATACACCACATCCACTGCCCGACTTCATCAATGTGTCTCGTCACATCCTCACAGAATTAAATGAGGCTTGTGAGGAATGACCTGCCCCTCAAAAAGCCATGCTGACCATCTTTAATCAAACTATGCTTTTCTAAATGATCATAAATCCTCTCTCTCAGAATCCTTTCCAATATTTTGCTCACCACAGACGTAAGACTGATGGGTCTGTAATTCCCAGGGATTACCCTGTTCCCTTTCTTGAACAGGGGAACAATATTCGCCTCACTCCAATCATCCGGTACTACGCCAGTGGAGAGTGAGGACGCAAAGATCATCACCAATGGTGCAGCAATCTCCTCCCTCGCTTCCCGTAGTAACCTTGGGTATATCCCGTCAGACCCAGGGGATTTATCTATCCTGATGCTTTTCAAAATTTCCAGCACATCCTCCTTCTTAATATCAACCTGTTTGAGTCTATTAACTTGGTTCACGCTGTTTTCATGAGCAACAAGGTCCCTCTCTCCAGTGAATGCTGAAGCAAAATATTAATTTAGGGCCTCCCCTATGTCCTCAGACTCTGGCAAAAGTTCCCGCCACTATCCCCAATTGGCCCTTCTCTCACTCTGATCATCCTCTTATTTCTCACATAAGTGTAGAACGCCTTGGGGTTTTCCCTAATCCTTCCCGCCAGGGCTTTTGCATGCCCCCTTTTAGCTCTCCTAAGTCTATTTTTGAGTTATTTCCTGGCTACCTTGTAGCCCTCTAGAGCCGTGCTAGATCCTTGCTTCCTCAACCTTACGTAAGCTAGCTTCCTTCTTCCTCTTGACTAGAAGCTCAACTTCTCTTGTCATCCAAGGCTCCTTCACCTTGCCATTCCTTCCTCGTCTCAGTGGGACAAAACTAACCAGCACTCACAGCAAGTGGTCCTTAAACAACCCCCACATTACTGTTGTGCATTTCCCCAAGAACAATTGTTCCCACTTTATGATCCTCAGCTCCTGTCTAATAGCAGTATAATTTCCCCTCCCCAATTAAATACCTTCCCATACTGTCTGTTCCTATCCCTCTCCATGACTATGGTAAAGGTCAAGGAGTTGTGGTCACTGTCACCGAAATACTCTCCCACCGAGACATCTGTCACCTGGCCTGGTTCGTTGACGAGTACCAAGTCCAATATGGCCTCCCCCCTAGTCGGCCTATCTACATATTGAGTCAGGAAACCTTCCTGCACACACCTGTCAAAATCTGCTCCATCCAAACCATTTGCACGAAGGAGGTTCCAGTCAATATTAGGGAAGTTGAAGTCATCCATGACAACAACTCTCTTACTTCTGCACCTTTCCCAAGATCTGCCGCCCAATCTGTTCCTCTATCTCTCTGCTGCTATTTGGGAGGTCTATAGAAAACTCCCAATAAAGTGACTGCTCCTTTTTTGTTTTTGATTTCCACCCATACTGACTCAGTAGACAAACCCTCCTCAACTACATTATTTTCTGTAGCTGTGATGCACTCCCTAATTAACAGTGCCACGCCCCCTCCTCTTTTACCTACCTCCCTATTCTTCTGAAAACATCTAAATCCCGGAACATCTAACAATCATTCCCGCCTCTGTGAAATCCATGTCTCCATAATGGCCACAACATCGTAGTTCCAAGTACTGATCCATGCTCTAAGTTCATCTCCGTTATTCCTGACACTTCTTGCATTGAAACCGACACACTTTAACCCATTCCACTGAGTGCAACTTTGCCCGATCAACTGTCTATCCTTCCTCACAGACTCGCTGCATACTATTTCTACCTGTTCAACAGCTGCTCTATCCTCTGATCCATAGCTCTGGTTCCCACCCCCCTGCCAAACTAGTTTAAACTCTCCCGAAGAGCTCTAGCAAACCTCCCACCCAGGATATTGGTGCCCCTCCAGTTTAGCTGCAATCTGCCCTTCATGTATAGGTCCCACCTTCCCCAGAAGATATTCCAATGATCCACATATCTGAAGCCTTCCCTCCTGCACCAGCCCTGTAGTCACATGTTCAGCTGCACTCGCTCTCTGTTCCTTGCCTTACTTGCACGTGGTGCCGGTAGCAATCATGTGATCACTACTCTGCTTGTCCTCCTCTTTAGCTTCCAACCAAACTCCCTAAAATCACTTTTTAGATCCTCATCCCTTTTCTTAGCTATGTCGTTGGTGCCTATGTGCACCACGACTTCTGGTAGCTCCCCCTCCCCCTTAAGAATCCTGTAGACTCGATCCAAGACATCCCTGACCCTGGCAACATATCTTCCAGGAGTCTAGTTCGCGACCACAGAATCTCCTATCCGTTCCCTTAACTATTGAGTCTCCGATCACTGTTGCTTTTCTATTTGCCCCCCTTCCCTTCTGTGCCACAGACCCAGGCTCAGTGCCAGAGACCTGGCCGCTAGGGCCTTCCCCCGGTAGATCATCCCCCCCAACAGCATTCAATGCGGTATACTTGTTTTGAAGGGGAACGGCCACGGGGGATCCCTGCACTGTCTGCGCATTCCCTTTCCTTCCCCTGACTGTAACCCAGCTACTCTTGTCCTGGACCTTGGGTGTGGCTACCTTTCTGTAACTCCTCTCTATCGCCTCCCGGATGATCCAAAGTTCATCCAGCTCCAGTTCCATAACGCGTGTGTAGTCAGAGGGGACACCGATGGTGTCGCTCACCACCCACCACCCACAGGAGGAGCATGCAACTGCCCTAGACCCCATCCCCTCTGATCAGAACTCCCGAAGAGATTTAAATGGAAAAACAAAAAAAGAAAAGATTAAACACCCGTTCGGCCCTTAAATAAAAATATATATACTGCTGCTACACTCCCAAGTGAACCCTCTAAAATTGGTGATTCTGCTAAATGATACAAAGATAGCTTGCTGCCCCCAAAAAACAAAACACAAAAATAAAATCTCGTGCTCTTTCACTGTGACCCCACCACTCTCCTTGCGCATTTTCAGTCGGTGTCCCCGCCGCTCTCCTCACGCTCTTTCACTCTGTGTCTCCGCCGCTCTCCTCGCGCTCTTTCACTGTGTCCCCGCCACTCTCCTCGCGCTCTTTCACTGTGTCCCCGCCGCTCTCCTCGCGCACTTTCACTCTGTGTTCCCGCAGCTCTCCTCACGCTCTTTCACTCTGTGTCCCCACTGCTCTCCTCGCGCTCTTTCACTGTGTCCCCGCTGCTCTCCTCGCGCTCTTTCACTGTGTCCCCACCGCTCTCCTCGCGCTCTTTCACTGTGTCTCCACCGCTCTCCTCGCACTCCTTCACTGTGACCCGCCGCTCTCCTCGCGCTCTTTCACTGTGAACCCGCCGCTCTCCTCGCGCCCTTTCACTGTGTTCCCGCCGCTCTCCTCGCGCTCTTTCACTGTGTCCCTGCCGCTCTTTCACTGTGTCTCCGCCGCTCTCCTTGCGCTCTTTCACTGTGTCCCCGCCACTCTCCTCGCGCTTTTTCACTCTGTGTCACCGCCGCTCCCCTCGCGCTCTTTCACTGTGTCTCCGCCGCTCTCCTCGCGCTCTTTCAGTGTCTCCGCCGCTCTCCTCGCGCTCTTTCACAGTGTCTCCGCCGCTCTCCTCGCGCTCTTTCACTCTGTGTCCCCGCCGCTCTCCTCGCACTCTATCACTGTGTCTCCGCCGCTCTCCTCGCGCTCTTTCACTGTGTCCCCACCGCTCTCCTCGCACTCTTTCACTGTGTCCCCCGCCGCTCTCCTCACGCTCTTTCACTCTGTGTCCCCGCCGCTCTCCTCGTGCTGTTTCACTGTGTCCCCGCCGCTCTCCTTGCACTCTTTCACTGTGTATCTCCGCCGCTCTCCTCGCGCTCTTTCACTCTGTGTCCCCACCACTCTTCTCGCACTCTTTCACTCTGTGTCCCCACCGCTCTCCTCACGCTCTTTCACTGTGTCCCCGCCACTCTCCTCGCGCTTTTTCACTGTGTCCCCACTGCTCTCCTCGCACTCTTTCAGTGTGTCCCCGCCGTTCTCCTCACGCTCTTTCACTCTGTGTCCCCACTGCTCTCCGCCCACTCTTTCACTGTGTCCCCGCTGCTCTCCTCGCGCTCTTTCACTGTGTCCCCACCGCTCTCCTCGCGCTCTTTCACTGTGTCTCCACCGCTCTCCTCGCACTCCTTCACTGTGACCCGCCGCTCTCCTCGCGCTCTTTCACTGTGTCCCTGCCGCTCTTTCACTGTGTCTCCGCCGCTCTCCTTGCGCTCTATCACTGTGTCCCCGCCGCTTTCCTCGCGCTCTTTCACTCTGTGTCCCCGCCGCTCCCCTCGCGCTCTTTCACTGTGTCTCCGCCGCTCTTTCACTGTGTCTCCACCGCTCTCCTCGCGCTCTTTCACAGTGTCTCCGCCGCTCTCCTCGCGCTCTTTCACAGTGTCTCCGCCGCTCTCCTCGCGCTCTTTCACTCTGTGTCCCCGCCGCTCTCCTCGCGCTCTATCACTGTGTCTCCGCCGCTATCCTCGCACTCTTTCACTGTGTATCTCCGCTGCTCTCCTCGCGCTCTTTCACTCTGTGTCAAAAGAACAAAGGACAAAGAACAAAGAAATGTACAGCATTCGGCCCTCCAGGCCCGTGCCGACCATGCTGCTCGACTAAACTACAATCTTCTACACTTCCTGGGTCCGTATCCCTCTATTCCCATCCTATTCATGTATTTGTCAAGATACCCCTTAAATGTCACTATCGTCCCTGCTTCCACCACCTCCTCCAGTAGCGAGTTCCAGGCACCCACTACCCTCTGCGTAAAAAACTTGCCTCGTACATCTACTCTAAACCTTGCCCCTCTCACCTTAAACCTATGCCCCCTAGTAATTGACCCCTCTACCCTGGGGAAAAGCCTCTGACTATCCACTCTGTCTATGCCTCTCATAATTTTGTAGACCTCTATCAGGTTTCCCCTCAACCTCCTTCGTTCCAGCGAGAACAAACCGGGTTTATTCAACCGCTCCTCATAGCTAATGCCCTCCATACCAGACAACATCTGGTAAATCTCTTCAGCGCCCTGTCTAAAGCCTCCACATCCTTCTGGTAGTGTGGCGACCAGAATTGAACACTATACTCCAAGTGCGGCCTAACTAAGGTTCTTTATACCTCCACCACTCTTCTCGCACTCTTTCACTCTGTGTCCCCTCCGCTCTTCTCGCGCTCTTTCACTGTGTCTCTGCCGCTCTTCCTCGCACTCTTTCACTCTGTGTCCCCACCGCTCTCCTCACGCTCTTTCACTGTGTCCCCGCCGCTCTCCTCGCGCTTTTTCACTCTGTGTCCCCGCTGCTCTCCTCGCACTCTTTCACTGTGTCCCCGCCGCTCTCCTCGCGCTCTTTCACTCTGTGTCCCCGCCGCTCTCCTGGCGCTCTTTCACTCTGTGTTTCCGCCTCTCTCCTCGCGCTCTTTCACTGTTTCCCCGCTGCTCTCCTCGCGCTCTTTCACTCTGTGTCCCCCACCGCTCCACTCAGGCTCTTTCACTCTGTGTCCCCGCCGCTCTCCTCGCGCTCTTTCACTCTGTGTTTCCGCCTCTCTCCTCGCGCTCTTTCACTGTTTCCCCGTCGCTCTCCTCGCGCTCTTTCACTCTGTGTCCCCGCCGCTCTCCTCGCGCTCTTTCACTCTGTGCCTCCGCCGCTCTCCTTGCGCTCTTTCGCTTCCTGACCTACTTGACCAGGGGTCGCAACACAGGTGAAATTAGATTTTACTTAAAATACCCAAGGTCCTTGGTTGAGCCCAGTGAACTACAGTCACCAGGTTTGTAACTTGAAAACACAGGTAACCTTTTATTATGTACAGTACTATACTTAAATGGACAGAAAATGTAACTGACTATCTGTAGCGCACAATGACTTACGAGAGAGACGAGTAGAGATGAAGTCGATGAGGCTTTATTGAGCGAGACTTGTCCCCAGCAGTTCAGCAACAGAATGGAGCGGCGGGGAGAAGCTCGGGTTCTTATACTCCGCCTTCAGGGCGGAGCCAGGAGTCAACAGCCAACCAGGAACCGGGATCTGTCAGCCAATAGCATCACGGCTTCACAGTCCCACATGACCCCTAATACATACTACCACATTCACCCCTTGTTAAAAATGAACCCGGCGGGGTGATGGTTCGCATGGTGGTAGGGGTTTACAAGGCTGGTCCTGGGAGGAAAATTTTGGGCATGTCATTACAGTTTTCGCCCTACACTGGGCTATGTACAAGGTTTGTGAAACTATTTACAATATTAGTAAGAGAAACATTTTTTGTTACAGTCCAACAACATTCTTGGTGTCACGCCGATGCCACGAGTTGAGCGGGCGGTCTGGTCTTCCTCGTCGATCGCCTCAGCCCCGGTGGTGGTGCTGGTGCTTGTTCCGGCGTTGTCGTCTCCGGGAGCGTTTCGGTGTTTGTTCCTGTTTCACTCCTGGGCGGACACGGGAGGAGGACCGATCCTCCCGGGAAGGGGGTGGTCGCGGGGTGCGCCGGTGGCAGGGAGGGGATGATCGGTGTCGGGGGGGTGTGTGTGTTGCCGGCGGGCGCCAGGTCTCGCAGGGAGACCGTGTCCTGTCGGCCGTCGGGGTACGCCACGTAGGCATACTGCGGGTTCGCGTGGAAGAGGTGAACCCTCTCGACCAACGGGTCCGACTTGTGCGCCCGCACATGTTTCTGGAGCAAGATGGGTCCTGGGGCCGCCAGCCAGGTCGGCAGCGACGTTCCGGAGGAGGATTTCCTGGGGAAGACAAGGAGGCGCTCATGGGGCGTTTGGTTAGTGGTGGTACACAGCAGCGACCGGATGGAGTGGAGAGCGTCCGGGAGGACCTCCTGCCACCGGGAAACTGGGAAATCCCTGGACCGTAGGGCCAGTAGGACGGTCTTCCAGACCGTGCCGTTCTCCCTCTCTACTTGCCCGTTCCCCCGGGGGTTGTAGCTGGTCGTCCTGCTCGAGGCTATGTCCTTGCTGAGCAGGAACTGGCGCAGCTTGTCACTCATGAAGGAGGACCCCCTGTCGCTATGGATATATGCGGGGCAACCGAACAGTGTGAATATGGTGCCAAGGGCTTTAATGACTGTGGCCACTGTCATATCGGGGCAGGGGATGGCGAAGGGGAAATGGGAGTACTCGTCCACCACGTTCAGGAAGTATGTGTTGCGGTCGGTGGAGGGGAGGGGCCCTTTGAAATCCAGACTGAGGCGTTCAAAGGGGCGGGAAGCCTTGATCAGGTGCGCTCTATCCGGCCTGAAAAAGTGCGGTTTGCACTCCGCGCAGATGTGGCAGTTCCTGGTGACAGTACGGACCTCCTCCACAGAGTAGGGGAGGTTGCGGGACTTTATGAAATGGTAGAACCGAGTGACCCCCGGGTGGCAGAGGTCCTCGTGGAGGGTTTGGAGACGGTCTATTTGTGCGTTGGCACATGTGCCGTGGGATAGGGCATCGGACGGCTCGTTCAGCTTTCCAGGACGGTACAAGATCTCGTAGTTGAAGGTGGAGAGCTCGATCCTCCACCTTACGATCTTGTCATTTTTAATTTTGCCCCGCTGTGCATTATCGAACATGAAGGCTACCGACCGTTGGTCGGTGAGGAGAGTGAATCTCCTGCCGGCCAGGTTATGCCTCCAATGTCGCACAGCTTCCACTATGGCTTGGGCTTCCTTTTCCACTGAGGAGTGGCGGATTTCTGAGGCGTGGAGGGTTCGGGAGAAAAAGGCCACGGGTCTGCCCGATTGGTTAAGGGTGGCCGCCAGAGCTACGTCGGATGCGTCGCTCTCGACCTGGAAGGGGAGGGACTCGTCGATGGCGCGCATCGTGGCCTTTGCAATATCCGCTTTGATGCGGCTGAAGGCCTGGCGAGCCTCTGTCGACAGGGGAAAGGTAGTGGTCTGTATTAGCGGGCGGACTTTGTCTGCATACTGGGGGACCCACTGGGCGTAATATGAAAAGAACCCCAGGCAACGTTTCAGCGCTTTGGAGCAGTGGGGGAGGGGAAATTCCATGAGGGGGCGCATGCATTCGGGGTCGGGGCCTATTATCCCACTGCGCACTACGTATCCCAGGATGGCCAACCTGTTTGTGCTAAAGACGCACTTTTCCTCATTGTATGTGAGGTTCAAGGCGTTAGCGGTCTGGAGGAATTTTGGGAGGTTGGCGTCGTGGTCCTGCTGATCGTGGCCGCAGGTGGTTACGTTATCGAGATACGGGTACGTGGCCTGCAACCCGTGCTGGTCAACCATTCGGTCCATCTCCCGTTGGAAGACTGAGACCCCGTTCGTGACACCAAATGGGACCCTTAGGAAGTGGTATAATCGTCCGTCTGCCTCGAAGGCTGTGTACCTGCGGTCACCTGGGTGGATGGGGAGCTGGTGGTAGGCGGACTTGAGGTCCACGGTGGAGAAAACCTTATACTGGGCAATCCGATTTACCATGTCGGATATGCGGGGGAGAGGGTACGCATCTAGCTGTGTGTACCTGTTGATGGTCTGGCTATAGTCTATGACCATCCTTTGCTTCTCCCCGGTCTTTACTACTACCACCTGGGCTCTCCAGGGACTATTGCTGGCCTGGATTATGTCTTCCTTCAGCAACCGCTGGACTTCAGACCGAATAAATATCCGGTCCTGGGCGCTGTACCGTCTGCTCCTAGTGGCGACGGGTTTGCAATCCGGGGTGAGGTTTGCAAACAAGGACGGCGGTTCAACCTTGAGGGTTGCGAGGCCGCAGATAGTGAGTGGGGGTATTGGGCCGCCGAATTGAAATGTTAGGCTCTGCAGGTTACACTGGAAATCTAATCCCAGTAATGTGGGCGCGCAGAGTTGGGGAAGGACGTAGAGCCTGTAGTTTTTAAACTGCCTTCCTTGCACCGTTAGGTTCGCGATGCAGAACCCTTTGATCTCTACGGAGTGGGATCCTGCAGCTAGGGAAATCTTTCGCGTACTTGGATGGATGGTCAGAAAACAGCGTCTTACCGTGTCGGGGTGAATGAAACTTTCGGTGCTCCTGGAGTCGATCAGGCATGATGTCTCGTGTCTGTTGATCAGCACCGTTGTTGTCGTCGTCTGGAGCGTCCGGGGCCGTGATTGATCCAGCGTCACCGAAGCCAGTCGTAGTGTCTCGGCGTCTTCTTCGGAACCCGTGGAGCCGTCGATGCTGGGGTCCTTTGTTGTCATCCAAGATGGCGGCGTCCATGAATCGCACGCGGCCGGGGGTGGACAAAATGGCCACCCCCATGGATCGCACGTGGTCGGGGGTGGACAAAATGGCCGCCCCCATGAATCGCACATGGCTAGGGAGTCACAAGATGGCGGCGCCCATCCCCCCCTCGTGGTGGCCGGGACCCAAAATGGCGGTGCCCACGGGTCTCACATGGGACGCTGGGGGGGGGGGTTGGGGAGCGTTTGGGATGCGCTGGGCTCGTTCTTCTCCGGGGATTGCGGCGACCCCCCGGGACCGGCACACAGCCGCGTAATGGCCCTTCTTGCCGCAGCTTTTGCAAATAGCTTCGCGGGCCGGGCAGCGCTGCCGGGGGTGTTTCGCTTGCCCGCAGAAATAGCAGAGGCCCCCCCGGGATGATCTGGCGCTTTAACCGCGCAAGCCTGTGAGGGAGGGGGGGGTTTGTCGCGACGGGGGTCCACGGAGCCCAAGGGGCTGCCGCGCGATCGGGGCCATAGGCGCGGGCGTTTTGCGAGGCCACATCTAGGGAAGCTGCAATGGCCCGTGCCTCTGAGAGTCCTAGCGACTCTTTTTCTAAAAGTCTTTGGCGGATTTGGGGAGAGTTCATACCTGCCACAAACGCATCGCGAATTAGCATGTCCGTGTGTTCAATCGCGTTCACCGGCGGGCAGCTGCAGCCCTGTCCCAAAATTATCAGCGCAGCGTAGAATTCCTCTAACGATTCTCCGGGACTTTGCCGTCTCGTTGCGAGTTGGTAGCGTACGTAGACCTGGTTCACGGGGCGAACGTAAATGCTCTTTAGTGCTGCGAGCGCCGTCGGGAAATCCTCTGCGTCTTCTATGAGAGGGTAAATTTCCGGGCTTACCCTCGAATGCAGGACCTGCATTTTCTGGTCTTCTGTGATCCGGCCGGGGGCCGTTCGGAGGTAGCCTTCGAAACAAGCTTGCCAGTGTTTAAAAACTGCTGCCGAGTTCGCTGCGTGGGGGCTGATCCGCAGGCATTCCGGGGCGATCCGGAGCTCCATAATCCTTTAAGCTCGCTCAATAAATTGTAGCGCACAATGACTTACGAGAGAGACGAGTAGAGATGAAGTCGATGAGGCTTTATTGAGCGAGACTTGTCCCCAGCAGTTCAGCAACAGAATGGAGCGGCGGGGAGAAGCTTGGGTTCTTATACTCCGCCTTCAGGGCGGAGCCAGGAGTCAACAGCCAACCAGGACCCGGGATCTGTCAGCCAATAGCATCACGGCTTCACAGTCCCACATGACCCCTAATACATACTACCACACTATCTATTACTCCTTTCCTAACATCCTGCGCTTTCTAACTCGCCCCATTCTCGAGACACCAACACACACACAGATAAACAACATGGTGGTGAAAAGGAAAATAAAATATTCATAAAAATAAAAGGATAAGGATCTTTGATGCACTGGGTTGACTTCCAGTCAATGGGTGGGATTCTCCGTCCCGCCACAGCAGTTGTCTGGTGTGGCGGGCCCATGCTGATGGCGGCATTCTCCATCCTGCCAGCCAGCGAATGGGATTTCCCATTGTGGGCAGCCCCACGCCATCAGGAAATCCCCGGGCATGAGTGTGCTGCCGGAGCAACGGAGAATCCTGACAGCGGAAAATCCAGCCCATGTCTTTCCAAAGTTAAGGCTTTGGTTTGGTACTTCTTCCTTCTGGGCTTGAGTTGGTTTTCTCTGGCAAGGTTGTCTACTTTCTCTGCAGACTCAGCATTATTTCAGGTTCACAGAAAGGTTGTGACAGGCACTCATTGCTTTCAGAACGACAAAGCAGTTCTTTCACTTCAGCAAGCAGGAGAAAGAGAGAAAGTTCCTTTCACTTCCAAGATCTAACTTCTGCTTAGTTCTCTCAGGAAGCATCATCTATCAGGAACCAATCACTGATTGTTTTAAGGCAGAAAACTGTACCTGGCAAAGTTATGGTGCAAGATCAGGAGGACTCCCAGACAAACTCTCAGCAAATGCATACATTCACAAGATTCTAGATTGTTCTACCTGTCCTCCTTCCCTCAAACATACAAATTTGATTTAATGGCACTTCTTCAGATACCATTTTAGATGTGGGTTTCATTGAGACCACGCTAAGAGTAGGGGATTTTGTGTGATAGTGTAAAATGGGTGATAGCAAATCAGTAGCCAGACTGCATCTCTCTTGAATTTTATTTCCATTGAAGTCAGGAAATATGTATAACAGGCTACTGACTGACTATTGCCTATTTGTACAAATGTCCCCAGAGAATTACTCAATAAATTGATTCATTATGAATAATGGCAGCTGGGCGGGGGCGGGAGGGCAGGACACAGGCTTTCCCACTCCCAAAATTAGTTTAGTTTTTTTTTGTTTTCAACTTCTTAAAGTCCCTTTCAAAGCTGCTGGAGCTTTTCTTCAACAAGTCACTGAGGGATACTTTGGAGAACCTAAGGTTCAATCTGTGTCAGATTCCTCTACTCTTTCAATGTGGAACTGTCCAAAAAGGCAGAAAGGTCATCTGAAATAAGAAACTCATTTGGGGAAAATTATATTTCTTCACTCTGTGATACGGTGTGTTAGCATGCCACTAACCTTTGAAATGGACCTTCATGATCAGTATTTTTGATGACATTAGTTTGTTGTAGGTGTTTACTATGTCTCTTAACTCATTAGAACATGTCTCCCCTCAATCCATGGAGTGGCATTGTTAACTGATGCAAATGAGAGAGAAGTACAAAAATGAGAGCTTTGACTCTGATGGTCACATTAGTATTCCCTCTAATGGATATTTGGACATCTATGCAAAGAATAGCAAATGCCTCAAGAATTGGGCACGGGTAGCACAGTGGTTAACACTGTTGTTTCACAGTGCCAAGGACCAGGGTTCGATTCCTGGCTTGGATCACTGTCTATGCGGAGTCTGCACGTTCTCCTTGTGTCTGCCTGGGTTTCCTCCGGGTGCTCTGGTTTCCTCCCACAAGTCCCAAAAGACGTGCTTGTTAGATGAATTGGACATTCTGAATTCTCCCTCCATGTACCCGAACAGGTGCCTGTGTGGTGACTAGATTTTCGCAGTAACTTCATTGCAGTGTTAATGTAAGCCTACATGTGCCACGAATTAAGATTATTATTATAGTTTCTTCATCAAAAAAGGTCTCTTGGACTCCGGTAAGGCTTTAAAATTTCAGGTTAAAAGATGCTATGCTACAATTGCACCAGCTCTGTTATCAATTTGATAAAAATATATTTTAATTACATGGTATTGCGGCGTGTTGCAGCACCAATACAGCACACCTTGGATTCCTCTATGGTCGACACCATGCAGAGCTGTCAACATCACTCTTTCGCTGTTTCCCCTTCTGCATTCAGATAAGTTTCCACATATAGGAGTCAATTTTTGTGTCAGCCAGTATATTAGGCAGAGT
Source organism: Scyliorhinus torazame (assembly GCF_047496885.1). Classification (NCBI taxonomy): domain Eukaryota; kingdom Metazoa; phylum Chordata; class Chondrichthyes; order Carcharhiniformes; family Scyliorhinidae; genus Scyliorhinus; species Scyliorhinus torazame. The sequence goes on from NC_092710.1 coordinate 141,709,532, forward strand.
GCTGACAAGCAGCCCACCAATTAGGAAGGGGATGAGGCACAGGAAATGCAGCAACTTCTCTGTGGGGCCAACCTAGCAGTAGCTAGTTGAGGAGGGCTGGCACATGGGGCACAAGGGAAGGTCAACGAAGGTCCAGCGACAAGCAGATTGATTATTGCCTGGTGAGGAAGAATTCCTCCAGACACACACAAAAAAAATTATTAAAAATAAACTTGGCTGGAGAATTTTTGGAGTGATCTTGCTCGCTGGTTAGGTCCTTCAAGAACAGTTTGCTCAAAATTATTGCTACCCATTAGGACCCTAAAATTACAACATGTCAAAGGACCACCATTTGCATAGATTATTGAGGTTCCCAGCTGGTTACAGTGGGAATATTAGGTGATTATTTCCCGGCTTGCTTAAAATATATGGTGCATTGGACATCAGCAGGAAGTGAGAAACTAAGCATTGCACTGTGAATTTGGTCTCACTACCTCTCCACGTCTGCCAACAAACAGTGTGATAATGAAAACAAAGTTGGCTCTGTTCTGTGAGAAACACAGTGCAGAAGCCAAATATTTTCTCAGGAATAGGAAGAGAATTGAAGGCTGAACGATGGCTGGCTCATTCTTATGCATCATCTGGCAATAGAACAAAGTGTGATATCAGCAAAGGCTTGGGAGCAAGGGGTTTGATTGCTCAAGTTGCCATAGATGGTACATGACCTCAAGTACCCAAGCAACAGCGGTACATTAGGAACAGAAGTAGGCCATTTATCCTCTCGGGCCTGCTCCGTCATTCAATTAGATTATGGTTGACCTGCACCTCAACTCTTTATCCCTTGATACCCTTACCAAACACAAATCTATCTCAGTCTTGAAAGTGCTTATTGTCCTAGCAAGAAGATGAGCTTAAAAAATCCTGTGTTTCTCAAAAACGAATATACCTAAATTGCACAGTTTCTTTTTAGATAGAGACTCCTCGATGACTTAAGAAGTGCACTGTATGACATGGTATCTAGTCATCTAGTACAGCAGGGTCCAATCAAACCTGGGGCAACAGTCAAAACAGACAGGTTCATCAAGAAGTAAAATATAAGCCTTTCAGTCACAAGACAGAGGGTAAAGCAATGTGCCAGAATGTTAGGGCACAGGATCACCAAAAGGTTAGCTCCTGACCAATAATGGGTGCTGAGCAGAAGGCACATGCTTCGCCACAGAAGGAGCATAAGGGGGTAATTTTAACTTCCTGATCTGACAGGAGCCACGTGGGTAGTAGAACACCGAGAAGTCGGAGATCAGGGTCCCCTGCATTATGTGGAGTTTTAACTGTGTAACATGTAACATCACTGACAGGGTCCCCACCTGGAATCTATCCTAATTGACAGGGAGGATTAATCACATGGGGTCACAATCCTGGGGATGGGAAGGAGATCAGAGGTTGAGAGGAGAGTTGATCAGAGGCTTATGGGAGGCAGGTAGGAAGAAGATTGGAATGGTCAGATAGGTTTCTGATTGACCATGATGGGTTGCCCAGGCAGGCATGCTGAATCCAATAGGGCAGCTGAAAGCTGATTGATTATCTTCTGTTCCTGCAACCCGTCACCTGGATTTAGCAGGTGGGTTTCCAGAGGCCCAGGAAACATGGCCATCCAACATTAAATTTTAACTCGTAAATTAAAATGAGGCACCCAGCTTCCTTACAAAATCAATGGTGCCAACATGCCTCCTGCAAGTGGGTTGGTTGCTTGGCACCTCCATGCCATTGTTTTAAACCAAAAGTGGATGGATTAGACGTGGATTGGGATCAGGATTCAGGCTTTTATTAACTCTTACCTGACCCAAACCCACCTGTGACATGAGATGAACTCCATCACTGCCCATTCCCCCCTGATCTCCATCTCTGTCAATCACTAACCTACTGCTGCTCTTGCACACGTACCAGAATAGAATAATAATATAATAATCTTTATTGTCACAAGTAGGCTGACAGTAACACTGCAATGAAGTTACTGTGAAATGCCCCTAGTCGCCATATTCCGGCGCCAGTTCAGGTACACAGAGGGAGAATTCAGAATGTGCAAATTACCTAACAGTATGTCTTCTGGGACTTGTGGGAGGAAACCGGAAAACCCGAAGGAAATCCACACAGACACAGGGAGAACGTGCAGTCTCCACACAGACAATGATTCAAGCCGGTGAATTGAACCAGGGTCTCTGAAGCTGTGAAGCAACAGTGCTAACCATTGTGCTACCATGCTGCCCCAGATAAGGTGCACCATTTGCAATGACCTGGGAGTGAGCCACCCAATATTGAAAGGAGTTAAGATAAGAACACTCAGCAGGAGGAGCAAAAAAAAAAATTAACTTTAAAGCCAATAAAATAACAGGCCAGAACATCATTCTTCAGCAATGTATCAGCACCCACACTGATGCTCTGAGCCTTTTTTTACCTTGGGGTATTGTATTTACTGATGAAATTGTTGGTATGTGCTGCCGTATAAATATTGTCCATTTTAAATCCATTCCCACTATATGTTCACATTGCTGCACTAGAATTTCTGTTGCATTTCTGCCAGGGGATGTCACAAATGCAAACAAGTTCTGAGCTAATTTCTTCTTTCCCACAATGTAGCAGCAAAGGGCAGTACTTTGTACTCAGGATCTCTTAAGTAATCTGGCTCATCAATGTCAGATAATGTTTTTTTTCTCTGCAGAGTTTTTTATTTTTCTCACAGTTATTTTTGCGGTTCACCTTTAATACTACAATGTATGCGGAAATATAATTTGACAGACAATCCCAGTCCTGCAAATCCTTTTGTGTGTTCACATGTGAATGGAGAGATCGAGTGTCGCGTGACTACTTGATCCAATTGTACAGCATAGCTGTGAGTAGTGTTTTGCACAGTTGGCACCAGCATGCACTTCCAGCAGGCATTGTTGGATCGCAGACAAAAGCAGAAAGCTTGCCCAATTTTCCTCACCCAAATGCAGGGCTGCTGCAATGCTCTCACTGTGGTCATGAACCATGGGTGTTCTTTGACTACATGACTATATACCACATCAAGATGTTGCATTTACCAAATTTCCCATCAGAGCATCGGTGAACAACAATTCAAGTTCTATGTAACGCAAATACTCAGGAGACCAGAACATATCACCTGAAAAATAGAACAATAAGTTGCCGTTCTTGGTACATCAGCCGCTTCAACATTAATAGCACTTCCTTCCTTTTCTTTACAGCTTATTTCAAAAGAAGCAGATGACAGCATGCAAAGAAGGACAGACCAGTGAAAAATGTACAAAATTCTCAGCAAAAAATATTTTTGTTGCATTGCATACTAAACAATACTAAACCAATTCTATAAGTGTAGAAGTACAATGAAATTGTTGATGTTCTCAGTTATAATAGCTACTTTATTCATAGTACATGGCCCTTTTTCCTCTACCCTCTTTTCAATGGAATTTGGTAATGTTGTATTATTACAGACATTATTTACATTGCAAGGAGGTCTGTACAACTGCCCTGCTAAGCAGCATTGCTTGGGATTTTCCTGTCTACCAACAGAAACGCTACATTGCTTCCTCAAGCATAAGTGTGTGATTTCTATTAACCACTTAGTTGCTGATTTCACTTAAACATAATTGTTCTTGGATTTTGTTCTGCTCTCATTTTTATATTCTTACAATCTTTATCCATTTAAATAGATGCTGCATTTGATACATCATTTTTCTGAAGGTGCAATGGCTGGAAAACTGTAAGTGAAAGTAATAACAGAAACAAAAATCTGCATCTGAAAAAGATGGTTAAAAATATTAAATTGAAATGACCACTGCATCAGAAAGCAGCCAGCCCATCACTGTACAATCACTGTTGATTTAAGGGAGGGGGAAATCAGCCTGGATAGATAGGCATGTGAAATGTATCCCCCCATCATCATGTTCTGCCTTTCCAATTTATTTTAGCCTCCTTTCTTATCAATGGCTGCAGGATTCTGTAAAGGTTCATGCTACTCAGGATTGCAATTCTTCAGCAACTGGAACATCATATGCATGATCTAATCCAATGGCAAATGGGGGCCTTTTGCCCCCGCGAATGATCTGGTGACAGTGAATACAAAATGACACAGACTCTATAACTTCCTGTGGATATTCGTGAAAAAAAAGCAAAGGCAGGCAATATCGCGGTGGCTAGCAATCACTTTAAACAAAAAAAGAATGGAAGGAAAAGACCGAAGGGGGTGAGGGAAACTCGAATGTTCAAAGTCTTCGAACAGAGCTTTCATTCGATGGTTCTGTACCTGAAGTCGTTTGGCGGCGTGGTCTTTCTCTTTGGTCCACACTTTGCTCTTCTGAGCCTGTCAGCAGCAGCTGTGAGTCCGCGCCTGCCGATTCACCACCAGCTTTCTTCTGAATTCATTTTTCTATGGAAAACGTGAGAAGACAACATCTAAACCAGGAAAGTAATGTATAAAAACCGAATAGATAGGGACTGTAAAAATACAGTGTATCGACTTCTTTTGTTTCCAGTAAAAAGGAATGGCAGCAGAAGTGGTCACATCTTTTTCGTGACAAAAAAATATATACTGCATTATTTTCACGTCAAGCTACAAATTCAATGATACTAATTAAAATTGGTATATTGCAATAACAGACGAAGTGTTAATGGGGCAGCAGTCAAGTGTGTCAGGAAAATGAAGGGACCCTTGGGGGCCTGGCACGGTGTTTATAATCAGCTAAAATCAGCATCCACAGGAGAGCTGCTCTACCATAAATCTCCTAATAGCTCCAAAAGCACCGCTGCAGATTTGAAAGAAAGCAATGAACTCTTAAGTACTTTTCTTTAAAACAAAACACTGCTTAACACATTGCAAAATAGACGACAAAGTCACCACCATTACGTTGCATGGTTATCTTTGTAAAATACAGTTTTTTAAAGATTCCACAGATAAATACTTAAGTTTAGAAGGCTTATATTTCGAGGTTTCCACCTTGAACTTCGCATCTTGTTGCTTCCACATTCTGACAATACTTCCTGTAACATCGCAGCATTAATCTCTTCCTCAAAGTGCACAGAAGAATATGCATCCAGCCACTGACCAACAACACCTAACATATTTCCAGCTGGCTGCTTTTGTCACAACGTTTGCAAGTTTTGAGGGGAAATATGTTTCAATTTTCTATTAAAATAGAACTGTACTCAGGTTATATCTCATTTATTTTTGCCGGCTGCAAGCTAGTGTAAACACTATTCGTTCTACTGTTTCCCAGGGAAAAGCGTTCATTTTTGTAAAAGAAAATCAGCACCTAGGCCAGCAGCCGCAGCCAAACTGAAGCTGAATCGATGATCAGACAGGCATTGTTTATTTCAGCACCAGCTTCCTAGAATCGAGGCTCAACGAAAGTTCGGACTGGGCTATAGGAATGTAGTTGGCTCTGTTTCTTCTCTCAAATGTGTTCTCTGAACGACTGCTTTAATATTCCAAATTGCTAATGATCCAGGGCAAGTCAGTGCTTTTTGATCCTACTCCCATTCCGACTCAAGGGTGTTTCATTTTTTTTTAAAAATGGAGCATCTAGCTGATAGAATGATAGAAACATTTCATGAATTGTATATGATTGTGTTGCTTACAAGCTTTAATACTGATGCTTCTTTGGAGGAGAAAAAATAAAATGGACACCACTGGATGAAATGTTTTTCAAGTACAGGTTAAGAAGGAAATTTTAGTATTTGTGACTTCACCCCCACCCCTACTTTTAAATAGGCATTTTTAAATACATGTTTGATGAGCTCCAGAGACAAATATTCCACAAACTCCCTTTGGAATAGTGGGAAGTATGCTTTGTGAAAATGTCATCTGCCTGTGCTGCAATTACTCACACTTCAGCAATCATGTTCACAATGCAGAATGGGTCGAATTCAGGTGAGTACCAGAACCAGCAATCATTCTCTGGAATGAGAACAAGGCTATTTTCTTTCATTTCCCATCAACACAACTATCAAGGCCTTAATTACAAGGCAAGTGTCAGGCCTGGGTGGTGAAAGGCTGATTATTATACGGCTCAGCGTCAAATCAGTTTTGTATTGATGAACAACAGCAGAAATGAGAAAACAAAGCTTGGGCCCATGACAAAGAATAAAAAGCCTCTGGCCAGACAAAAAAAATATAGAAAACTCTCAACGGTAATAGGCCATTTCAACTTGCAATGGCATGATACTTTTGCAACAGGCATAAGGAAAGCAAAGGTAGGGTGCCTCAAATTGGCGGGGGGGGGGGGGGGGGGGGATGTCAAGTTTTGTTCGAATGGGTCCATTATTTTTATTAATTATAGAAAAGACAGTGAAATATTAAAAATTTTCCTGAAAGACTAATCTAGTCAGCTTCAAAGAATTAAACATTAATCATCCTTGTGTTGATCAATAGATGGGAAAATAAATTATATTGTTCTGGGTAAGAGTGTTTCCTGTTCATTTCCTTTGTGCACATTTCTTTAATTTTATCATTTTGATCCATTGACACAGAATCAAGATGAGCCTTAAGCAGAAGACTCAAAGCTGAAACAGCTTGCTTTCAGGACACTGTATTAGGGCGGCATGGTAGCACAGTGGTTAGCACTGTGGCTTCACAGCACCAGGGACCTGGGTTTGATTCCCGGCTTGGGTCACTGTCTGTGCGGAGTCTGCACGTTTTCCTCATGTCTGCGTAGGTTTTCTCCGGGTGCTCCAGTTTCCTCCCACAAGTCCCAAAAGACGTGCTGTTAGATAAAATGGCCATTCTGAATTCTCCCTCAGTGTACCCGAACCGGTACCAGAGTGTGGCGATTAAGGATTTTTCACAGTAACCTCATTGCAGTGTTAATGTAAGCCTACTTGTGACACTAATAAAGATTATCATTATTACTAGGTTTTGTATTTTGGAAAGGAAAATCCAAACTCTTCGGCATCTAGTGGATCTTAGCAACCAGCTTTGGAGGGAATCGGTTTGATTGGTGAACTGGCAATCGGTGGGTTGGCTAGGGACAGTGTTCTGTCTGAGAACAGTCAATTATTTGTTCATGTGTGATGCTTTCTGAGAGAACTTAGCAGAAGTGCTTAGAACTTGGAAGTGAAAAGTTCACTCTCATTCTCTCTCCTTGCTGAAGTGAAAGTACTGTTCCTTTGTTCTGAAGGAACCTGAGGAAAGAGCAGTGCTCCAAAAGCTAGTTGGACTTTAACCTGGTGTTGTAAGACTTCTTACTATTGTTCTGAAAGCAGTGTGTCTGGCACATCCTTTTCTGTGAACCTGAAAAGATGCTGAGTCTGCAGAGAAGATAGACGGCTTGTCCAGAGAAACTACCTCAAGCCTATCAGGAAGAATGACCAAAATGAAAGCCTGAACTTCAGAAAGATATTGACTGGAAGTCATCTTGGTTCATAAAAGATCTTAATCCATTTATATTTATTAATATGTTTGTTCCCTTTCCACCACCCTTTCCCCTCTGCTTTCAGAACAATAGAATGGTACTTTTACTTCAGCAAGCAGTGAGAGTGATCCTTTCACTTCCCCTCTGTGTTGTTTGTCTGTGTGTGCAGAGAGTAGGGCGAGTTAGGAAAAGGGTAATAGATAGTTACATTTTCTGCCCATTTAATTATAATATTGACATAATAAAAGGTTACTTATGTTTTAAAGTTGCAAACCTTGTGACTAGTTTATTGGGCTCGACCAAGGATCTCGGGTATTTTAAATAAAATCTAATTTCACCTGTGTTATGACTCTGGGTCAAGTGGGGCGGGAACCGACAATGCACTAGTCCAGGTGTCGTGACAGTCATTTTATCCTGTACTTGGGATAAAGACCCTCCCTTCAAAAAGATAATGCCTTGTGTAATACTTTTTTTTGTTTTAATCTCTCAAGAAGAATTAATAAATCACAGGCAATGTATATGAGGAAACCGGGAAAATTATTTCTGAGCCCCTCTGTCAATCATGCAAAAGATATATGCCAAGGTAGCATCACATTTATAATAGCTAGTCGTATTCCACAAGTAAAAATTACAACAAGACTTGCATCATACTGAACAACCTCTAGCTATAGTAGATACTCTACCCCATGATATTTCAGATATTCATCTAGCTCTGTTTGAACTTCTCTCTTTCTTACATTGCATATGTTCTTTCTCTTCTTTGCATCCTCATTGTATTAAGGTCAATACTCACTGCACCATCTTCTTTTCTTACTACATTTTGAGGATCTTAAATTGTTAAACTCTCTACCTCCCTCAGTCTCCACTTCCAGCCAACTACATACTTGTAAAATCCAAGATCTGTACAATTACTCTGCAATGGGTCTTATTTCCAATTCATTTAACTTTGGTACAATCCTGAAAGGGAAGGTAGGATCTGGCAAGACCTCTAGAAGTCACAAAGCACTTTACAGCTAATTAAGTGATTTTGAAGTGTAGTCACTCTTATAATATTGGGAATCAGCAGCCAAATTGTGCACAGCAAGGTCCCTCAGACAGGAATGAGATACGGATCAGATACATGAACAGATATTCTGGAGTGATGTTGATTAACAGATAAATAATGTCCAAGTCACCAGAAAACTCTGTTGCTCTTCTTTGAATAGTGTCATTAAACCTATAATGTTGGTGGGGCAAACAACTTAGACACCAATAAAATGACCACATTAGTAGTAAACGAATAATCACACGAATGGTAGCACTAAGTGTAGGTATTGGAGTTAAGCTAGGTCCAGGGCTGCTAAGAGATGAAAGATACAAACTTGTAGTGTAAAGGAGAGGAATGTCCGCAGTACTAAATAATCAATTTTCATCAGCTTTCATGGAAAAGTTGGGTTGTCGCACCACTAAAGGTGGCTGCAGACCAATTTGTGTTGCTAATTCTAAGAGTAATGGTACTAAAGAAATTACTCAAGCTTAGAATGGGCAAATCAATTAGTCCTATGGTTGTCATCCAAAGACCCTGAAGAAACCTTTCAAGTAAATGGGGATGCTTTGGTAATAATTATTCAAAATCTTCTGGAAAGAAAAATTGTGCACACCACTAGACAGCAATAAAACAACACCCCTTTAGAAAAGGAAGCAAGGATCAGGAAATTATAGACCAGTTAGTTCGAATTCAGTTAAACTAGGTAAATTAGAAGACTCTATAACATCGGTTGAAATTACTAAGCACTCAAAAAAAACAATTTGAGTTCATGAGGGTTAATCATCTCGAACTTTTAAAATCAGAATAGGTTGGGCAAATCTCACAGATCATTTATAGAAATAACAGATAAAGGAATTGTGTAGATGTGGTTTGGCTATATGAATCCTCAAAAAGCATGTTATAAATTATCAGCCAGGGAAATGTGAAATTTTGTAAGTATGAAATGGAAAAGGAAATACAACTCAAGATCTAAATGGAGCAGAGAAGCAGAGGAACCGCAGGATTTAGATACACAGTTCAGTCAAGCTTTTTTTCATTCATGGAATGTGAGTGTCACTGGCAGGACCAGCATTTATTGCCAATCCCTAATTGCCTTTGATAAAGTGGTAGTGAGTAGCCCTTTTTAACCATTGCAGTCCGTGTGGTGCAGATACACCCACAGTGCTATAAGGGAGGGAGTTCCAGGTTTTTGTCCCAGCAATAGTGGTGGAACAGTGAAATATTTCCAACTCAGGATGCTGTGTGGCTTAAAAAGGAACTTGCAGTTGGAGGTGTTCCCATGTGCCTGCTGTCCTTGTTCCTCTTGGTGGTAGACGCTAAGGCTTTGGAAGGTGCTGTTGAAGGAACCATGGCACGTTGCCTCAGTGCATCTTGTAGATGGCACAAACTGCTGCTACAATACACTGGTGGTTTAAGAAACAAATGTATAAAGTGGTGAATGGGATGTTGATCAAGCAGGTTGCATTGTCTTGGATGGTATCAAATTTCTTTGTTGTTGCTGGAGCTTCAGTCATCCAGGAGTATTCTGTCACACTCTTGACTTGTACCTTGCAAATTGTAAGCAAGCTTTGGGGAGTCAGGAGGTGAGTTACTTGCCATAGAAACCCTAACCCCTGACCAGATAACAAAAATAAACAGGATGCATCGTTTTATATGTTCAGGCACAGAACACAAGTGTAAGGGGGTAACGTTGAACTTACACAATAAATTAATTATACTGTAGTTAAAGTACTGTGTACACTTGAAGGCTTCACATTATAAGAAAGATATAGAATCATACAGCACAGAAGGGGCAACCCATCATGCCTCTGCCAGCTCTTTGGTTGGTTTATCCAATTAGTCCTAGTTCCCTATAAATCTTTTATATAAAATCAATGAAATTGTAGATTTAGATTTGATATTACAAGAGGGTTTAGCAGAGGGTGGTTAGGGTGCAGAGTCCTTCTTCACAAATTATCGTTGAAGCAGAGAGCAGAGTACATCATTATGTTTTTATAAGGGAATTGGATAGTTGCTTGAAAATGAAAAATATTGAAGTGTATGGAGATGGGGTGTGCAAGAGGGTGGGGCTAGGGTAAGTGGTTCATGTGGAGAAAAACCTCTGCACAGATTTGATGAGTCAAATGGTCTGCTGTGCTGTAACATTCTAAGGTTATGCAATCTGTTCTTTCCCAGATTCATATTTATCGAATGTTCTGCTTCTCAGTGAAGTTGATTATCAGCCTCTTTCTACAGCATACCATTTGCTGCCTCCTAAACTGTCCAGAAAGTTTAAATGTACCACAAGAAATCATACATTCTCCTTCTATCTCCTACCTGCTGACTTCCTTTTACACACGTCTCACTCACAGCAGTGCTTTGAAGTGCACTGGCACACTTAATTCATTAATTGCCACTTGCAGGCTGTGATGCTGCAGACTTTCTAATTCTACAAGGTAACAATGAAAATCCACTTACAAAAATAGCCATAACTTTAAAAAACTGCACCACAATAAAATCAGCAAATTTAGCAAGATCATCTCCATTTCTGTACCTTGCCTCTTTACACAATTCCGTGGCAATCTCACCATCTGTTTCAAGAACTAGTTTAAAACTATTCTGCACGCACTGTCTCTCAGCAAGATCATACATGACATTCTGACAAGCACCCAACACACAGTAGTATAATGGCACATACCTCAGAAGCACACACAATGGTAAGTACACAATGAAGCATGCAGATGTCACCTATATAAATATGCACACCACTGTGCGCGCACATATGACAGCTGGTACATGTAACTGTACCAATACTGTCACACACTGGCATGCAAATAAAAAGGAACTGACTCCTCTTTGTGTTTTTTAAGCATTCCTCCCATGCAGTTATTTTACTAGTTTCCTTCTGAAATCTATATTTATAATCACTCAATTTTATCTTTGATATTTTTCTCTTGTATTCTGATCCACATCATTTTAATGCTTTTTTATGTTCATATTTTACTGTTTCCATTGCAATATTCTATTTTATTTTTTCTTTTTTGTTTACTATTTTGTGTGTGAATAATTTTTGTGCTCCATTTCATTGTTCAATTTTACTTCTCCAGTATGCACTTTAGTGTTGCACTTTTACAAATGGAGGAGCAGGAAAGCAGAGAATGGGAACTGACAGTAGTAGGAAAGGAACAGAAAGCAGCACAAACTGAAGGAAAGTGAAATATGGAGAAAAATGAAGATTGAACGATGGTCGGGTGATAGATTAAAAACAGTGAATAAGGTAGATGGGAAGGCAGGTAAAACTAGATCAGAAGTGGAAAAATTAGCCAAGGTAGGAGGCAATGAAAATCAGCACATAGATGTACCAGAGAAGCGAGAAAAGAAAAATGATAGAAGGCAATAAGAGTCCAATGAATTAAGGAAAGGGCAAAAATGGGAGAGTCAAGAGGTCTGTGTTACCAGATTACATTCTGCAACAAACAATGCAGACACAAATTGGCTTCAAATATTAATTAAAGCCAAAGAAAAGCTCAGGATTCATAAATGCATATTTACTAACTTACTGTTTTGTTGCTAGCTATTTTAGTTGGCAAATTAAGCCAGAATAACTTAAAAACTACTGATGGACCTAATGGCACTTGGAGTTCAACCACTGTGCTCCCACTGGCAGAACGCCAGCCTAGATGGGTGCAATGAAATTCTTCTTCCTCACAAAGACCTAACTGAAATGACTTTGGGTAGTCTTAATCCAGTCCACAGCACTAAACTGTGCATTAAGGAATTATCACAAAATTAGCAAACCGACTCTGTGGCCACAGTGCTGTGACTGATGGGGAAAGGAAGTCATTTGGTTGAGAAGTCATGAATGCTCTTGTGAGGTAGAATGCAGGGAGCTCCACTTGATGAATCTGGCTGGGGAGTTCTTGATGCTGATACCGGCTTCAAAAAGAAGTATCTTCTATTCTACAGCACTGCTATCTTTCAGCTTGATGAGAACTTAGCCCTACCATAAAAAGAAACCTTTGTTTAAAGAAAACTGCACAAAGAAAAATAATTTAATCTTATTTTCTCTCACCACAACATTCTGTTTTTCTGCCACTCTTATTGTATTAACACAACTGTGTCTGCCCACACACTAATACAGTCAACAAATCTATAAATTAGGCTCCTTTACAGGAAACTAAAAATTGGGGGCCATTATTTTGGGGGGGTTTATGCAACAATTCCCATCATCTTTAACATCCACCACCCTGCTGTCTGGCTCTTCAACCAATATTAAGTATCAAATGTGCAAGAACTTGCTTTAACTCCATATTGCAACATGAAATTTATCTAATCTGCTTTCACCAAAATCTCTGCATCTTAACCCCTGACTCTATCCTGCTCACTGGCTTCCACTCACTCAGGCTGAATTCGGTGACAAGCAACCACTATGTCCTATTTGAACCTGAGCCAATCCTCAAACCTCACATCCTTTCTATCTTCCCAAAACCACAATATCACTCACTCAACCCTCAACCCACATGCAGCCACATAAATATTCGTCCAGTTCCACTCCACTTCATTGCTCTCCTCACGGACCCTCTTATTTCTACAATTCACAATCCAGAACTCCACCATCTGCATCCTGTGCTGAGGTATATCTGCTCCTTTATCATTATAATGGGCACTATAGTGTAGTAGTTACATAACTTGACAAGCAACTATAGGCCTGGTTCAAATGGTAGTTTGGGAATTCAAATTCAGTTTTGAACATCCAAGGCTGAGATTGATGGACTTTTAGACTCACAGGGAATCAAAGGATATGGGGATCAGGCAGGAAGATGGAGTTCAAGTCGAAGGTCAGGCATAAACCTATTGAACATCGGAGAGGCTCAGGGGAAGTATGGCCTATCCGGCTCCAATTTCTTGTGTCCTCATCACAATGCGCTTGCCAACCTTCAGTGGCTTTTGGTCCTCAACGCAGGTTTAAAATCATTGCCTTTATTTATAAGTCCTCCTTTGGCACTCTCAGCGGCACAGCTTTTAACATATCGTCTCCACACCGTGGAATTCTCGTGCTCGAGACTTCAGCTTTACTACCTATAATGATAATCTTTATTGTCACAAGTAGGCTTACATTAACACTGCAATTAAGTTACTGTGAAAAAACCCTAGTCGCCAAATTCCGGCACCTGTTCGGGTACACTGAGGGAGAATTCAGAATTTCCAAATTACCTAACAGCACTCTTTAACTTGTGGGAGGAAATCAGAGCTCCTGGAGGAAACACGCAGACACAGGGGGAACGTGCAGACTCCACACAGACAGTGACCCAAACGGGAATTGAACCAGGGACACTGGAGCTGTGAAGCAACCGTGCTAACCACTGTGCTACCGTGCTGCCAGCCTCACCTCACTGCTTGCCTTCAACAGTCCCCTTAATGCCTATTGCTTTGAATTTGCCTTTGGTCCTTTTTAACGCTTCTCTTTTCAGCGCTCAATGTCAAGTTATTTTTCTGCCACTGTGAAGCTCCTTGAGATAGTTTATGCAGATTCAGTGAAACACAAGGGTTAAAAGAAAACCTGCAAATGCTGGAAACCTGAAGCAGGAAATGCCTATCAGATCAGTCAACATTTTGGGTGTAATCCTTCAACAGAACTGACAATTCAAAGGATGGGGTGTGCGATCTGAAATGTAAGATGCCATACAGCTAGTAGACAGTTTATATATAGAGAGGGCAGTTTTAAAAGATCTTTTGGTTTTGAATGGCTTTCTGCTTGAAACTTTAAAATTGGCAATAGATCAAAATGTAATAAAGAGAAACTGTTGCAAAATCATTTAACAGGACAGAAATAATTTGGTAAAGATACAGTTGTGTTGTACTTTCAGCCACAAAGGCAAAGAGGACAGCAAGAAACACCACACTGCAATCCAGCATTTCAATCACATTTACTAATTTCAAATCTGTCACTTTCAAGACGCAGTTTGACGAAACCACAAAGAACTAATGCCTGTGCTGATTGAGAATCCTTACAGCACGTCCAAAGTCTGTGTAATGTTTACTTGAGAAAGGCTGCGATGTTTCAAAAACATTTCAGATAGATATTAAGACGTTAACATGAGACAACAGCAACATTAACAAGTCACTTAAAATAAATTCCAGATTTCTGAGACAATCATTATTTTTCTTATTGTGGGAGGGATTTTATTAACACTCTAGCACACAGCGCAGTGAGGCTTTAATCTGTCAACTGCATGACAAGCAGCTAATGCCGCAATGTAGAATCACAGGGGGTGAAATTGGACGCGGGCAAGGGCGCAAGTCAGACAACTTTAATAGAACTGAATATCGCGCACATCTGGCAATGGTCGACATATTTGATTGCGCCAATTTTGCCTCCCTACCCATGACCAATTGCTCTGATGTAGAATCTTATGGTTCAGAAGGAGGCCCCACAGTCCATCATGTCTCTGTCAACTCTTTGAAAGAGCTATTCAATTAGTCCCAAATCTCCACTTTTTCCCATAGCCCTGCATTTTTTTCCTTTCCAAGTATGTATCCAATTACCTTTTGAAAGCTACTATTCAATCTTCTTCCACCAGCCCTTCAGGCAGTGAATTCCAAAACAGAACAACTCGCTGAAGAAAAAAACCCTCCTCATCTCCCCACTAGTCCTTTTGCCAATTTTTCTAAACCTGTGTCCTCTGACCACTGATCCTCCTGCCAATGGAAACTGTTTTTTGTATCGACTGTCAAAACAGCTTACAATATTCAACCCTTCTCTCGAATATTCTTTTAATCTACTCTACACTGCGAAGAACCACACCTTCTCCAGACTCTCCACATAGCAGAGGTCCCGCCCCTTATCCCTGGTTTCATTCTAATACCTCCTCTGGTATTCCTCCTCTAAAGTCGTGACATCCTAAAATGTGGTGACCAGAACTTGATGCAAGACTCCAGCTGTGGGCTAACCAGTGATTTATGATGATTTATCATAACTTCCTTGCTTTTGTACTCTTAAGGACAGAAACCACTTATGCCTGATAGAACAGTCGGACCATTTTTAGGCCAGGAACATGACCAACCAAATTGAGTGTCTTGCCATTGCTTTTCTCTGAAGCAAGCTAATACAGATTCCCCAACCAGCCAGCAAGGGTGGGTGAGATTGCTGGTCCATTCTGACAGATAAGCATTTTAAAGGAACACTGGTATGGATTATGAGGGCTCATCTATCGTTGGAATTTTGAGGCTACAGCAACTACATGATTAGAGAGGTGGGAAGATGTCCCCAGGTCTTTCACTCTTACCAGCAAGTCCTGCAGCGTGATCCGAGGTGTTACAGTCAAGTAAGTGCGACGAAGCACAGGAGGAAGAGGACAATCTCTCCAGCTAAACAAGTGTGTGTGAAAGTGATCGATGAAGTCAGCAGCAAGAACCCTCCACTGACTGAAGTCATTCCTGGCACAAAGGAAGTTGCTTGTGGTGGTGAGAGGTCAATCATCTCAGTTCTAGGACATCACTGCACTGTAACCTTCTGCACATGGATCTGGATCTTCTGCACTGTAAATTCTATGATTCTGTGATTCCACTGCAGGGGTTACTCAGGGTAGTGCCCTAGGCCCAACCATTTTCAGCTGCTTCATCAATGACCTTCCATCATAAGGTCAGAAGTGGAAATGTTTGTGGATGACTGCACAATGTTCAGCATCATTTGCGACCCCTCAGATAATGAAGCAGTCCATGTCCAAATGCAGCAAGACCTGGATAATATCCATGTTTAAGCTGGCAAGTTATATTTGTGCCACACAAGTGCCAGGCAATGACCATTATCAACAAGATAAAATCTAACCATTGCCTCTTGAGAGTCAACATCATTGCCATTGCTGAATCCCCCCACTATCAACATTCTGGGGGTTACCATTGATCAACTGAACTGGGCTAGCCATATAAATACTGTGACCGCAAAAGCAAGTCAGAGGTTAGGAATCCTGTGGTGGGTAATTTACCTCCTGACTTCCCAAAACCTGTCCACCATATACAAAACACAAGTCAGGAGTGTGTTGGAATACGCTCCACTAGCCTGGATAAGTACATCTCCAATGACACTCAAGAAGCTCAACATCATCCAGGAAAAAGCAGCCCACTTGATTTGTACCCCTTGGACAAACATTCACTCCCTCCACCACTGGTGAACAGTGCCAGCCGTGTGTACCATCTACAAGATGCACTGCAGTAACTCACCAAGTCTCCCCAGGCAGCACCTTCCAAACCTACACAACGACTACCTAGAAGGACAAGGGAAGCAGATACATGGAAACATCACCACCTGGAAGTTACCAAGTCACTCACCATCCTGACTTTGAAATAAAATGAAAATTGAAGTTGCCAGAGTCTTCGAGGACCATAGGCTGCTCTCCACTTTTTAAGAGAGCAACTACTTGTAGGAAAAACTACATCAGAGTGAGATTCATTCAAAAAGGAAAATGAGAGAGAGCAGGGCCAACATGTTCCCATGATAGTGAAGGGTGGGAGCAATAAGTCCAGATAACCCTGGATCTCAAGGATATCCAGGGGTGGATAAGGGAAAAAGGGAGGCTTATAGCAGATAGTGATGAAGCCCGAGAGGAATATAGAAAGTACAGGGGTTACTTAAGAAAGAAATTAGGAGAGCGAAGAACAGGCATGAAAAAGCATTGGCAGATAAAATAAAGGAAAGTCCAAAGGTGTTTTATAAATATATGAAGGACAGGAGGTTGACCAGGGTAAGAGTACGGCCCATTAGGATCTAACGTGGCAATTTGTGCGTGGATCCGGAAGATATAGCTGAGGTTTTAAATGAGTACATCTATGTTTACTACAGAGAAGAATGATTCAGGTATAGAAATCAGGGATGTGCATTGTGATTTACTTGAAGGACTTAACATCGAGAGGGAGGAGGTATTAACAGTTTTAAAAAGCCTAAAAGGAATAAATGCCCGGGGCCAGAAGAGATGTATCCCAGGTTGCTGTGGGAGACAAGGGGTGAGATTGTAGCCGCTCTTACAAAAAATTTCAAATCTTCTCTGGTGACAGGATGGGTGCCAGAGGAGTAGAGGACAGCTAATGTGAAGCCATTATTCAAAAAGGGATGCAGGGACGAACCAGGAAATTACAGTCCAGTGAGTCTAACTTCAGTGGTAGAAAAACTACTGGAAAGAATTCTGAGGGACAGAATTAATCTCCACTTGGAGAGGCAAGGCTCAATCAAGGATAGTCAGCCTGGTTTTGTCAAAGGGAGATCATGGGCACAATTTAACAGAAAAAGTTCTAAGTCTCATATTGGGCGCAACTTCCCGGGTGCATCCCAATGGTCGACCCGTATTTAACGACACTTAGTGCAAAAAATGATCCTCCACAATCTTCACAACGGAACTGGCTGTCCCACAAGCTGATTCGCTGGAACCGCACCCGGCAGCTCCCTGCTAACAAGGGGGAGCTGCTCATAATCATTCCCTCCGAACTCCCTCCCAGGCAGGACATGACAATGGCAACATGTAGACCTGCTCCACACATCGGGGACGCTGACCTGGCCAGGCTGCTAGATGCTGTGGATGCGAGACGGGGATTGGAGGACCAGCAACAGGGCCGCCAATACTGCCTGGGAGGCAGTGATAGCGTCCGCCAGATTAGGCAACGTGACCAGGAGGACGCAGCCCAATGTCAGAAGAAAACCGTTCCGGATATCCGAGTCCTCACTCCCTATGAGGAACGGGCCCGGGATATTGCGGGGTTGGCTGAGTAGAGAGCAGTCACCAACAGCAATGTTGTCCTGTGCAGCAGATGACTTGTCTCAAGTGAGTTGTTCATGTCAGACAAAATAATCCTCCGGTCTCATTGACCACATGCCCACTCTCTCGCAGGGTCTCCAGCTGATGGGGCCGAGCCATCCGCCGACACCCATCCCCCTGCACCCAACAGAACACCTCAGCGGACACCTCCGACGAGACCACCATTGAGGTGTCTCAGCTGCCATACCCTCGCTCCACCAGCGCAGAGACACACAACACCGCGGGTGACATTAGTAGACACAGGCTTCTGGGGCACAATCTGGTCAGCATCACATGGTTGCTAATGCACATCAGATGGAGGCAGGAACATCCATGGGAGTCAGCAGTTGGAGGTCTGCTGGATCCCAGGATTCAGCTGAGTCCCAGTCAATTGCCGAGCCTCTGGGCAAGGTTATCCCGGAGATGATGCAGATGCTAGGGCATGGCTGTGATATTCAGGAGAGGATGTCAGCAACATTCAGGTGAGTGCATAGCCAATTGGAGGCATCCCAAAGGATACTAGCACAGGAGATGGCACCGGCAATGCATGGCATCAAGGCCAACACTGCTAGGGTGGCGATGGCAGTGGAAAGCCTGGAGCATGACGTTAGCGCCATGAGCAGTGGTGTCCAAGGAGTGCCTCAGTCAGCATCGACCATGCCTGAAGGCCTCGACATCAAGTCCCAGTCGCTGAAGGACATGTCCCAGATGCAGGTGGATATTGCTGAGGCTCTACAGAGCACGTCTCAGTCACTGAGGAGGATTGCCGAGGCCGTCAACACCATGGTGCAGACAATGGGAAGGTGCCAGGACTGGCAGACCGGATGATGCAGAGGCCTCTGGAGTTCACTCCAGCTGCCTCTCCATTCAATAGAGACTCCCAGGACCTACAGGCACCGTCAGGGAGGAGGGAGTGTTGGAGGCCGACTAGGGTCGGTGGGCAGAGAGACTGGGGTTGCTTTCCCTAGAGCAGAGAAGGCAGAGGGAGGAATCTGATTGAGGTGCACAAAATTATGAGAGAGATAGATAGGGTGGATATGAAGGTACATTTCTCCTTAGGTAAGGGGTCAATAACCAGGAGGCATTGATTTAAGATAATGGGAAGGATGTTTGGAGGAGATGTGAGAAAAGCTTTTTCACGCAGAGGGTGGTTGGAATCTGGAACTCACTGCCTGAAAGGGTGGTCGAGGCAGAAACTCTCACAACGTTCTAGAACTATTTGGGTGAGATGGTGATTTAATCTGAGGGTGACCACATCTCAGGTGAGGGGTGAGGTTGAGGAGGTGGGGCCTTCATGGGTAACCTCTGCCAGTGCAGAAATTGGACCCCATGGTGTCAGCGTCACTCTGCATCACGACCAGCGTCCAGCCAACTAATCTAACCCCCAACTTCTTGACTTGGAAATATACCATCATATATATCAGCCAACTAATCTAACCCCCAACTTCTTGACTTGGAAATATATCATCATTCATTCACTGTTGTTGGGTTAAAATCCTGAACCTCCCTCCCTAACAGCACTCCCTCCCTACACCTCAGGGACTGCAGGGCTTCAAGAAGTCAGCTCATCACCATCATCTTCTCAAGTGCAACTAGAAAAGGACACATCCCGTAAATGCACTTAAACAAAGAAGCACGCTCATTTCAACCTGGAGGCCATGCAGCAAGATGATCTAGGATCTCAGGAAAGCATGATAGGTGAATGGCATAGCATTTTCAGATGCCAAGCTTTATACTCTAACTTGCCCAACATTCCTCTGCACTGCACTCCACAAAAACAAGAAATCTGCTGCTCCACTCATTTCTCTTTCTTCTGACACCTCCTGTTATGGGTCCCGACCAGACCTCTAATTTCTTACTTTGGAAAATTGGGAGGAAATGTTACTGTGCCACAGGAATGATAACACTGACCAGCAGACAACTTTTATGGGAAAACAAACTTTTATTTAAAAACAGAATTAAACACATAAAAAATAGCTTACATTTAACAGTTACAACAATTTACTTATTTTCTAACCCTGCCTCTAAATTCCAATGAAGTAAACTCATATATATTAAAATTACCATTCATGAATAATGTTTTAAAATATATGTTTTTATTGAAGGCATTTCACATATGTTCATGAAAATCTCAGAAGACCACACAATAACAGGAAGGGAAATCACAGGCCCCCAACATCTCTGCGATAACAAAACCCCAACACACCCCGCCTTCCTAAATATGCCCTCTTTATCTCCCCCCCCTCCATCCCCACCCCCAAAGACACCCCTCCCCCACCCCACTGACACCTCAATTCACCTTGAAGAAATCAATTAATGCTTTTCTCGTCTGGGTGAAACCCTCCTGCACCCCCCGCAAGGCAATCTTGACCTTCGGCAAATGCAGGAATTCTGTCACGTCATTCACCCATACTCCCGCCCTTGGCGGCTCCGAGTCCCGCCAGCACAATAAGATCCGTCTCCAGGCTATCAGGGAGGCAAAGACCAATACATTGACCTCTCTCCCCACCTGAACTCCCGGATCTTCCGACACCCTGAATATCACCACTTCCAGACTTGGGACCATCCCCACCTCCAGAATCTCAGATGTCACGTCCGAGAACCTTCGCCAGAACCTCCTCAACCTCAGATACCGCCAGAACATGTGGACATGATTCGTGGGCTGTCCTCCAGACCGCCCACACCTGTCCTCTACCCCTGGCTCATCCATGCAACCATCATGTGGGCCATATGCACCACCTCAAACTGGATGAAGCTGAAACCCGCACATGACAAAGACGCGTTCACCCTACATAGGGCCTCTTTCCACATTCCGGCTGCACCGCCCCACAATTCCTCCTCCCATTTACACCTGATCTTCTCCATCGGAGCGCCCTCCCTCTTCATTAACTCTCTTTACATGTCCGACACTCTCCCTTTCACAATACCATCCTGCAACAACAGCCTATCCTGCAACAGGAGGCGGCCCCGGGAAAGATGTCACCTCTCTCCTCACAAACTCCCTCACCTACAGGTATCTGAAACCATTCCCTTTGGGCAGCTCATAGTTTCCTCCAAATCCTCCTGACCTGCAAACTTGCCCCCTATAAACAAATCTCTAAAGTACTCTATCCCCACCTGCCACCTCCCCCGGAACCTCACATCCAGCCCTGCCGGCACAAACCTGTGATTGTCACATATCAGCGCCCAGAATGACATGCCCTCTAACCCAAAAGGTTGCCTGTACTGGCTCCTGAAACACTGTAACCACCGCAGGAGCCACAGAGTACCAGACTGGCGAAAATGGAAGAGGTGCCAACAACAGTGCACTGAAACCCATCCCCCTACACGACACTGCCTCCATCCACCCCCAAACCGATACCTCCTCCATTGCCCATTTCCTCACCATTGCGATGTTCACCGCCCAATAATAATTCATCAAACGTGGCAATGACAGGCCCCCCCCCCACCCACTCCCGTCACTCGCCCCCTCTCCAAAAACACTCCTGGGGTCTTCCCTGCCCAAATAAACCCCAAAATGATTCCTTTTGCCTTCCAATAAAGTGCTTGGGGACAAAGATGGGAAGGTTTTGGAACACGAACAAGAACTGGGCAGAACCATGATTTTAACCGTATGCACATGCCCATACAGTGCCAAAGGCAACACATGCCACCTCTTGAAATCCACCTTCTTTCCCTCCACCTGTCATGCCAAGTTCAGTTTATGTAACTGTGCCCAACTCCGCGCTTCCTGGATTCTTAGATGCCGAAAACACACCCCCACCACCTAAACGGCAACTCCCCTAACCTTCTCTCCTGCCCTCTAGTATTAATCGGAAACAAATCGCTCTTCCCCATGTCCAATTTGTACCCTGAAAACTGGCCAAATTTCCTCAAGATCTCCATAATTCTTTCAAAGCTGCCCACCGAGTCCGAGATACATAACAAAAGATCATCCTCATTTAGCGAGACTCTGTCTTCAGCCCCACCCCGCTCAATTCCTTTCCAACATCTTAAAGTGAAAAGCAATGTGGAGAGCATGCACCCCTGCTTCATCACGCGATGCAGCCCGAAGTATTGCGAGCTTGTCCTGTTCATTCGGACATCAGCCATTGGAGCCCTGTACAGCAGCCAAACCCATGCCATGAACCCCTGGCCAAACCTGAACCGACCCAGCACCTCCAACAGATACTCCACTACATCAGATTGAAAGCCTTCTCCACATCCATTACCACTACTATTCCCACCTCCTGCACCTCCAAGGGCATCATACTAAAATTTAGCAGCCTACCCACATTCGCCAACAATTGCCGCCCCTTCACAAGCCCCATCTGGTCTTCCCCCATCACCCCCGGCATGCAATCCTCTATCCGCGAAGCTAACACGTTCGCTAACACCTTCACATCCACATTAAGCAGTGATATCGGGCGGCATGACCCACACTGCTCCTGGTCCTTATCTTTCTTCAAAATCAGCTGAATGGACGCCTGCAACAATGTGGGGTGGAGTTCCCACCTTCCCCTCACCTCGTTGTACATCCCCACTAACAGGGGCCCCAACATCACACCAAAGTTCTTGTAAAACACCACTGGGAACCCATCCGGCCTCGGGACCTTCCCCGTCTGCATCAAACCAATGGTGTCTATCACCTCCCTCACACCTATCGGGGAGCTGCACCCTCTCCTCCTCCACCCTAGGGAACTCCAACTTGTTCAGGAACGCCTCATACCCTCCTCCCCAGGCAGAGGTGACTCAGACAGCCTTCTGTAGAAGGACTCAAATACAATGGCATGATAGCATGGTGGTTAGCACTGTTGCTTCACAGCTCCAGGGTCCCAGGTTCAATTCCTGGCTTGGGTCACTGTCTCTGCAGAGTCTGCACGTTCTCCCCATGTCTGCGTGGTTTCCTCCGGTTTCCTTCCACAGTCCAAAGATGTGCAGGTTAGGTAGATTGTCCATGATCAATTGCCTTTAGCGTCCCCCAAAAAAGGTTAGGTGGGATAGAGTGGAAGTGTGGGCTTGAGTGGGGTGCTCTTTCTGAGGGCCGGTGCAGACTCAATGGGCCGAATGGTCTCCTTCTGCACTGTAAATTCTATGATTCTATTCCTCACCGTACCAATTTCCCTGGCCGCTGCCTGCTTCCTTAACTGGTAGGCCAGCACCCGACTCGCTTTTTACCTGTACTCATACACTGACCTCTGACCCTCCACAATGGCCCTACCGCTTACCCCGTGGACACCAACCTGAACTCCATTTAGAGCCTTTATCTCTCCTTTAACAACCCTCCTCTGCACCACCGAGCCCTGAGAACCACCCTCAATATCTCATCTAATATCTTTGCTCTCGCTCCTCCCGTTCCACCCTCGCCCCATGCGCATGGATCCAAATAAATTAACTCCTAGCTACCGCCAAAGGTGCTTCCCACAACATGAAAGCGAGACCTCTCCCATG
Source organism: Scyliorhinus torazame (assembly GCF_047496885.1). Classification (NCBI taxonomy): domain Eukaryota; kingdom Metazoa; phylum Chordata; class Chondrichthyes; order Carcharhiniformes; family Scyliorhinidae; genus Scyliorhinus; species Scyliorhinus torazame. The sequence continues at coordinate 141,733,135 of NC_092710.1, forward strand.
TCATTCCGCTCCGCAGAGTCGGGAATGGCGGCCCTCGCAAAGAAATCGACCCGGGAGTACACCCGATGCACATGTGAGAAGTATGAGAACTCCTTCGCCCTTGGCCTCCCAAAACTCCATGGGTCCATCCTCCCCGATATGGTCTATGAATCCCCGCAGCTCCCGAACCATCACGGACACCTTCGACAGCTTAGAGCTCAACCGGTCCATCTTTGGATCCACCCCCATGATCATCTGGTGTGTATTTAGGTCTGGGATCTTCCCTAACACGCATCTCATAAAGTCCACGTCGTCCCAATTTGGGGCATAAACATTCACCAGAACCACTGCCACCCCTCCAGCTTCCCACTGACCATCACATATCTATCCCCTGGATAAGCTACAGTGCTACCCACCTCGAAAGCCACTTTCCTACTGACCAGCCCCGCCACCTCCCCCGTCTTCATGTCCAGCCCAAAGTCCCTGCCCCACCCATCCCTTCCTCAGCCTCATCTGATCCCCCAACCTCAGGTGGGTCTCCTAGTAAAAACACAACATCGGCCTTCAAACTCCTCAAGTGCGTGAAAACACGCGACCGATTAAATGGCCCATTCCACCCTCGCAGGTTCCAAGTAACCAGCTTGGTTGGGCAGCTGCCCTTCCCTACTGATCAGCTATACATCTTCTTTAGCTCCCTCTGGCCCACATCACGCACATTTCCAGGCCCGCCACAAGATGTCCACCGCCATATCTCCCTTCCCTCCCTTCCTTGGCCGCAGAAAAATCCTTTTCACTGTACTTCGGTTCATGTGACAATAAATCAAATCAAAAATCAGTTAGGTTCTCTTGTCCTGCTACATGTGTAATTTTTAAGTTAAATGATTGTAGCAATAAGCTCCATCTAAACAGTCGTGCATTCCAATCTTCAAACTTCTCTAAAAACTTTAAGGCATTATGGTTGGTATAAATAATTGTCTCTGCGGAATTATTAGAAACATAAATGTTAAAATGCTACCATGCCAATACCAAGCCCAGCCTTCCTTCTATTGTTGAATACTTCCTTTGATGTGTATTCAATTTCCTTGTAAATAACTAACAGGCCTTTCTACACCTTTGTCATCCTCTTACAATAATACATTACCAATGCCCATGTCACTCGCACAATGGCCACCTTAAATTCCTTGTCATAATTCGGTGTCGCCAAAACTGGTGCCATGGTCAACACAGTTTTCAAATTATCAAACACTCTGACATCCAGTGAAATTTAAAGTTCTTTTTTTGAAAAGTATTTTTATTGTCAACATTTTCACAATACAAAAATAACCCCAAACAAGCGAAAAAAACCACGACCACCGCCCCCCCCCCCCCCCACCCCCCCCACCCCCAAATCTTTCCAGTACCGGCATCAAAGAGCCTCACTCTACCCGATTAAACGCCTTCTCTGTGTCCAGTGGCACCACCACCTCCATCTCCCGCCTCCTCCGACGGAGAAAGGACCACATTCAGCAACCTCCTCACGTTCGAGAACAACTGCCTTCCTTTCAAGAACCCTGTCTGGTCCTCTCCCACCACATGCAGGAGACATCCTTCCAAACTTAACGGCAATACCTTTGCCAATATCTTGGCGTCTACATTCAGCAGATTTATGTGCCTATACAATCCACACTCCACCGGTTCCTTTTCCTTATTTAGTAGCAATGAGATGGAAGCCTACCCCACCGTTTGCGGCAAGACCCCTCATCCGTTCTCCAACCCGGCCCCTAGGCTAACCCCTTATCCAAAACCACATCTATCCAATACGGAGCATGGTCCAAGATCACGATTTGGTGTGCTCCGACCTCCTAGCCCCAGCCAAAAGCGCCTTACCCACCATGAAAACGTCAATCCTCGAATACACCTTGTGTAGTGGAGAGAAAAACAAATACTCCATTCGCTTGGATGTAAGAACCGCCACGGGGTCCACTCCTCATATCTCTCCCATGAGCCCAGGCACCACCTTTCCCCCAATCCCCACTCCCTGACTGGGTCAGCGAGTGCGCCTGGGACCTGGTCACCTTTGGTTCAAGCACCATGTTCCAACCGCCCCCCCCTACTATCAGCTCATGGATGTCCAAATCCGGGATGGCACCCAGCACCCTCTTCAAAATGCCGCATCATCCCAGTTGGGGCCATATACGCTCGCCAGTGCCACCAACCTCCCCTCTCGTGCCCCTGTCACTATCACGTACCTGCCCCCCTGATCTGCTACTATCTCCTCCATCTGAAACCTCACCCTCTTCTCCACCAATACCGCTACCCCCCGAGCCTTGCTATCAAACCCCGAGTGAAACACCTGACTCACCCAACCCTTCCTAAGCCTCACCTGACCCTTCCCCCTCAAATGGGTCTCCTCTCGTATCAGCACATCGGCCTTTAAGCTCTTCAATGTGTAAAAACCCTTGATCTCTTCACCGGTTCCCCTAACCCCCTCACGTTCCACGTCACTATTCTGACCAGCTCCTTCAAAACCTGCCCTTGGATCTGGGCATTAAAGTCCAAAAACCAGAGCCCTGAGCAGGAGTCACCTAAAGTGCGACCTCCACCTACACGCCGACACTGGAAGTCCTGTCGAAATTTCTAGTTCTTTTTCAAAAGTTCAGGCAGTGGAGAAACCACATTGCTAACATTTGGCAGGAATGTTCTGTAGAAAACACTCATGCCTAGGCATCTCAAAACCTCTCTTCTCATTGACGGTCTGCGGAACTCCCCAATAGCATTCATTTTCACATTCGTGGAGCCACCTGGCCATGTCCGATAGTGTGGCCTGAGAATGTGACTTGGGCTTTCGCAAACTGACATTTAGACAAGTTTACCACCAAACCAACGTCTTGTAGTTGATCGAACAATTCCTTCAAATGTACCAAATGCTCCTTCCACGTTTGACTGAACATTACCACATTGTCTATGTACACTGCACAATTCTTTAATCCAGAAATGACTTAATTGGTTAGTCTTTGGGATGTTTCATTCCAAACGGTATGACTTTAAACTGGTACAAGCCATTTGACATTATGAAAGCAGAAACTTCCTTTGCATTTTCTGATAGAGGCACTTGCCAGTATCCTTTTAATAAATCAATTTTGGTAATGAAATTTGTTTGTCCCACCTTTTCAATACAGTCTTCCCAATGAGGAATAGGATATGAATCTGACTTAGTTACTGCATCGACTTTCCTATAATCTACACAGAATTGTTGCGTTCCATCTGGCTTTGAAATCATCACAATAGCTGAGTTGCCAGTCAATGCAACTCACTTCAGTGATATCATTCTTAAGCAAGCTTTCAATCGCCTTTTGTACCTGTGCCAACTTGAGTGGAGTCAATCTATATGGATGTTGCTTAATTGGAACTGAATTTCCCCCATCTACGTCAGGTATAATCACCCTTGTACCTCCTAGTTTGTTCCCACAAATAGCACCATGTGATTGTTTCTTTTAAAGCATTTTTATTCAAAATGTTTACCAACTTAACAAAGTAAAACCAACACAAAACTCAAACCCAGCTCCCACCACCACCCCAACCAACCACCCCACCATAACTCCCTCCCTAAAAGCTGACAGTAACCAACTCCTTGAAATGTAGTATAGACAAGTTCCATCTCTTATGCAACCCCTCAGAGCAAATTTCACCTTTTCCAAGTGCTGGAACTCCATTTAATCCTCCAGCCATACTGAGTGGACCTTCACCCCAACAAGACCTGGCTGCGAGCGATTGAAGAGGCAAATGGTAAAACATCTATCCCAGCTCCCGTCTGCAACTCTGGCAAGTTCAACACCCTGAATATGGATCCCAAAGGATTGGGCTCCAAATCCTCATGCAAGATTGCCAAAACAGTGCTGAAGAACGACATACACAATTTCTCCAACTTTGGGCAGGACCAGAACTTATGTGCTTGATTGGATGGACTGAATTTAGTTGATTCATTAGGTGTGTCCCGAATTGCAAATAGTACCAATGAAATTTCTTTATCCCAATCCTCTGGATAATCCTGACGATAGGCCCTCAACATGGTCTTTAACGTTTGGTATCACCTTCCAATGCTCTTGCGATTTTGGATGATACACAATGGATTTAAATTGCTTTATGGCTAAGCTATCCATAACTCTCCTGAATAAATTTGACATAAAATTTGATCCCTGGTCTAATTGGATTTTTCTTAGGAGTCCATATCTGATTTTTAAAAAATTAATTAACTCTTCGACAATCCTCTTAGCTGTACTATTTCTCAATGGAATGGCCTCCGGAAACCTAGTATACACGTCCGTTTTGGTCAATAAATACTGATTTCCACTTTTCATCTTGGGAAGGGGTCCCACACAATTAATTAGAACCTGAGTAAATATTTCCTCAAAAGCTGGAATGGATATGAAGTGCTGATTTGATTACAGTTTGAGGTTTTCCTGTCACCTGTCATGTGTGACAGGTACGACTAAACTCAACTGTATCCTTGTGCAGTCCAGGCCAATAAAAATGTTCTGTATTTTCGTCTGAGTTTCCCTTACTCCTAAATGCATCCCTACTGGAACCTCACGTGCTGCCCATAACACTGGGGTCAGGATTCTCTGTCCGCTCATGGCAACGGAATTCTTCGGTCACTTTGCAGTGAATGGGAGTTTTGGCTGAGCACCAAATTCTCTATCCTCGCTCGCAACAGAAGTGGGGCGGTTTTGCAGTGGAGAATCCCGGCCCTCCTTTCTGTAATCCACCGGCTATATAGCTTGATAAACCTCTGCTCATTTATATTCATCTGCTTGAATATATGAAGGCCTCTACTCTCTCATTAATACATTATTTCTAATGTAATAACACTCCGATATACATTTAGATTCTATTTCTGTATATGCTTTCTGATACACCTGCTTTATCTCAGAAACTTCTGTTGTAACGCCACCAACTTTTCTGAACTAATGATATCAGCTTTAACCTCCACCTCCTCTTGACCTTTATGAACAATCTGGTCATAGATTATTCCTGATAACTGAACCTCAACCTCCCTATCTTTACTCCTGATTTCTACTCCTTCTGCCTCAACCTATTGCTTTGTGATCCTGTTACCATACAATCTGGAAACACTCCAGGAAATTATTCTTGCAATACCTCAGTTGTTTTCTTTGCACCAGCTTTTCAACCACAAGAGACATAATTCCTCGCCCGGATCCAGCTGCATTATTACCTAGGATAAACTGTCCCTCTAAAAAAGGTAATTTCTCTATTACACCTACCACCACTTCACCACTTTTCATTGGACTCTCTAACCTTACTTTACAGAATGGATACTGCTCACCTGACCATTAATTCCACTTATTATCAACTTTTCTGACAAATTCATTCTGAACTACATATCTCATTATCTCTCACCATTAAAGATTGACTTTCTCCTGTATCTCTTAAGAATGTAACCTGCTTACCTACTCCATCTTGTACACATGAGTCAACTTTATCCTCACAAATAAAATCTTTAAGATGATCTGATACCTGGGGCGAGATTCTCCGACCCCCCGCCGGGTCGGAGAATCACCGGGGGCTGGCGTGAATCCCTCCCCGCCGGTTGCCGAATTCTCCGGCACCGGATATTCGGCGGGGGCGGGAATCGTGCCGCGCCGGTTGGCGGACCCCCCCCCCCCCCGGTGATTCTCCGGCCCACATGGGCCGAAGTCCCGCTGCTAGAATGCCTGTCCCGCCGGCATGGATTAAACCACCTCTCTTACCGGTGGGACAAGGCGGCGCGGGCGGGCTCCGGGGTCCTGGGGGCGGCGCGGGGCGATCTGGCCCCGGGGGGGTGCCCCCACGGTGGCCTGGCCCGCGATCAGGGCCCACCAATCCGCGGGCGGGCCTGTGCCGTGGGGGCACTCTTTTCCTTCCGCCTTCACCACGGTCTCCACCATGGCGGAGGCGGAAGAGACCCCTCCACTGCGCATGCGCGTGGATGCCGTGAGCGGCCGCTGACGTTCCTGCGCATGCGCCGCCCGGCAAAGTCATTTCCGCGCCAGCTGGCGGGGCGGAAATCAGTCCGGCGCGGGCCTAGCCCCTCAAGGTTAGGGCTCGGCCGCTCAAGATGCGGAGGATTCCGCACCTTTGTGGTGGCGCGATGCCGGACTGATTTGCGCCGTTTTTGGTGCCGGTCGGCGGACATCGCGCCGATTACGGAGAATTTTGCCCCTGGTTCTTAACATACCTCTGAACAGGGTATACACACTGTTGTACCTCTTCAGCTACAACCATGGTTTTTTTGCCACTTTAATAAACCCCACTGGCTTATTTTGTTTTAAAGAGTCTATCTTCCCAGTACCTTTCTTAAGCCACCGACATTGCGATTTTGTGTGTCCAAATTTATTACAATGAAAACATCTGAGTTGTCTGATCTCTCTTTCACTCTCATAACTTTCCATTTTAACTTGAGGCAACATCCATGTAATATCTCCAACTATACCTCCTTTGCCTTGACCACTTGAGGACTTTTCATTTCCCCAGTTCCTAACCTTCTCAGAGTTCAAGTGATGTTGAAAGCCAAACCTTGTCCTTCCACATTTTGGAATCAATGATTCTCTCTTTTCCTAATGTTAAATACAAACTTTAAAATATTTCTTATATTCATCACACCCCCATACCCATCCAAGCAGCCAAGACACATTATCACCTTGAGCCTCTTCACCCTTCACCTCTTGCATTCATGCCTCAATCTCCACAAATGACGCCCTTCCCTCTACACAATCATTTGCCAGCACTCGCCCTCTTTGTTTTCACTGGAGAAGAGAGCATACAACTTGGAGAGAGGCAGGCACCCGGGGAGATGGGGTGACGGTGGGTATGGTGACCCTTCAACTTATCAGCCATTGCCAATGCATTCTCACGGGCTGCAATGGGAAGGACGTTTTCTTTCAAGAGGCTGCAGATGCCAGCAGTGACCTGCCATGAGGCTAGAGCCTCCTGAGGCACTGGTGCTCAGACATATCAAGAGAGCTGATCTCCTGCATGTAGGTACTGTGTTGGCAGGATCCCACCTGCTTCTCCTTTGGAGGGGCATTTGGCTGAGAAGAAGGATGCTGGTGTTGTTTCTGCTGCTAATGAAGTTGTTGGTCGTTGTGTGGCCTCTGCCCTTGACCTTCAGTATAAATGCAATGTGGAGCTGCATATGCTGCACCCGTGCCATGTTGAAGGCGGGCACCAGGGAAGTGGATTTAAAGGTGAGTGAAGTGCTCCACAGGTGAAGTTCCTTCTAAAAAGTCGGCAATCACTTGTCAAGCAGTGGTAGCACTCTCTGAAGCAAGAAGTGCTGTGAATAGCAGCCTCCCAATGACCTTGGCTGGAGTTCTTCAGTGTAACAGATTAAAGTCTTCATAGCTTGTCAGTTTCACTGAAAGCACTCCTTCTGATGTGCACACACATTGGTGGTCCCAGCAAGGTGCAGATACAGCTAGGAAGCGTGCACTAATGGGAAAGAAGGAATTCATGGTGAAAAGATCTTTTAATTGCCTTTTTAGATTACCAGAGTTGTTTTCCCGCCAACCCCACCCATGGAACTTGCAAATCGCAAGAGGGCAGGATCGTGACGGGATTCCGACCTGATGCCAATTTCCAGAACATTCTCACCCACACCCGTCAGAACCTACCTCCAATGAGCAAGAAAATTCTGTCCCATACCCCCAAGTATTAAGTCATAGATATTGGGCTGGATTCTCCGATTCTGAGATTAAGTGCTCACACCGGCATGGGAATGGTGCCTGTTATGAATAGAAAAATGGAACAAAACAGCCACCGATCCCCGTCTGGTGGGGGGCTAGCAGGCACGCAGTGTAGAGCACTCGGTTCTAACTGCCGAAAGGGCCGGAGAATTGCCGGGTCCGTGGCCGCGCATGGCGGCAGTCTGTTGCAGCCACGCCGAGCAACATGGCACCTCTCACGCGCAGATCTGGCCTGCCAAATAGCGCATCCCTTTGGCCAGGCTCGCCACCCCTGGACCACCCCCAACAAGTGCCCCCAGCCCCTGCGAAAGCCGCCCCTTCCCGTGGATCAACTCTCCTTTGACTGTGGCGCTGCTGGACTCAGTCCGCAGCTGCCACGCCGAGTTCCCAACAACGCGAACTCGGCCGTCGGGGGCGGAGCATCGGGGGGCGAGGGCCTCAGGTAACGTCCTGAGGCTGTCTATAAGGCTGCGGCATACTCCTAGAGTACGCCATTTTGGAAGAGGCGGAGCATCGCAAAAGTGGCGCTGCCCCCAATTTTGGCGCCAATGTGGATTCTCCGGGCGATTTCCGACCACAATTTAGATGTCAGAGACTGGAGAATCCCATCCCATTGTTTTAACGACTCATTGAACTTTCAGATACTCCATAGAAACATAGATACCTACAGTGCAGAAGGAGGCCATTCGGCCCATTAGGTCTGCACTGACCCTCTAAAAGAGCACCCTATCTCGGCCCACTCCCCTGTCCTATCCCCGAAACTCCACCTAACCATTGAACACTAAGGGGCAATTTAGCATGGCCAATCCACTTAACCTGCACATCTTCGAACTTGCCCTGCCATCTTCAATAACTTGTGTAGGTGAACCGCTAGGTCTTTGTGTTACCACACCCCTTCAAAATTTTACCAGTTAGAATATATTGTCTCTCCTACTCTTCCTTCCAAATGTCCTACTCCACACTTCCATTAAATTTCATTTTCCATGCATCTGCCTATTGTACCAATCATTGTCCTTCTGACAATCCTCCTTCTTGTTTACTGCAGTTCTAAGTTTCAATTCATCTGCAAACTTTGAAATCACCCCCTGAATACATACTCAAGCCCAGATCATTGAAATTATCAAGTGGAATAGTGGTCCTTAGGGAACACCACTGTAAACCGCCTTTCACTCTGAAAAACAGCCCCATCTACCATTGCTGCTGCTTGTAGCTACTCCTACCAGGAGATATTTTGTCAATGTGTATCATGCTTGGCTGTCCTGTGCCAACTTCGCACATCCACTGCCACTCAACTGCAACCACTCTGTGACATCCATCATCCAACTACGCCTAGCCAGACCCCTTTTTTTGCTGCCTCCATTTTGCCCTCCAGATGAAATCTCTCTGGTGGTTTCAGCTCGGAATAAATGGCTGAAACACTGACGTTTTGTTTTCTGGATGTCACTTAATAGCGTTATTTTTGCTCTTACAATTTCAAGCATTTCTTTCACAGAATTTCACAGAATTTACAGTGCAGAAGGAGGCCATTCGGCCCATCGAGTCTGCACCGGCTTCTGGAAAGAGCACCCTATCCAAACCCACACCTCCACCCTATCCCCGAACACAGTAACCTCACCCAACACTAAGGGCAATTTTGGACACTAAGGGTAATTTAGCATGGCCAATCCACCTAACCTGCACATCTTTGGACTGTGGGAGGAAACCGGAGCACCCGGAGGAAACCCACGCACACATGGGGAGAACGTGCAGACTCCGCACAGACAGTGACCCAAGTCGGGAATCGAACCTGGGACCCTGGAGCTGTGAAGCAATTGTGCTAACCACTATGCTACCGTGCTGCCCCCTTCTTCATTTGGCTTATGGCCTGCATGTGGAATTTTAAGCAGATGTTTCAGCATCCACATTTTAAAGGCCTCTATTTTCTTCCACAGATCTTTACTTTACTCTTCAGGATTCTGAAGCATACAGGAAAATTAACAGAACGTAGCATTTACTTTTTTTGTAACTGTATCATTTAATTCTATGGGCTTTAATTTCAATAGCACATTTATTATGGCACTTTATCAAATGCAGCTTGAAAGTCGTACAAACAAAATTGAGCACTCCACCATCCTTCTCTGTTATTTAATCTTAGAACCTAAGGTTGTCAAACATGATATGCCTTTAACAAACCTGTGCTGTCTGTCTTTTATTAACCTCCCCCCTAGTACCAATTAATTTTGTCCTAGATTATTATCTCTAAACCTTTCCCCAGCACAACTGTCCTAACAGGCCTAGCCCTCTCCAATATTTTGAACAGGGGTGAATTATTTGCAACTAACTTCTGACAGAAGTCTTCTGACAGCAATCCCTTATCGAAAATGAAAGAATGTGGCTGGAACAATCATTATTGCCACCCTTCCTTCCCTGAGCAACCTGGAATACATCACATTTGGACTGGGTGATTTTTCTACTTGGAGTATTGCCAACCTTTTCATTACCTCTTCTTTATTTTTATCCTATCTAATTTCTCTACTCAGTACATCACCTTCTCTGAATGTATAAATGCTTCAATTCCATGTGAAAAATCGAAAATGCATCTCGGGGAGTTCCAACCTGCAGGTGATAAAATGTCATTACACAGATGTCGAGACTGGAAATCGGCAGAAGCCTCTGACAAATAGTCACGGTAAACGTACATGCTTATTTTGCAACAATCATCTAAGCATTCAATTCTGGAGGCTTCTACAGCTAAAGCGATATATCAACTTCTTTTTCAGTTCTCTGCCTGAAGGCAGGTCTGAACTACAGCGACACGACCCCCACACGGGTAGAGTAAGGAGGCAGGTCCCAAATCCACCCCAGCTAGACACAGGGAGTGAACCAATGCTGCTGGTAAACTAAAGGTTGGATGTTTTAAGACCCAATCTGAGGAGTGGATAACACTTTATGAAAGCAACCAGCAGCTCTTAAAGAAGAGGTACATTGTTGCTGTAAATGGAGCTGAAGACAGGAAGTGTGATTGAAAGTTGAAACAATGGCAGAAGGCAGTGAGGAGAGTACGCCAAGGTTCTCTTAAGGCTGCAATGCATGCCTTACTGTAGGGGTTGAGAGCAAGAGAGACATCCATTGTCCAATGGGAGAGAAGGTGCAGGAAACCATCATGTTGTGTGATGAGAAGACAGTGGGAGAGGATTACAGAAAAGATGAAAACCAGGAACTTGTCTCCAAGTAGCCAATGGAGAAACAGGAAAACAATGATAAAAATGCACAATCACTTGATTCCACGCTTGCAGCCACTTAGCTCAAAAACTCACAATCTGTAAAGTTGAGAAGCGAGGATAAAAAAGGGATGTACCTGTGGAGAGACACTGGACACAAGCAGACAGAGCGGAGGGGAAATATAGTGCTGAAGGGCAAGGGTGTACAGTTCTGCTGCATGGAAGGCAGTGAATGACTTTGACAGGCAAGGAAGATGGCTGATGTTTTACCCCAGTAGAACATAGAACATAGAACATTACAGCGCAGTACAGGCCCTTCGGCCCTCGATGTTGCGCCGACCTGTGAAACCACTCTAAAGCCCATCTACACTATTCCCTTATCGTCCATATGTCTATCCAATGACCATTTGAATACCCTTAGTGTTGGTAAGTCCACTACTGTTGCAGGCAGGGCATTCCACACCCTTACTACTCTCTGAGTAAAGAATCTACCTCTGATATCTGTCTTATATCTATCTCCCCTCAATTTAAAGCCATGTCCCCTCGTGCTAGGCATCACCATCCGAGGAAAAAGGCTCTCACTGTCCACCCTATCCAATCCTCTGATCACCTTGTATGCCTCAATTAAGTCACCTCTTAACCTTCTTCTCTCGAACGAAAACAGCCTCAAGACCCTCAGCCTTTCCTCATAAGATCTTCCCTCCATACCAGGCAACATTCTGGTAAATCTCCTCTGCACCCTTTTCAATGCTTCCACATCCTTCCTATAATGCGACGACCAGAATTGCACGCAATACTCCAAATGCGGCCGCACCAGAGTTTTGTACAGCTGCAACATGACCCCATGGCTCCGAAACTCAATCCCTCTACCAATAAAAGCTAACACACCGTACGCCTTCTTAACAACCCTCTCAAGCTGAGTGGCAACTTTCAGGGATCTATGTACATGGACACCGAGATCTCTCTGCTCATCCACACTGCCAAGAATCTTACCATTAGCCCAGTACCCTGTCTTCCTGTTATTCCTTCCAAAATGAATCACCTCCCACTTTTCTGCATTAAACTCCATTTGCCACCTCTCAGCCCAGCGCTGCAGCTTATCTATGTCCCTCTGTAACTTGTAACATCCTTCCGCACTGTCCACAACTCCACCGACTTTAGTGTCATCTGCAAATTTACTCACCCATCCTTCTACGCCCTCCTCCAGGTCATTTATAAAAATGACAGACAGCAGTGGCCCCAAAACAGATCCTTGTGGTACACCGCTAGTAACTGGACTCCAGTCTGAATACTTCCCATCACCCACCACCCTTTGTCTTCTTCCAGCTAACCAATTTCTGATCCAAACTGCTAAATCTCCCTGAATCCCATGCTTCCGTATTTTCTGCAGTAGCCTACCGTGGGGACCCTTATCAAATGCTTTACTGAAATCCATATACATCACATCAACCTCTTTACCCTCATCCACCTGTTTGGTCACCTTCTCAAAGAACTCAATAAGGTTTGTGAGGCACGACCTACCCTTCACGAAACCGTGTTGACTATGTCTAATCAAATTATTCCTTTCCAGATGATTATACACCCTATCTCTTATAAACCTTACCAAGATTTTGCCCACAACAGAAGTAAGGCTCACTGGTCTATAGTTACCGGGGTTGTCTCTACTCCCCTTCTTGAACAAGGGGACAACATTTGCTATCCTCCAGTCTTCTGGCACTATTCCTGTTGACAAAGATGACTTAAAGATCAAAGCCATAGGCTCAGCAATCTCCTCCCTAGCTTCCCAGAGAATCCTAGGATAAATCCCATCCGGCCCAGGGGACTTATCTATTTTCACCCTTTCCAGAATTGTTAATACCTCCTCCTTATGACCCTTCTAGTCTAATAGCCTGAATCTCAGTATTCTCCTCGACAACATCTGCTGTGTGAATACTGACAAAAAATATTCATTTAGCACCTCTCCTATCTCCTCGGACTCCAAGCACAACTTCCCACTACTGTCCTTGACTGGCCCTACTCTTACCCTCATCATTCTTTTATTCCTGACATTTCTATAGAAAGCTTTAGGGTTACCCTTGATCCTACCTGCCAAAGACTTCTCATGTCCCCTCCTGGCTCTTCTTAGCTCTCTCTTTAGGTCCTTCCTAGCTAACTTGTAACTCTCGAGCGCCCTTACTGAATCTTCATGTCTCATCTTTACATAAGCCTCCTTCTTCCTCTTGACAAGTGTTTCGACTGCCTTAGTTAAACCAAGGTTCCCTTGCTCGACCACTTCCTCCCTGCCTGACAGGTACATACTTATCAAGGACACGCAGTAGCTGTTCCTTAAACAAGCTCCACATTTCCATTGTGCCCATCCCCTGCAGTTTTCCTCTCCATCTGATGCATCCTAAGTCTTGCCTCATCGCATCATAATTGCCTTTCCCCCAGATATAACTCTTGCCCTGCGGTTATATACCTATCCGTTTCCGTCACTAAAGTAAACGTAATCGAATTGTGGTCACTATCACCAAAGTGCTCACCTACCTCCAAATCTAACACCTGTCCTGGTTCTTTACGCAGTACCAAATCCAATACGGCCTCGCCTCTCGTTGGCCTATCTACATACTGTGTCAGGAAACCCTCCTGCACACATTGGACAAAAATGGACCCATCTAAAGTACTCGAACTATAGCATTTCCAGTCACTATTTGGAAAGTTAAAGTCCCCCATAACAACTACCCTGTTGCTTTCGCTCCTATCCAGAATCATCTTTGCAATCCTTTCCTCTACATCTCTGGAACTTTTCAGAGGCCTATAGAAAACCCCTAACAGGGTGATCTCTCCTTTCCTGATCTCTGGGCTTTACCAAGATGGCGCCGGAGCGAGGCGACTCTCTGCGAGCTCTCACAAACAGATCCACATTTTACTTAACTTATACTCGTTCTAATCTTTTAAAATTTAATTCTAAACCTAACATTATTACTAACCTCTCTCTTTTATCCTCTCTTGCAGGCTTGAACATCCTCCGAGGCCCTTGGAGACCTTTTGACCCGACCCGACCCGACCTGGCCTCCGCGACCTGGAAGAAGATCGGGCCCAAACCGAAAGTGAAGCCCCGACCTCGATTTGGAGCCGACCCGGACCTCGGAGCTCCAAACCCGGCCTAACTACTGACGCCAGCCCCCGGATCGCCTTGCCCAGTCCCCGGAGCTTCCGACCCGACCCCCGACGACAAGACCCGGCCCAACGCGACCCCCAGAGACCCGCCCAGCGACCCGACCCCGAGAGACCCGCCCAGCGACCCGACCTACCTGGTGATGGAAGAAAGAAAAATCCACGTGGAGGCTCGACCGGGCCTACTTCAAGATCCGACCCCAGGAGCATCCAGGGAGGGAACAGACCACGGGACCCAGCCCAACCTGCCTCAGGATGCCCCTGCCCATGACCCAGGACCCCCGAAACGGCGGAGACCGCACATGAGGACCCAAACGCGCTGCAAGGTATTCTCGTGCCCGCAGAACGCCGGGACCCATCCAGATCGCAAACATGCCACCGAGCAACCCCTCTACCTCAACCAGTGCCCGGGACCCTGCCAGACGTGACCCCAGATACGTACACAACGCCCTGGTCCCTGCCAGCGCCCTGGACCCCGCCAGACGCAACCACCTACCTTTCACAAGAGCTGACATCGGCCATCGGATCCCAGGATCATCTAGCAGCAGCCGCCGACCGAGGAAGTGAGGGAAACGCGGCGGTCTGCAGGTTAGACTGAAGCAACACGGTTTCAAGACCCCTCTCCCTAGCATACTCCTGGCAAATGTCCAAGCGATCGAAAACAAGCTGGATGAACTTAACGCCAAACTTACCTCTCAGAGGAAAGTAAGAGACTGCTGTGTGCTCTGTTTCACAGAGACATGGCTCACCCCTGCCTCACCGGACTGTGCCATACAAGCTGAAGGCTTCGCAATTCACCGGGCGGACCGCACGGCATCATCAGGCAAAGCGAAGGGTGGAGGGGTTTGCCTCCTCATCAACTCCTCCTGGTGCTTGGATGTGGCGACTCTGGCGACCTACTGCTCCCCAGACCTGGAATACCTGACCGTGGAGTGCCGCCCATATTATCTTCCACGTGAGTTCACTTCAGCCATTATCACAGCGGTCTACATCCCACCCCAGGCAGTAGTGAGGAAGGCGCTGGACGAACTATACACAGTAATAAACAACTACGAAACAGAACACCCGGAGGCCTTGCTCATCGCGGCCGGAGACTTCAACAAGGACAACCTCAAGAGTGTACTGCCATAATTCCACCAGCACATCTCCTGTCCCACCAGGGGCGACAACACTCTTGACCACTGCTACTCAAAAATCAAGGGCACCTACCGTTCCATCCCCCGACCGCACTTTGGGAAATCAGACCATAAGACGGTGCTCCTTCTCCCATCATACAAGCAGAAACTCAAGCGGGAGAATCCAGCTAAGAAGGTTGTGCAATGCTGGTCCGAGGAGACAGAAGAGCTCTTACGTGACTGCTTAGAGACAGTGGACTGGTCCATATTTAAGAACTCAGCGACCAACTTAAGTGAATATGCCACCACTGTCACAGACATCATCAGCAAATGTGTGGACGACTGCGTACCAAAGAAAGCAGTACGTGCGTTCCCCAACCGGAAACCATGGCTCAATCACGAGATTGACTCCCTAATGAAGGACAGATCTGAGGCGTTCAAGGCAGACAACCCTGACCTATACAAGAAATCCAGGTACGACCTCCGCAAAGCCATCCGGAATGCCAAGAGAGAATATCAAACCAAGCTAGAGTCACAGACAGACTCTCGGCGGTTGTGGCAAGGACTAAACAACATAACGGGCTACAAAGCGAAGCCGAACAGTATCTCTGGCAGCAGCGCACCACTCCCCGATGAACTCAATGCATTCTATGCTCGGTTCGAGCAGGTAACCAACAATCCGCTGGCGAGTGCCCCAGCAGCCCATAATTCACCCATACCCACCATCACAGCTTCCAAAGTCAGATTGGCCTTCCTGAAAGTGAACCCTCGGAAGGCTACGGGCCCAGACGGGATCCCTGGTCGTGCACTCAGAGCCTGCGCGGACCAGCTGGCAGAGGTATTCATGGACATCTTTAACCTGTCCCTACTCCACTCCGAGGTCCCCACCTGCTTCAAGAAGACCACCATCATACCGGTACCAAAGAAGAACCAGGCAACCTGCCTCAATGACTACCGACCAGTGGCCTTGACTTCAGTCGTAATGAAGTGCTTCGAGAGGTTGATCATGAAGCGCATCACCTCCATACTCCCAGAACGCCTTGATCCACTGCAATTTGCATACCGCTGCAACCGGTCCACATCAGATATCATTTCCCTCGCCCTACATTCATCCCTAGAGCATCTCGAAAACAAGGATTCCTACATTAGACTCCTATTTATTGACTACAGCTCCGCCTTCAACACCATAATCCCAGCCAAGCTCATATCAAAGCTCCAAAACCTAGGACTTGGCTCCTCACTCTGCAACTGGATCCTCGATTTTCTAACCAACAGACCACAATCAGTAAGAATGAACAACAACACCTCCTCCACAATAGTCCCCAACACCGGCGCCCCGCAAGGCTGCGTACTTAGCCCCCTACTCTACTCCCTGTACACACACGACTGCGTGGCAAAACTTGGTTCCAACTCCATCTACAAGTTTGCTGACGATACGACCATAGTGGGCCGGATCTCGAATAACGATGAGTCCGAATACAGGAGGGGGATAGAGAACCTAGAGGAGTGGTGTAGCGACAACAATCTCTCCCTCAATGCCAGCAAAGCTAAAGAGCTGGTAATTGACTTCAGGAAGCAAAGTACTGTACACACCCCTGTCAGCATCAACGGGGCCAAGGTGGAGATGGTTAGCAGTTTCAAATTCCTAGGGGTGCACATCTCCAAAAATCTGTCCTGGTCCACCCACGTCGACGCTACCACCAAGAAAGCACAACAGCACCTATACTTCCTCAGGAAACTAAGGAAATTCGGCATGTCTACATTGACTCTTACCAACTTTTACAGATGCACCATAGAAAGCATCCTATCAGGCTGCATCACAGCCTGGTATGGCAACTGCTCGGCCCAGGACTGCAAGAAACTTCAGAGAGTCGTGAACACCGCCCAGTCCATCACACGAACCTGCCTCCCATCCATTGACTCCATCTACACCTCCCGCTGCCTGGGGAAAGTGGGCAGTATAATCAAAGATCCCTCCCACCCTTACTCACTCTTCCAACTTCTTCCATCGGGCAGGAGATACAGAAGTCTGAGAACACACACAAACAGACTCAAAAACAGCTTCTTCCCCCGCTGTTACCAGACTCCTAAATGACCCTCCTATGGACTGATTTCATTAACACTACACCCTGTATGCTTCATCCGATGCCAGTGCTTATGTAGTTACATTGTATATGTTGTGTTGCCCTATTATGTATTTTCTTTTATTCCCTTTTCTTCTCATGTACTTAATGATCTGTTGAGCTGCTCGCAGAAAAATACTTTTCACTGTACCTCGGTAAACGTGACAATAAACAAATCCAATCCAATCCAATCCTGTTTCTAACGATCAGTAGATGTTTGGTGCACTGGAAAACCAGCACTCAATGTCAAGAAGCAAGGAGAAATTTAGCTCCATCTTGGGGAAGTGCTTTGCAGTAAATTTGGAGCCCCTCCATTGAACATGGAATGGGTCTTAATTTGAGCTTGAGTAGCACCACTGTGGAAACCAGGGTGATGGAGTGTCTCATGACAAATCGAGCAGCTTCCATCATTTACAAACTACTGCACTGAAAGCTGTCATCACTGCTCTGGATACCACAATTGAAAGGGGCTTTGAGAACATTGTAACAGTCCAGCAATCAGCTGCCAATGGAACAGTAGGTCTGCTGAGTTGCTGCCCTGGGAATGTGGCAGTGGATCCATGTGAGGAAGGATGACATTGTTCACTTTATAATCACAGAACGTTAACATCCAGGTAGAGTAAGCAATTAGGAAGGCAAACAGTATATTGAACTACACGAGGAATGAAGTATTGTTGCAATTGTATAAGATTTCAGTGAAATCACACCTGGGTATTGTGCATGATTTTTCAAATACTTGTAACTTGCCTGAGTGAGTGCTATTTCATCACTCAAGAAGCTCAATACCATCTAGGAGACCAAGACCGAGGAGCTCGCTTGATTGGCACTCCATCCACCACCTCCAAAATCCACACCCTCCACCACAACGCACAGTAGCAGCAGTGTGTATAATGCACTGCACCAACTCACCAAGGCTCCTTCAACAGTACCTTCCAAACCTGCAACTGTACCACAAACAAGGACAAGGGCAGCGGAGGCATGGAATACTGTAACTAAAATTCAGTTACAGGGAGCGAGCTGGCTGCTCTTGCAGTGCTGCTACTGTTTATCTCCATCACAAATTAATTTCCTCAGACATGGGTGGCCTGGCAGAGAATATGACTGTCTGCAAGTTCCCCTCCAAGCCATACACCATCCTGACTTGGAACTATATCGCCGTTCCTTCATTGTTCCTGGGTTACGCTCCTGGAACTCCCTCCTCAACAGCACTGTGGGCGTACCTACACCACATGGACTGCAGTGATTCAAGATGGCAGCTCACCACCACCTTTTCAAGGGCAATTAGAAATGGACATTAAAATGCTGACCCAGCCATTGATGTCCAATCCCGTAAAATATTTTTTTTAAAATGAGAATGGTTTTATTCTGATAGAATGCAACAACGGTATTCCAATATATTATGATTTGAATGTGGATTTGTTGGTGATTTTTAGGTGGCACAGTAGCACAGTGGTTAGCACAGTTGCTTCACAGCGCCAGGGATCCGGGTTCAATTCCCGGCCTGGGTCACTGTCTGTGCGGACTCTGCACGTTCTCCTAATTTCTGCGTGGGTTTCCTCAAAAAAAGTCCCGAAAGACATGCTTGTTAGGTGAATTAGATTTTCTGAATTCTCCCTCAGTGTACCCAAACAGGCGCTGGAGTGTGGCGCCTAGAGGATTTTCACAGTAACTTCATTGCAGTGTTAATGTAAGCCTACTTGTGACACTAATAATGATTATTATTATTTATGTTTCCCATCAATTTGGGAGATAGGAATTAAGTGTTGACAGAAAGAGGGCTTATTGAAATAGGCAAGGTGAGGGACTGACAATGCTACCAAAGGGATAGGTGGACTTGAGCTCAGTGGAAACATGCCTCAATGAGCTGTTCTCCTGGTGTGCTGAAAGATACCGGCTGCCATCTCTCTTCCCTCTCCTCCTCCTTCCTCTCCTGGCAGCTTGGCTAGATTGTGGTGTCTTCCTTTATGCTCCCAGTCATATTCTCTGCCAGGCCACCCATGTCTGAGGAAAATAATTTGTGACGGAGATAACAGTAGCAGCACTGCAAGGGCCTCCAGCTCGCTCCCTGTAACTGAATTTGACATAAAACGGGCATAGAACCTATCCATAAACGCTTAGCTATAATCCAACAACTAACTCCTGTAACTCTTGGATGATCCTTTAAACACCAGTAGTGGTGGTGGTGGGGGGTGGGGGGGGGAGGGGGGGGGGGGGTGGGGGGGGGGGGGGTCCTTCATGCTATTTAGCAGGGGGGGGGGTCCTTCATGCTATTTAGCATCAGGTTCTATTAAGTGAGGTGATTTGGTTGTGTGGGGACTTTGAAAATGGAAGTGGTGACTTCAAAACCCCATAGCACACTCCCTAATGTCGCCATCTTAGTGTTCTACATTCTGCCGGTGATCAGCAGGCTTGCACATGCTAACTACTTAACCAAGATGGCTCACTGTACACTTCCTGTCGCATGTCTGTGCAGAGACCCCTATTGTCAACATTGAAAAATAGATTAGATAAATTGTTGAAAGAAAGAGGAATATACAAACAAAAATCAACACATAAACATATGAAACAGGAGTAGAAGTAGGCCATTTGTCACCATCGACAAAATCAGGGCTGATCGGTTTGTGTTTTGAATTCCGCATTCCCATCTATCCCCCGATAATGTTCGATTCCCTTGCCTTACAAAAATCTATACACCTCCGCCGTAAAAACATTTAATGATCCCCACCTCCTCCAACTTCTGGGGCAGAGAGTTCCAAAGTCACACTATTCTCTGAGAGAAATTACCAGATGGAATTAGGAATCCTACTCACATGAGAATAAACACCAGACTGATTGGACTGAACAACTTGTTTTGACCTAACAAACTGTTTTTTCGTTATAATTTCTACCTAATACCAACTTTTGAAGAGACACATTAAAAGCCAGGCAGAACAATTTGAGTCACTGAAGCACTGAATTTGTTTTTCAGGGATGGCTGTCAAATTCCATATTTCAACAAAACTTCAGCATGCTCATATTGAGCTCTGTTGAGTTGCAAACAAATCATTTCTTCAGCTTTCATACAGTATAATTATTTTTATCTCCAACTCTTTCATCATAGAATCATGGAATTTACAGGTCAGAAGGAGGCTATTCGACCCATAGAGTCTGCATCGGCCCTTAGAAAGAGCACCTCCACACGTCCACCCCATCCCCGTAACCCAGTAACCCCACCTAACCTTTTTGGACACTAAGGGCAATTTAGCCTGGCCAATCCACCTAACCTGCACATCTTTGACTGTGGGAGGAAACTGGAGCACCCGGAGGAAACCCACGCAGGCACGGGGAGAGCATGCAGACAGTGACACAAGCTGGGAATCGAACCTTGGACCCTGGAGCTGTGAAGCAACAGTCTAACCACTGTGCTACCGTGCCGTTCCATGTCCATTCACTGCAAATTGATCCTCTCTTATGCCTAGTCCAAAACTTTTTACTCATTGATTACCCTTTCAACAATGCAAAATATCTATTTGACTCCTTTTTCAGATGAAATTGCAGGGATTAATGTTTAAATTACCATTATTGGTCAGGCAACATTCAATTTAACCCGTAACATTTACACTTTGAAAAATATCCCGGTCAGGTCCTCTATCTTGTTTGATCCAAAGATAATTCACATTTTGAGTGTATTTAAGATGTAGGTCATTTAGCCCATTGAGTCTGCCCTGCCGTTCAATGAGATCATGACTGATCTGATAATCCTCAACTTCACATCCCCGCCATATCCACATAACCCATGATTCCCTAACTGATTAAATATCTGCCTATCTCAGCCTTGTACATACTTAACAACCCAGCCGCCAAAGCCCTCTGCGATAAAGTATTCCACAGATTCACTACCCTCTGAAATTCCGCCACATTTCTGTATTAAATGGGCGGCCCCTTACTCTGAGATTATGCCCTTTTGGCTTCCACTCTTCCACAAGTGGAAACAACCTCTCAACATCAATCACTGTCAAGCCCCTTGAGAATCCTATATGTCTCAATAAGGTCACCTCCCATTCTTCTAAACTCCAATAATTACAGGCTCAATCTACTCAAACTCTCCTCATAAGAAACTCGCTCCATTCCAGGGGTCAACCTAGTGAACCTTCTCGGGACTGCCTCCAATGCCAGTATATCTTTCCTAAATTAAGGGGACCAAAACTGTTCACAGTATTCCAGGTGTTGTCTAACTAGTGCCTTGTGTAGTTTAGCAAGACTACCGTATTTGTATGCTCCATTCTCTTTGAAATAGAGGCCAACATTCAATTTACCTTCCTTATTACCTGCTGAATTTGTATGCTAGCTTTTCGTGATTTATGCACGTGGACCCCCAAATCCCTCTTGTGCTGCAGTTTTCTGCAGTCTTTCTCCGTTTAAAAAATATTCAGCTCCTTTATTCTTCTGACCAAAATGCATAATTTCATAACTTCTTACATTATATTCCATCTGCCAAGTTTTTGTCCACTCACTTAACCGTCTGTAGACTCTTTGTGTCATCCCTGCCACTTGCCTTCCCATCTATTTTTGAGTAATCTGCGAATTTGACAATAGTACAATCACTTCCTTCATCCGAGTCATTAATATTGTAAATAATTGTGGCCCCAGCACAGATCCTTGTGGCACTCCACTAATTACAGATTGCCATGCTGAAAATGCCCCTCTGATCCCAACTCTCTATCTTCTATTACTTTTGATGTGGAGATGCCTGCGTTGGACTGGGGTGAGCACAGTAAGAAGTCTCACAACACCAGGTTAAAGTCCAGCAGGTTTGTTTCGAATCACTAGTTTTTGGAGCGCAGCTCCTCCATCAGGTGAATGAAGACGTGGGTTCCAGAAAAACATATATAGACAAAGTCAATGATGCAAGACAATACTTTGAATGTGAGTCTTTGCAGGTAATTAAGTCTTTACAGGTCCAGACTGGAGAGTCCAGTCGCTCCATCTGGACCTGTAAAGAATTAATTATCCTTGGACACACAGGAAGGACACAGTGAGATGTTGGGATGCGGGTTTTATGGGAGATTTGTTACTGGTATCAGGTGTGTGAAAAGGTCCTGGCAAAAGAGGACAATACATGTGTTGGGAGTTCATCGAGGGTGGGTATAGGGGGTATTTTTGGCTTCTAGGGGGTTGTGTGGAGTGAGGGATGGGAGTGATGCCAGGGATATAGAGGTGGTTACTCACCCGAGTTGCTGAAAGGAGGTCGTTCAACTTCTTACTCCCAACACTCACCGCCTCTGGCACCTCAGTCCAGGTCTTGTCCAGTATATCGGGCTTGAGTGTCCACCCCACACTGGGAAAGTGGGTATCCCTCCTCTCCTCAACGGCATCCAACATTTGTTCAATCTCAGCATCCAGATAACTTGGTGCAGGTCCTTTAGCAGGCATTTTCTTGACTGGAATCACAGTCTGTGCTGAGTGGAGCATTAAGCTGATCCAGCTTGTCAGGCTCTGAACGAGAATTCCAGCTCCAGCGAATCAGACGCCTGCGGGGCCTGGACTCAGGAGGGCTGCACATGGGCTCCCAGTTGACCCATTTGCATGGCATGAATTGATCCTCGCCAGTGTTCCTCGCGGCAGTGCGCCATCCCCACGATTCTCCACTGGCTACAGCGCTTAAGTCTCCAGAATAGACAATTCAGGCCCTTGTCTTCCCTTCTGTCACATAAACAGGGAACTCTAAATAGTTTGCTGTTAGTAAGATTATTATTGTCTCCAACCCAGGGACTGAAAATATTTGCCAATAAGGACTTCCAGCTTTTACTCAAGTTTTTTCGACAAAATGGGCTGAATTAAGTCAGCAATGGTTCCATTAGAGTTAGTGATTCTCTGCTACTTTATTGATGTAGCCATTGTGTGTGTGAAGTAGACTGTTTGTGTTAGCAGGTTATTTGTCTTTGTAGTTCATCATAGCAAAGCCAGAAAACTATTTGCACCAAATGTTCATACAATGGCACTTTCCAGAAAGATTCACTTTACTGGAACAGATATTGGCGCAATGGCGGTTTCTTCCTCTTCCAGAAGTGCTGAGTCAATGGGTGTGGCACTATCATCCCAAAGTGATCAGCACAAACCTTGAATCTAATCTCTCCAGTCCATGGGACTATGCTTCACCCCAGATGGGCTCTCCATTAATTGTTTTCCTGCAGATTGCTTGCTGTGGTGACCACTGGATTTCATGTTTTAGCACTGGAGGACTAATTTAACAGTCACTATACTGCAGTGATCAGCAGCCAAAGCGCTTCCTGTTTTCCAGGATCAATCATTTTCAACTTCATCACTTACACAGTAACTTGGCAGATTGCTGACCTTTTACAACCTCCTTGAATTTTGTTCTATTTATTTCAATGGAATGAAAATCAAGAAAATTCTACAGCAGTCAGACATTCCATGATATTAAAAGTTATCTTCACTGCATCATGATCACTTATTTGCAAAATGATTTTCAAAAGAGTAAAAAAATACGCAATCTAATTTTTGAACGTCTGAACAAAAGCAAATACAGTAACTGGAATATCTTGTTCCTCATTATTATTTTTGCAGCTGATGGAACAATTGGTAAGCGACAAAGCTGTGAGTTAAGCACACTGAGCCTTGGCACAGAATCAGTAATTGGGATTCAACTCCTCTAGTCCTTTCACAGATATGAAGGAGAGAGCTCAGTCCTCCATTGGTAAGTATGTCACCTCAATTGTACATTCTTACATGCAAGATGCAGATCCCTGATCCGTGCTGAGCTAGTTGAGCAGGATGTGATGGCATAGACATCAATCTCAACGCTCTTGAGTTTGCAATAAACACAACTGGCTCAGGAGCTTGCTCAAGATTGCTATCCATTATTTGTTATCAAATATGCAGACATTGGCTAAAGAGGATTTGGTTGACCGCGGTTCTCATCCCATCCCATGTTAGCTTGCCTGTACGCACTGCCTAGAGGTGCAAAAGAAAAATGATCATATTGAGGACACGGTCTCGGAGAGCATCGATGAACCACTGAAGCATAAGCTAATATTAGTCAATGCAATTAAGAAGATAAAATGGTGAAGAAAACTGGGCAACGGTGAAAGGACTAGAGCCTATAAATTCCTGCCAGCTCATACCGGTTGCAGGGATCAATCCCAGTGCATGAATGTGTCTCCAGGCAACAAAGAGGTTCGGAATTGTGCTTTCCTGCTAGCAACCTCAGGTTAATGTTGTAAAGGGGAGGCAAAGGTAATTGGATGGTGGGCGATGGGGGGAAAAAACTCCAAGCCAGAATGAGAGGATGGTCAGAAGGAGAGACAGGAGAGCAAGGTGATCAGGCGAGCTGTCAAGACTGCGATAAGAAGGAAGATGTGAGAAAATGGCTGACACCAACTCTTGGTTTTAATGCAGAGCCAAGAGGTGCACTCTTGCTCGTCAAATGAATTAATTTCTTGACTGAAACTGCCCTGGCATTCAGGGCAAGCCGATTTTGCACGAGATGCCACAAACAGATGTTAAAGCTATGTCTGCACACGCAAAGCGCTTCCTAATTCACATTTTAAGCGTGGGCCCTGTGTACTTCTTTCTCTGTCCACACCAGCATGGTGTAAGGCATACTTCCGTCTGGTAATGATGCACACTTCTTGCCTGCCATATTGCTGTGTTAGGTGCCCATTTACCACCTGAAAAGCTGCCAGGCGAGGGAAGCGACGGATGGATTCACAGATTTTCTTTAAATGTGAGAACCTGAGAATGTAATTCCATCAGCAGTTTCAAAAATATCAGCCAATGGTGATTCACTTTCTCAAGCGGTTTGTTTGCCTGCATAACACTTCAGTTATACAGTGGCTTCCACACTACAGTTCAAAAATATAATTAGTTGTGTGAGCCTTTGGGGTGTTTCTGTCTGATAAGGCATTAGATAAATCCAAGTATTATTTATTTATTTATCAAGCCACTTAACCTTTGCAAAAGTCAGAAAGTTCATGAATCCAACTGTGGAGCATGCAATTGAAGTAGAAAATTGCTGTGCGGTATCAGAGTAAAACACATTTACTGACCAGGCCATTCAATGAAGTGATGTTATCACATTGTTGGTGAGAGACAATGATCCCAAATATGCAAAGGAGGAAGAAAGTCTGGAAATACATGATAAAAATGGCAAGCCCTATGATAACCACGAGAATAACGGGGCAGCACGGTGGCACAGTGGTTAGCCCTGTTGCCTCACGCCGCCGAGGTCCCAGGTTCGATCCCGGCTCTGGGTCACTGTCTGTGTGGAGTTTGCACATTCTCCCCGTGTTCCTTGGTTTTCGCCCCCACAACCCACAGATGTGCAGGGTAGGTGGATTGGCCACGCTAAATTGCCCCTTAATTGGAAAAAATGAATTGGGTACTCTAAATTAAAAAATAAATAAATAAAATAAATTAATAAATGCAGAGAGCAAGGTTATACGTAGGGCACAATTTAATGGCCACGTTGCGCTGGTGCAGATACGGATGCGCCAATTAAACAGCGGGAGAGGCCAGAATCGGGATCCGGTCAAGTCCCGAATCCGCTCCCGGTGGTGGATTCCGGATTCCGCTCAAATGTGGCGAGACACCAACTGACACCAATTAAGACCAATCTCCATCTCATTAGCAAGATATAAGTCCAATCTAACTGCCTCCCGGAACTAATCGGCTCTGCAACAAGAGATCACGAGGGCGCCACTTAACACTGGTCCACACACACGTGGACCAGATGTAACAGCACATTGGAGTGGCTCCCTGGCCATTGGAGACCTGTGAATGGTCAAGGGCAGGGAAGGGTGGCACCCTGGCTCACCTGGCACCAGGGCACGTTGACACTGCCACCCTGGCACTGCCAAGGTGCCCGGGTGGCACTGACAGTGCCAGAGTGGCTATGCCAGGGTGGCAAAGGGCTGGGCCTGAGGGGGGCCATGCCCATGAAAGGGGGGGGGTTGAGGGGGTATTAATGGTGGGGGGGGGGGGGTAAAGATTGGTATGAAGGAGCCTCCTAAAGGTTGGGGAGGTGAAGGGTGGATATCCTGAAAGGGGGGGGTTGGGGTGCCTGAAAAAGGTTGGCAGTTAAGATGGCGTCCCAATCCGCGAGTCGTTTTCCTGCACCTGGCGAGTTGAGCTCATCATGCAGGAAATGAGATAAGTATGGGGTTGGCATGGCATTCCCCACCAAGGCCAAAAAGCTCGGCAAAGTCCCAATAGCAGTGACATTCTCGGCACCAACAAGCACAAAACAGGACTCTGGATGCGATTCTCCGGCCTCGTTGCGCTCTTGCTCAAGCAAAATTAGGCCAGTGAATAGCGGGAGAGGCCGAAAACGAGAACTGGGCCAGGCGCCAAACAGTTTGCGATGCAACTGTCCCGCTCCTCTAGGTGAAATCAGGATCTCGCCGTAGCGTGGCGATAAACCAATTATCACCAATTAAGCCTTATTTCCATACAATTAAGGGGAGCCACCCCATATCCAACAACTTCCCATCATTCATCAACCGTCCCAGCAAGTGGTTACACTGGTGCCGATTAGTATTCCTTTTGACAAACGTGAACCTGGCAGCACGGTAGCACAAGTGATTAGCACTGTGGCTTCACAGCGCCAGGGTCCCAGGTTCGATTCCCCGCTGGGTCACTGTCTGTGCGGAGTTTGCACGTTCTCCCCGTGTGTGCGTGGGTTTCCTCCGGGTGCTCCGGTTTCCTCCCACAGTCCAAAGACGTGCAGGTTAGGTGGATTGGCCATGCTAAATTACCCGTAGTGTCCATAAGGGTTGGGAGGGGTTATTGGGTTGCGGGGATAAGGTGGAAGTGAGGGATTAATGTGGGTCGGTGCAGACTCGATGGGCCGAATGGCCTCCTTCTGCACTGTATGTTCTATGTTCTATGTAATCTATGTAATCTAGAACGGCTTCTGAGGGGAACCGAGGAGGTGAGTAACCATCTTTTCTCACAGGCAAAGAGACCGGGGAAGTTGGGCTTGCTGCCCTGTACTCAGCGGGTGGGTGAGGTCCCTCAGCTGGGTGGGGGGGCACTCTTCGGAGGTGTGGGCCGTCACGGCACCAGCATGCCAACCTCTGGCAACCCCAGACCCTGCCCGTCTGTCCCACCGACCACCCAGAACTCCCACCAACTGCCAAGGCCTCTGGCTGTGCGCTGAAGGTTAGTTTGATAGGGAATTGACAATTGTGCTTAAGTGAGCACTTGGATTCCTGTGGCAAGTGGGGCTCATTGCCTAGTGACCCAATCATACCTTGGACATTGGAAATACCACAAATGCAGCAGCCAACATCCAATCACCCAGGGGATGGGACACAGTTCCAGGGACATGTCCATGGCCAGAGAGTGGGTGAGTGCTGTGGGAAGGGGGAGATGCCTGAAGAGTTGGGCCAAGGTTCGGAGGTCGGGCCGCATTGCGGAAGAAAGTGACAGAAGTGCCATGCTAGTTGTGGTCAAAGGTGTTTATTGTGTTTTACAATTCCCCACTCTCCCAATGGTGCCACCCCTCCCCCACCCACCCCTCACCTCCAACCTACACATACCTCCCCCGGTGCCCTCAGTGATCCTCCATTTGTTTGGCCCTCCTAGCTTTACCGCTACATCGAGGTGTTTCGCCAAGATACACAGGCTGGCATAGTAGCACAGTGGTTAGCACTGTAGCTTCACAGCGCCAGGGTCTCAGGTTCGATTCCCGGTTTGGGTCGATGTCTGTGCGGAGTCTGCACGTTCTCCCTGTGTCTGCGTGGGTTTCCTCCGGGTGCTCCGGTTTCCTTCCACAAGTCCCGAAAGACATGCTGTTAGATGAATTGGACATTCTGAATTCTCCCTCTGTGACCCGAACAGGCTCCGGAATGTAGCGACTAGGAGCTTTTCACAGTAACTTCATTGCAGTGTTAATGTAAGCCTACTTGTGAGAATAAAGATTATTATTATTATCTGAGGTGGATGCAACCAGCTCTTCCCGTGGCCTTCGATGCTCCTGGCGGGCATCCTCTGGAGGGTCTGGGGCTGGAAGGTCCCGGCTCATGTCAGCAGCACATGTACAGTTCTGTCCAGTGTGATAGCTACGAGATGTGGCCTCGTCAGAGGAGTGGAACTCAGGGAGCTGGTGGCCCCCATCACCACTCCATTGGACGGGTCTGGGTTGCCACCCAGCCGGTGTCCATAGGAATCCGGGGTTCACCATGGGTCGAAGGGGTAGCTGGTTTGAGTGCTGGCTGCTCCTGCATCATCTGGCTCTGCCAGCCCTGGCGGCTCCCCATGGTCTGCACTATTGTGTCGACGCCCTCGGCGATGCTCCTCAGTGACTGGGACAGGTTCCACAGCACCTCGGCCATTCTCATCTGAGAGCGGGACATGTCCCGCAGAACCTCATCAAGGTCAGCCAGGAATTGGGTAACATCTCTCAGCGAGTCAGACATTCTACGGAGACCCTTAGCCATGGACGTCACTGAGTGTGCAACGCCTTGGAAACTTTCACCAATGCTGCTGATGTCTTGCACCAGGCTCTCCACTGCAGTCGCCACCCTATCAGTGTTGGCCTGGGTGCCACGCAATGCTGGCAACAGCTCCTGCGTCCATAGCCTCTGATAATCCTGCAATCAGCTATGGATCAGCTGGAGTGTCGCTGACATCTCCCTCCGAATGTCTTGACCGCTCCCTAACGTCTCCATCAGCTCCGGGTAAACCTGTTCCAGAGGCTCAGCTTTGACATGGGATCCAGCAGATCTCCAACTGCTGTCTTGCCTGGGGGTTCCTGCCTCCACCTGATGTCCATCAGCAACTGTGGTGCCCCAGAAGCCTGACCACTAACATTTCCCACCGAGGTGTGTGCAATTGCGCTGGTGGAGGGAGGGGATGACAACTGTGACGCTTTGATCGTATCTTCCTTGGAGCTCTGATGTGGTCTCCTGGGAGTCTGGAGAGGGGCCCACCCGGGATGGGCCGGTGCTGTCGGCTGGAAGCCCTGCGGGAGAATGTGGTCAGTAGGAGGGATGGGTCAGTCAATAAAGCAAAAACAACTCATGCTTGACACGTCCTCCGGGTGGGGCCCAATGGTTTCTCACCACTGCGGTGTCCGCCAACCTCCGCATGGCTGACCGCCCTGTCCTCGGCCACCACAGTCACCTCTCAAAGTACCTGAGGACTCTTAAGTCCAGCAGTCCGCCGCCGTTCTGGCCACTCTGCCAGTAATTGTGGGATAGCTTTACCAGAGGAGAGAGGGTATTGTTAGCCACATGCATCGGGAGGTGGGGATATGTGAAAGAAGCGTTGGGGGGGGGGGGGGGGGTGTTGAAAAGTGGGGGAGTAAAGGGAGGGTTTGAGGCCACATGGCGAGTTGGGGGTTGGATGCTTGCGTGGGGGCGGAAAAGTCTCGAAGTGAGGGGGGCATTGATGTCTACTCACTACAGAGAGCATAGTCCTCCCAGACCTCACAACTGCCGCTATCTCGTCAGGCAGCACTGGCTGCCCTCCGGGACCCTCGGGGGAACAGGACATCTCTTCCTGGCCTCCACTGCATCTAGGAGCCTCCCCAGGTCTGCATCCCTGAATCTTAGGGCCGGTCTCCTGGGCGCGATTGTTGTGAGCTGGTTGGGATTGGCGGAGCAAGTTAAGTGCTGCTTGACCCTGTTAGCAGGGGGGGCGGGTGCTGGCGAGCGCAGTGCCGATGAATCGGCTGGCGAGCCTTCATTTGTGGCAAGATGCTCGTGGGGCCTCGTTAAGTGGACTAATTAATGTTGAATAGCGCTGCCAGCCTCGCTGGGCTGAGCTCACGGCAGTTCCACATTTAGAAATCTTTCCGGAGAATCGTGCCCTCTGTTTTGTCCTGTTAAATAACACCCTATATATATATATATGGCACGATGGGAGATAGGCTGCGGGATTGTCCGTCAGCAGGATGCTCCATTTTGCCAGCAGCACACCCACACCGATGGGGTTCCCGACAGCGTGGGGTGGCCACAATGCCACATCCGCATCCCATTGGCCGGATGCCGGAACGGAGGATCCCACTGCCGGCGGGGGTGGGGGGCGCGGCATGCTGGAAAATGGGGCTGGCGGGATGCAAAATCCAGCCCAGGGTTTCATTGAACCAAATAAATGTCACACTATGTTTAAATTCAATACTCGTACATTATCAGAAGGTAGCCTCGAGCAGATAGACAAATCTCCTTATTCAGATATTCTATGATTTACACTGTGTCCCATAAATGTGTCCGCACATTCTAAATGCATGGATTTCTAAATGCATGGATTGTACACAATTGCTGCAGAATAAAATATTTCAGGGTGAATTGCCAATCCTACATTCTCAGCAGGGGCCATGCAGCAAGGCAGCAAGGTTTGAGATAGAGCAACAATGATGTGGCACTGATTCTTCAACCTTCGCTCTTTTGAAGCTTACCACCTTCTCCCATTGGCGGTGCGGGGTAGGTGGAAGTAGGTAAGAAATTTCATTAACTCATATCTCCCAACCAGGTCCCACCGGAACCAGGGCGCAATGTCTCTGGTAGATCCTCCCCCCAGGATTCCTGATGGCCTTTACGCCTCACATGATCTAACCAGCATGGTTAAGTAAATTTCGTAACCCAGTTAGCCGTGCTCGTGCAGGTTGTAACAGCCACATAGCATCTATCGATCTTGCCAAGGAGACTCCAGCCAGATGCCGTTCGTAGATACATAGAAGATAGGAGCAGGAGGAAGCATTTTGGTCCTTCGAGCCTGCTCCGTCATTTATCACAATCATGGCTGATCATCCAACTCAATAGCCTAATCCTGCTTTCTCCCCATAGCCTTTGATCCCATTTTCCCCAAGTGCTATATCTATAATAATAATCGCTTATTGTCACAAGTAGGCTTCAAATGAAGTTACTGTGAAAAGCCCCTAATCACCACATTCCAGCGCCTGTTCGGGAAGGTTGGTACGGGAATTGAACCTGCGCTGCTGCCTTGTTCTGCATTACAAGCCAGCTATTTAGCCCAGTGTGCTAAACCAGTCCCTAGCTGCTTCTTGAATATATTCAATGTTTTAGCAGCAAATACTTCCTGTGGTAATGAATTCCACAGGCTCACCACTCTTTGGGTGAAGAATGTCTCCTCATCTCTGTCCGAAATGGTATACCCTGAATCATCAACTGTGACCCCTGGTTCTGGACACACCCATCATTGGGAACATCTTCCCTGCATCTACCCTGTCTAGTCCTGTTAGAATTTTCTAAGTCTCTCTGAGATCCCCCCTCATTCTTCTAAACTCCAGCGAGAACAATCCCAACCTAGTCAATCTCTCCTCATATGACAGTCCCGCCATCCCTGGAATCAGTCTGGTAAACCTTCGCTGATCCCCCTCAAGAGCAAGAACATCCTTCCTCAGAGAAGGAGACCAAAAATGCACACAATATTCTCGGTGTGGCCTCACCAAGGCCCTGTATAATTGCAGCAACACATCCCTGCTCCTGTACCCGAAACGTCTCGCAATGAAGGCCAACATACCATTAGCCTTCTTTACCGCCTGCTGCACCTGCATGCTTACCTTCAGCGACTGGTGCACAAGGACACCCAGGTCCCGCTGCACAATCTCTCCCAATTTACAACCATTCAGATAGGAATCTGCCTTCCTGTTTTTGCTTCCAAAGTGAATAACCTCACACTCATCCAAATTATATTGCATCTGCCACTGATTTGTCCACTCACCCAACCTGTCCAGATCATGCTGTAGGAGGTCTGCATCCTCATCACAGTTCACCTGCCCACACAACTTGGTATCATCTGCAAACTTTGAGGTGTTACATTTTGTTCCCTCATCCAACTCATTAATATAGAACATAGAACATAGAAAAATACAGCACAGAACAGGCCCTTCGGCCCACGATGTTGTGCCAAACCTTTGTCCGAGATTAATCATAGATTATCATAGAATTTACAGTGCAGAAGGAGGTCATTTGGCCCATTGAGTCTGCACCGGCTCTTGGAAAGAGCACGCTACCCAAAGTCAACACCTCCACCCTATCCCCATAACCCAGTAACCCCACCCAACACTAAGGGCAATTTTGGACCCTAAGGGCAATTTATCATGGCCAATCCACCTAACCTGCACATCTTTGGACTGTGGGAGGAAACCGGAGCATCCGGAGGAAACCCACGCAGACACGGGGAGGATGTGCAGACTCCGCACAGACAGTGACCCAAGCCGGAATCGAACCTGGGACCCTGGAGCTGTGAAGCAATTGTGCTATCCACAATGCTACCGTGCTGCCCTTAAGAACAAATAAATCTACACTATATAATTTTACCGTAATCCATGTACATATCCAATAGCTGTTTGAAGGTCCCTAATGTTTCCTACTCAACTACTTCCACAGGCAGTGCATTCCATGCCCCCACGACTCTCTGGGTAAAGAACTTACCTCTGACATCCCCCCTACATCTTCCACCATTCACCTTAAATTTATGTCCCCTTGTAATGGTTTGTTCCACCCGGGGAAAAAGTCTCTGACTGTCTACTCTTGTCTATTCCCCTGATCATCTTATAAAACTCGATCAAGTAGCCCCTCATCCTTCTCCGTTCTAATGAGAAAAGGCCTAGCACCCTCAACCTTTCCTCGTAAGACCTACTCTCCATTCCAGGCAACATCCCGGTAAATCTCTTTTGCACCTTTTCCAAAGCTTCCACATCCCTCCTAAAATGAGGTGACCAGAACTGTACACAGTACTCCAAATGTGGCCTTACCAAAGTTTTGTACAGCTGCATCATCACCTCACGGCTCTTAAATTCAATCCCTCTGTTAATGAACGCTAGCATACCATAGGCCTTTTTCACAGCTCTATCCACTTGAGTGGCAACTTTCAAAGATGTATGAACATAGACCCCAAGATCTCTCTGCTCCTCCACATTGCCAAGAACTCTACCGTTAACCCTGTATTCCGCATTCCTATTTGTCCTTCCAAAATGGACAACCTCACACTTTTCAGGGTTAAACTCCATCTGCCACTTCTCAGCCCAGCTCTGCATCCTATCTATGTCTCTTTGCAGCTGACAACAGCCCTCCTCACTATCCACAACTCCACCAATTTTCGTATCGTCTGCAAATTTACTGACCCACCCTTCAACTCCCTCATCCAAGTCATTAATGAAAATCACAAACAGCAGAGGACCCAGAACAGATCCCTGCGGTACGCCACTGGTAACTGGGATCCAGGCTGAATATTTGCCATCCACCACCACTCTATGACTTCTATCGATTAGCCAGTTCGTTATCCAACTGGCCAAATTTCCCACTATCCCATGCCTCCTTACTTTCTGCAGAAGCCTACCATGGGGAACCTTATCAAATGCCTTAATAAAATCCATGTACATTACATCCACTGCTTTACCTTCATCCACATTCTTTGGTCACCTCCTCAAAGAATTCAATAAGACTTGTAAGGCAAGACCTACCCCTCACAAATCCGTGCTGACTATCCCTAATCAAGCAGTGTCTTTCCAGATGCTCAGAAATCCTATCCTTCAGTACCCTTTCCATGACTTTGCCTACCACCGAAGTAAGACTAACTGGACTATAATTCCCAGGGTTATCCCTATTCCCTTTTTTGAACAGGGGCACGACATTCGCCACTCTCCAATCCCCTGGTACCACCCCTGTTGACAGTGAGGACGAAAAGATCATTGCCAACGGCTCTGCAATTTCATCTCTTGCTTCCCATAGAATCCTTGGATATATCCCGTCAGGCCCGGGGGACTTGTCTATCCTCAAGTTTTTCAAAATGCCCAACACATCTTCCTTCCTAACAAGATTTCCTCGAGCTTACCAGTCTGTTTCACACTGTCCTCTCCAACAATATCGCCCCTCTCATTTGTAAATACAGAAGAAAAGTACTCGTTCAAGACCTCTCCTATCTCTTCAGACTCAATACACAATCTCCCGCTACTGTCCTTGATCGGACCTACCCTCGCTCTAGTCATTCTCATATTTCTCACATATGTGTAAAAGGCCTTGGGGTTTTCCTTGATCCTACCCGCCAAAGATTGTTCATGCCCTCTCTTAGCTCTCCTAATCCCTTTCTTCAATTCCCTCCTGGCTATCTTGTATCCTTCCAACACCCTATCTGAACCTTGTTTCCTCAGCCTTACATAAGTCTCCTTTTTCCTCTTAACAAGACATTCAACCTCTCTTGTCAACCATGGTTCCCTCACTCGACCATCTCTTCCCTGCCTGACAGGGACATACATATCAAGGACACGTAGTACCTGTTCCTTGAACAAGTTCCACGTTTCACTTGTGTCCTTCCCTGACAGCCTATGTTCCCAACTTATGCACTTCAGTTCTTGTCTGACAGCATCGTATTTACCCTTCCACCAATTGTAAACCTTGCCCTGTTGCACGCACCTATCCCTCTCCATTAGTAAAGTGAAAGTCACAGAATTGTGGTCACTATCTCCAAAATGCTCCCCCACTAACAAATCTATCACTTGCCCAGGTTCATTACCAAGTACTAAATCCAATATTGCCCCTCCTCTGGTCGGACAATCTACATACTGTGTTAGAAAAGCTTCCTGGACACACTGCACAAACACCACCCCATCCAAACTATTTGATCTAAAGAGTTTCCACTCAATGTTTGGGAAGTTAAAGTCACCCATGACTACTACCCTGTGACTTCTGCATCTTTCCAAAATCTGTTTCCCAATCTGTTCCTCCACATCTCTGCTACTATTGGGGGGCCTATAGAAAACTCCTAACAAGATGACTGCTCCTTTCCTATTTCTGACTTCAACCCATACAACCTCAGTAGGCTGATACTCCTCGAACTGCCTTTCCGCAGCTGTCATACTATCTCTAATTAACAATGTCACCCCCCCCTCACCTCTTTTACCACCCTCCCTAATCTTATTGAAACATCTATAACCAGGGACCTCCAACAACCATTTCTGCCCCTCTTCTATCCAAGTTTCCGTGATGGCCACCACATCGTAGTCCCAAGTACCGATGCATGCCTTAAGTTCACCCACCTTATTCCTGATGCTTCTTGCGTTGAAGTATACACACTTCAACCCATCTCCCTGCCTGCAAGTACTCTCCTTTGTCAGTGTTCCCTTCCCCAATGCCTCATTACACGCTTTGGCGTCCTGAATATCGGTTACCTTAGTTGCTGGACTACAAATCTGGTTCCCATTCCCCTGCCAAATTAGTTTAAACCCTCCCGAAGAGTACTAGAAAATCTCCCTCCCAGGATATTGGTGCCCCTCTGGTTCAGATGCAACCCGTCCTGCTTGTACAGGTCCCACCTTCCCCAGAATGCGCTCCAATTATCCAAATAACTGAAGCCCTCTCTCCTACACCATTCCTGCAGCCACGTGTTCAGCTGCACTCTCTCCCTATTCCTAGCCTCGCTATCACGTGGCACCGGCAACAAACCAGAGATGACAACTCTGTCTGGCCTGGCTTTTAACTTCCAGCCTAACTCCCTAAACTCATTTATTACCTCCACACCCCTTTTCCTACTTACGTCGTTGGTACCAATGTGCACCACGACTTCTGGCTGCTCACCCTCCCCCTTAAGGATCCTGAAGACACGATCCGAGACATCCCTGGCCCTGGCACCCGGGAGGCAACATACCTTCCGGGAGTCTCGCTCGTGACCACAGAATCTCCTATCTATTCCCCTAACCATTGAATCTCCTCCAACTATTGCTTTTCTATTCTCCCCCCCCCTTCCCTTCTGAGCCCCAGAGCCAGCCTCAGTGCCAGAGACCTGGCCTCTAGGGCCTTCCCCCGGTAGGTCATCCCCCCCAACAGCATCCAAAACGGTATACTTGTTTTGAAGGGGAACGGCCACGAGGGATCCCTGCACTGTCTGCCTGTTTGGTTTTTTCCCCCTGACTGTAACCCAGCTATTCTTGTTCTGTACCTAGGGTGTGGTTACCTCCCTGTAACTCTTCTCTATCACCCCCTCTGCCTCCCGGATGATCCGAAGTTCATCCAGCTACAGCTACAGTTCCCTAACACGGTCTTTGAGGAGCTGGAGTTGGGTGCACTTCCCGCAGGTATAGTCAGCGGGGACACCGGTGGTATCACTCACCACCCACATCCTACAGGAGGAGCATGCAACTGGCCTAGCCTCCATCCCCTCTTACCTTACAGAATATAGCTGCCCTGTGGACCAACTGGATCTCCGCCCTCTGACTCTGCTCCCAGTCAGCTGCACTCTCTGTAAACTCCTGGCTCTCTTCTCACTCTTTGCGGAAATGTAGGAAACAAAATTACTCCCCCCTTACTCCCCCCTCACCTAACTCCCTCAGTCACCAAACTCTCACTATAGCACTCAAATGCACCAAATTCAGCACTCAGTGCAAATATATATTGTGAATAGCTGGGGTCCCAGCACCGATTCCTGTGGCACCCCACTAGTTACTGCCTGCCAATTTGAAAAGGACCCATTAATTCTTACTCTTTGTTTCCACTCTGCCAATCAGTTTTCTATCCACCTCAATACACTTCCCCCAATCCCATGCGCTTTAACTTTGCACAATAATCTCTTATGCTAGACTTTGTCAAACACCTCCTGAAAGTCCAAATATACCACATCGACTGGCTCCCCCTTGTCAACTGTACGGTTATACCTTTAAAGAATTCCAACAGATTTATCAACTATGATTTCCCCTTCATACAGGTCCCCACAAATGGAGACCAGACAGAACAGTACCTGGGGGGTCTCCCAGGTGATCGGAGGCCCCTGGGTAGTCGGCTTCTGAGCAGGGTGGGACCCTGGCCCTGCTGGTGCCACCCGGACACCTTGGCACTGCCAGCCTGGCACCCTATCATTGCCACTCTGATAGTGCCATCAGGTGTTAGGCTGGCAGTGCCAGGGTGCCCAGGTAGCACTGCCAGGTTGGCAGGGGCACTACCAGGGTGTCAGACTGGCAGTTCCCAGGTGCCAGGCTGGCTTTTTCCCCACGCGGGATCGGGCCCAGGAGCGCCCTACCCATGTGAGGTGTGGTACGGGGAGGTTTGATGACCCCCTTATAGGCGAGTTGGGGCATTGGGGGGGGGGGGGGGGAGGGGGTGGTCCTGGGGCATTTTAAAATGGCATCCCGACCTCTTTCTGGATGGAGGAACTCCGCTCGCTGGTGCTTCTCAGTGCAGGAAATGATGCTGAGTGCAGCCTCTTGGGTGCATTCCCCACCATGACACTAAAAACAAACTAGAGTGTCGATAGATAGCAGGGTCGTCCTGGTGCTATAATAACCCCGCTAATTCTGCCCAGAATGGACTCTGGTTTTTTTAGTTACACCGTGTCCCTAGTCTCTTCACAGAACAAGAAAGCCCACGAACATTCCAGCCAAATCTGAAGAACGTAGCCTTATGTTCCTTTTTATCAAAGTTATTTGTGGTTTCCTATGTGACTGTGACCATGAAAAACTATCCGTCCTCAACCTTCTTGACAGACTGCTGCCTTTGGCATGGTTGATTATACCATTCTCCTCCAACATTTCCCCATCATCATTCAATTGCTTTCAGACTGCCCTCATCTGGTTTAATTTTCATCAATCAGATGTAGCCAGAGAAACATCATCAAAGGTTCCTGTTCCTGCTCCTGCATCATCGCTCTGCTGTCCCCCACAAATCTATTCTCGACCCCCTTCTAATTCTTATATACATGTTGCTCATTGGTGAAATCCTCTGGAAACATGACAGGTTCCATTTGTACATTGACAATTTCACCTTACACTATTTTTCTTGACACTTTTCCTGTCTCTAATGCGTCACCTTACTTCCCCAACATCCAGTACTGGATTAGCAGAAATAACCTCCAACTAAATATTGAGAAGACCGAAGTCCTCTCCCATCACCACCACAAACTCTGTTGTCTAGCCATGACTTCATCCCCTCCACAGCAACAGTCTGAGACTAGACCAGACTGCTCATAACCTTGGTGTCCTTTTCGTTCCCAAGAATAGCTTCTGACCACATATCCGCACCAATATCAACATCTCCTACTTCCAACTCGATAACAGCGCCAAACTCTGTATCGGCTTCAACTCATCAGTTGCCAAAACCCTCCTCCATGCCTTTGCTTCCTCTAGGTTTCATTATCACCAGCCTCTCCTGTCTTCTATTTTCGATAAACCTGATTTCATCCAAAACACCATGACCGATATCCTAACTCGTGCTATGTCCGACTAACCCATCACACTGGATTTGCTGATCTACCTTGGCTTCCAGTTAAGCAATGTTCAATTTTAACATTCTCATCCTCGTTTTCAATTCGCTCCATGGCATCAACCTTTCCTATCTCTCTAACATCCACCAGTCCCACAACCCTCAAAATCTCAGCGTTCCTCCAATTCTAACCTCTTGCACGCCCCTAATTTTAACTGCTCCAACATTGGTGTCAAATATTGTTAGATAAATGCTCCTGTGACTTGCCTCAGGATATTTTTCTACACTAAAGGCACCATATAAATGCAAGTTGTTGTTGGTTTTGTATTGCAGCCATTTCCCTTTTGAGCTACAGCAGAGTTTTATTTCCTGCTACCGGACTACCAGCTTTTGTCTCGCCCAATTCTATTTTTCACCTCCATCCCTTTACCAGCCATCCAGAGGATTTATGCACATAGACACCCAGGTCCCTCTGCTCCTGCTATTTATTTTCCTGTTCCCTAAAACATTTTCTGAATTTCCCCTCCACCTCACACATCTATTCATGTATCTGAGGAATCTCACGGTGTATCTACAAGACTTGCATTCCAATTCTCTTCCCACACCCAGTTGCTCACGAAGGCAGACTTTCGTCCGTTTCCATAGCCGGTAATTCCCGGAAAAGGATGCTAGTCTGTCATTGGGGACTTAATAGGTTGAGGGGTGCCACTCCATGTTAAATGTGCTGACCAGGAGTCTCTATCACCCTTACCACCAACCATGGGTATGATGGGAGAATTTACATGTTGACACACTCCACCTGTTTGACAGCATTCTGAATGTAACTCTCTTGGCCATCAGGTTCTGGGATGAGACTCTAACCTGGTGCTTTTGGCTCAGAGGTGGGGATGCTTCCACTGTGCCACAATACCTCCATGACCTTCATGCCTCTGCACATTCAAACTGTTTGACCCTACGACAGGGTTAGGATCAGACTTTCATGGCGGCTTCCCTATTTCTGGGAATGGGCCAACCAGGATTTCCTTGGGAAAATATTCAGAAGTAAATCTAAGAGCACACTCGTGGTACTCTGCAATACCCAACTTGATGGACCAAATTGCATAAAAGCAGAAAATAATAGTGCTCAAATGCTGGACAAACCTAACAATGAAATCCTCAGACCCCCGCCTATGTAACTGCAGGGGCCCATCTTCTGTTGGTGGTTGTGCATTATCCAAAGCTCTTTTGTGACTTGCTACTGATCACCACAAAAGGCTATGGTGAAACCTTTGTACATAGCTTTGATTGCCTTTTCCACGGCCATTTAACCATCTCCAGAAGTCCCAGTGAAGATCTGGTTTGTTCACTGATCTAGTCATATTTGTTCTCTGCTAAGGTATGGTGGTTGTATAAAGGTTGATCTTCCACAGCTGCACAGCATAAATATATCTCCAAGCAACTAGTGATCCACTCTTTCTTCTCTTTCAAAGAGTGTCACATAAAATTTGCCTTAGAATCAAAGCATCATGTGAATCTTGCCCCATCCCACACCCCCACCGCAGGAACTATGCATTGAAATATAGTTTTTTTAGCGTAACATTTGCAGAATTAGCAAGATATTAGCCCTGATTTTTAGATAATGGGCATATGAGCAGGTCATTCTGATATTCAGTGTCATCTGCACCTTGCTGAAAGCAGCAATTCGGAATAATAGTTCTGCCTTTGTTGTTTAAGTGCACATTCCAGGATGAATGGTGATAAAAATGTTTCCCTTAACTTCTTAATTAAATATTATGTGACAAAATGGCTGACTGCTGTAACCCCTGTGAGTGCCTGAAAATCGTTTGGGCATTAGTTTTATGGGAGCTTTTGGACCTCTGACAAAAATCAAATGATCAAGTTAGCCTTTAAAAGCAAACAAACATTTATCAGGATGAACATCAGATGGAATATGGAAGGTTCAGAGGGGAAACTGAAAAAGAGAATAAGATAAGCAAAGAGAGACTATGAGAAGGGACTGGCAGCTAAGCTAAAAGGGAATCCCAAAGTCTTCTCTAGGCATATAAATTGTAAAAAGATAGCAAATGGAGGTGAGGGGCTGATTAGGGACCAAAAAGCAGATTTGTGCATGTAGACAGGGGCATTAAATGAGGTATTAAGTAATATGTTGGATCTGTCGTTACCAAGGAAGAAGATGCTGTACAAGTCATGGTGAAAGAGGAGATAGTTCAGATGCTTCAAGGGTTTAAAATTGATAAGGAGGTGGTATGGGAAGCTGGCTGTACTTAAAGTTGATAAGGCACCAGAACCAGATAAAATATGTCCAAGAATCCTGAGGGAAGTGAGGGTGAAAATTGTGGAGTCTTCCATATCAGGGGTGGTGCCACAGAATTACAAACTGAGAATTGCAAATGTTAAAATCTTGTTCAAAACATAAGCCCAGCAACTACAGGCCAGTCAGTTTAACTTCAGTGGTGAGGACGTTAATAGTCACTTGAGCAAATGTGGGTTAATTAAAGAAAGGCAGCACAGATGTATTGGGGACAAATTATGTGGAGCGTTTAATAAGTTAGCAGAGAGGACTGATGATGGTAATGCTGCTGATATGGTACACATGGACTTCCAAAAGGCATTTGATAAAATGTAGCACAACTAACCTGTGACCAAAGTTATAGCTCATGGAATAAGGGGGACAATGGATAAAATAACTGGCTGAGTAACAGTAAACAGAGAGTAGGAGTTAATCATAGAATCCCTACAGTGCAGCAGGAGGTCATTTGACCCACCGAATCTTTGAAAGAGCACTCTACCCATGTCCACTCACCTGTCCACCCTGCCCTCTGCCCGTAATCCCAATAACCTAACCTACACATCCCTGGACATTAAGGGGCAATTTAGCATGGCCAATATACCTAACCCACACATCTTTGGACTGTGGGAGGAAACCGGAGCACCCAGAAGAAACCCATGCAGACACAGGGAGAACATACAAACTCCACACAGACAGTGACCCAAGGCCGGATGAGTTTTGGACTGGAGAAAGGTTGAATTGAAGTTTCCGAGAGGTCTGTGTTAGGACACATGCTCTTCCTGATATATTAATGACATAGACCTTAGTAGGCAGGGTACAATTTCAAAATTTGTGAATTGTGAGGATAGCATAGATCTTCAAAAGTTGGTTGAATAAGTAGCAGATTAAATTTTTTCTTTCATGAGATGTGGGCGTCGCAGGCAAGACCAGCATTTGTTGCCCGTCCCTAATTGCTCAAACCGAGTGGCATTTTGAAGAGTCAATCACATTGTTGCAGTCACATGTAGGATGGCAGATTTCCTTCTCAAAAGGACATTAGTGAACCTGATGGGGTTTTATGACAATCGACAATGGTTTCATGGTCATAATTGATTTTTTTATTGAATTCAAATTTCATCATCTGCCATGGGGGGATTCGAACCTAGATCCCCAGAGCATTATCCAAGTGCCTGGATCACTAGTCCAGTGACAATACCACTATGCCACTGCCTCCCCAGGTCTGAGTGAAGTGATTAATTTTGATAGCAAGAATGAGGAGAGACAATAAAGGGTGCAGGAGCAGAGGGACTGGGTGTGTATGTGCATAAGTCATTGAAGATGGCAGGACAGATTGAGAGAGTGGTCAATAAAGAATACAGGCAGCATGGTAACATAGTGGTAGCATAGTGGTTATCACTGTGGCTTCACAGCGCCAGGGTCCCAGGTTCGATTCCCTGTTGGGTCATTGTCTGTGTGGAGTCTGCACGTTCTCCCCGTGTCTGCGTGGGTTTCCTCCGGGTGATCCGGTTTCCTCCCAGTCCAAAGACGTGCAGGTTAGGTGGATTGGCCATGCTAAATTGCACCGCACAGAGGACCAACACAGCACTGAAGTGCTTCACGCAGCTCCAGCTGCCGATACGTGCGCCAGCACGGGCGGCGTGGGTCCGTGCATGCACACCACGGCTGGCGCGGGTCCGCC
Source organism: Scyliorhinus torazame (assembly GCF_047496885.1). Lineage (NCBI taxonomy): Eukaryota > Metazoa > Chordata > Chondrichthyes > Carcharhiniformes > Scyliorhinidae > Scyliorhinus > Scyliorhinus torazame. The sequence continues at coordinate 141,775,552 of NC_092710.1, forward strand.
ATGTGCGTGGGTTGCCTTCTCAGTGCCGGCCCCCGGGCAACATGGCAGAACACTACAGGGGCCCGGCGTGGAGGAACATAGCCCCCCCCCCCCCGGGATTAGCCCACCCGCCGATCGGTAGGCCCTGATCGCAGGCCTGGCCACCGTGTAGGCCCCTCCCCAGGACGGCCCCCGCAGCCAGAACGCCGAGGTTCCGCCGGGTAGGGCCACATGCGAATGACGCTGGTGGGGCGCGGCCGAATTCGGTGGGCATTCGGCCCGTCGAATGCAGAGAATCGCCGGGGGACGACGGCGCATTGAGCGCCCCCTGACCGGCGCCGTGGCGACCACGCCGGCGCCATTGCTGTCGATTCTCCGGTCGCTGGAGAATCGGAGGCCCGGCGTCGGAGCGGCGTTGCGCATTTCGTGCCCCGTCCCGGCGATTTTCCGACCCGCCCTTGGTGTTTAACATTCCAGATCTAATATGTTTGTCAGGAGTGGTATGCTGCGGGGTTGATGGAAAGGAGCATTGATTGATTAACTGTCGCCAAAGATGTGTGACTACAGGCTAGTGTCATGATCAGGGACATACTCTCACCAGGTATTACTGCAGAAAGCCTCCAGTGCTGTCCAAGATTTTCTGAGTGTCCCATCGTCTGCTCCATGATGGCTTTTGTAAACACATGGCTCTACTGAATCTCCATTCAGCAAGGCTGCATTTATTTTGCGGAGGTAGCATACGGCCTAATCTTTGTTAGAAGCAGACACCCTGTGACCCTGTGACATGTTCTGAACTATGCTATGAACTGGGGGTAATGGTAGGCTGTCTCAGTATAAAGGCATCATAGCTACCAGAAAAGCAGGCACAGAGCTGCATCAATTTCTGGGACTGGCCACAGATCAACTTGATCTGAAGGGAATGAAAATTCTTATAGTTGAGAAAGGCTGGTGCCTCTTTGACAGGATTCTTGGTGACTACCCAGGTGCAGGTAATCAGATCCTGAAGTTAGTGGTAGACTGGAATGTTTACAAAGCCCACAAAACTTTCCTAATTAATAAATAATAATCTTTACTAATGTCACAAGTAGGCTTACATTAACACTGCAATGATGTTACTGTGAAAATCCCCTGGTCGCCACATTCCAGCAGCTGTTCGGGTACGCAGAGGGAGAATTCAGAATGTTCAATTCATCTAACAGCATGTCTTTTGGGACTTGTTCTGGTTCTTGGTGTCCATGGAAAGGATGATAAACTGGTTGACCTTTGTAAAGAGAGCGTCAGTCATCTTTTTGATTCTGCACAGAGCACAGCTTAAGTAATGTACCTCGTCATGCGGTGCGGCCTGTAGAGTTATAGTGTCACGGCACAGAAGTAGAGTTGTAGTGTCATGGTCCATCAAGTCTATGCCGGCTCAACACAGAGAAGCCCAGTCACTCTGATGCCCCATTTGATCTTCAAAGCTCCGTGGGTTTATTTCCTTCAATTGCCCTTCTAAGCCATTGAATTAAACCTCACCCATACCCTCCTCCCTGCACCCCCTTCCCCTGTGGGTAGCAAGTTCCGGGTCATTATTGCTCACTGCGTAAAAAAGGTTTTCATCATTCTCCCCTGAATTCCTCACCCAAGATCTAAAATTGTGTGTCCCCCTACTCCTTGTACCTTCAACTAAAGAGTTTTTCTTTGACTACCTTACCAAACTTTGTGGAACCACCAATTAACTCAAACGTTTCCAAGTGCCTGTTGATTTTTGCCTAATTATTGTTACTAAAACCTTACCACTACTAATGTTAAACTAAATGCACTGTAGTTGCCAGGACATTCTTTACATTCTTTCTTGGACAAGGGTGTTACATTTGCCACTCTCCAATCCTCTGGTACCTCCTCACATCCAGGGGAGATTATGGCAATCCCCTCTTGGTTTCTCCACCCCACAGTTCCCTTATCAACCTGCTTTGCAAGTCATCCCATCCTTGTGACTTGCCTCTTTTCAGAATAGCACAGAACCTGATGTGAAAATGTCTTGGACTATTTTGTGGCTGTTAAATGGTCAACTTTGCACTGGCTTTAGGTCTTGCTATAAAGGTTCCATAGATTGATGATAGACTCTGCAGAAGCACAGCCTCCTCATTCACCACTCTTCGTTAAACTGGAGATAGTTTATTCTGGACCGATAGACTCTGTGGGCAGCAAAATGAAACCTTTTATTAATGTATTATTTTACACAATGTGGGTGTGGCTGGAGAACAGCATTTATTGCCCATTTCTAATTTCCCTTGGGAAGTTGGTGAGCAGCTTTCTTGAGTTGCTGCAGTGTATATGGTGTAGGTAGACCCACAGTACAGTTAGGAAGAGGGTTCCAGGATTTTGAATCCCTGCATGCACTGGTTATAATCTTCAAACATTCCTTAGATTCTGGAAGGGTTCCAATGGATTGAAAAATATTAATCAAGATGGGAGGGAGACAGAATAAGAAAACTACAGGACAATTAGCTTAACTTAAATTAGGACATGGGGAGTGCACGCCCAGTAAAATAAAGAAATTAGATTTATTTACAAATAAGGGGCGGGATTCTCCAAGCCTCCGTGCTGAAATCGCATTCGGAGAATGGTTGTCAAACCAGAAATTCGGACCGGCGCCTCTCCCGCAATTCTCCCTGGAGAATCGCTCGTGAATCTCGCGCACGCGAACTACGTGGCTTGGGTAGGGGGCCATTGACAGAGGCCCCCCACCCCCGCGCTTCTCCACGTAAAACTGGCCCTGTTCCCGATGGCGTGGTTCTAACTACCTATCGGCCGTTGGGAACGTTGGGTGGCGGTTGTGGACTCAATCTGCCGCCGCCCTGGTGGGGGTGGGGGGGTTATTCACTTTGTGGGGGACCTCATGGACGGCCAGGGGAGCGATTGGGCAGGTTGGATCGGGGCTTCAGAAGTTGAATTTCTCTGGGCAGGTGAAGGCTGATTTGTTGAGGTGGGAAAATCTTCTTCTGTCATTGGTGGGCCGGGTACAGGAGGTGAAGGTGAACATTCTAACGTGGCTTTTGTTTCTATTTCAGTGCCTGCGGTCTTTTTGCCTAAGGCATTTTTCAAGGGTCAAACAGGCTGATCTCTTTGTTTGTATGGGTGGGGCAGGTGGACAGGATAAGGAAGGTGGTGCTACAGAGTGCACGGCAGTTGGCGGGGGGGTTAGGCTGATGTACTATTATTGGGCAGTGAATGCCGAGAAGGCTCAGGAATGCAATAGGGGGGTGGGGGCTTTGTAAGTAAGGTTGAGGCGGGTTCATATAGGTGGTCAGGGTTGCGGGCACTGGCAATGGCGCCGCTCCCGTTGGCTCTGGGGAAGAATTTGGTGAGTCCGGTTGTGGTGGTCCCGCTGAAGATTTGGAGGCAGTTTCGGCAGCAGTTTATAATAATAATCGCTTATTGTCACAAGCAGGCTTCAATGAAGTTACTGTGAAAAGCCCCTAGTCGCCACATTCCGGCACCTGTTCGGGGAGGCCGGTACAGGAATTGAACCCGCGCTGTTGGACTTGTTCTGCATTACAAGCCAGCTGTTTAGCCCACTGTGCTAAACCATCCCCTAGGTTGGGAGCGGGGTCGAGGGGTGCCAATCAGAGGAAATCAGGAATTTGAGCTGGGGAGGATGGATGCGAGGTTCCTGGGATGGGAGGAGAGGGGGATCAGGAAGATGAAGAATTTGTTTCTGGGAGGGCGGATTGCGAGCTTGGAAGAGCTGAATGAGAAGTTTGGGTTGGCACGGGGGGAGAGTTTCCGGTATATGCAGGTGCGGGACTTTGTGAGAGAGATCTTCCCGACCTTCCCAATAGCGCCCGCCTCAGCATTGTTGGAGGAGGTGTTGTCAACGGGGGTGTTGGAAAGTGGCTCATCTCAGCGGTTCATTGGAGGATTTTGGACGAGGATAAGGTGTTCATGGAGAGGACTAAGGCTAAGTGGGAGGAGGAGATGGGGGCAATGTTGGAGGAGGGATTGTGGTGAGAGATGCTGCGGAGGGTGAATGCTTCGACTTTGTGTGCAAGGCTGGGGCTGATACACCTGAAGATTGTACACAGGGTGAACCTGATAAAGTTAAGGATGAGCCGGCTGTTTTGAGGGGATGGAGGACATCTGTGAGCAGTGTGGGAGGGATCCTGTGAATCATGTGCATATGTTCTGGTCTTACCTGAAGCTGGAAAAGTTTTGGAGGGTGGTTTTCAGCACCATTTTGGGGGCTTTGTGCATAGATGTGGAGCCCGGTCCCCTGGAAGCCCTATTCATGGTGTCCGACTGGCCGGAGTTGCAGACGGGTGCGGGGACAAATGTCTTAGCCTTCGCAATAACTTTACTACTTGCAGACGCAATAACTTTACTACTTTAGTACTGGGGCAGCACGGTAGCACAAGTGGATAGCATTGTGGCTTCACAGTGCCAGGTTCGATTCCCCGCTGGGTCACTGTCTGTGTGGAGTCTGCACGTTCTCCTCGTGTCTGCGTGGGTTTCCTCCGGGTGCTTCGGTTTCCTCCCACAGTCCAAAGACGTGCAGGTTAGGTGGATTGGCCATGATAAATTGCCCTTCATGACCAAAAAGGTTATAATGGGTTATTGGGTCACGGGGATAGGGTGGAAGTGAGGGCTTAAGTGGGTCGGTGCAGACTCGATGGGCCGAATGGCCTCCTTCTGCACTGTATGTTCTATGTTCAGACGAGTGTCCTGCAAACTGTATCACATAGGGCGACTGGGTAAGTCCAGCACTTGGAGGGAGCCTCGCTCATTCAAATGGAAATTGCAATGGAATCCCAGTAGCATCATATAGTCCCAATTTGCATAATTATGAGACTTCCAAAGCATTGGCCGACAAGTTTGAGGCTCCTCTAGAATAGTGGTAAGCAGGAAGAGAGCACAATGCCTTTTGTTGCTACATTTGTCTTCCTACCATCCTGATACTAGGTAAAACCAGGCAATGGTGAGATGGAAATCAGCCTGATAGCATCTTCTTCATCATTACTGAGTCATAGATTGTTCAACCTTGAAGTAAACAGTCTTGAATGATTTTATCTGATTATTTCCTGTTAGGTTGAGAGTTAGAAAACAGCTGTCAGCAAAATCACACAAAGACCCCAAGGAATTGTAGCCATAACCTACAGTAAGGCCAGTGGGAACCCTCCAGAAAATGACATGGAATAGTTGTGTTGGGCCTCTACCAAATCCTTGGATATTCCCACCTGCGTTGTAAGGAAAATGACATCAGGGGGCAGGGGACCACAGCTGGGATTCCACATGCAGGGAGTTCCTGTTCAACTGGTCCAGTCAGGGCTTGGTATGCAAGATGAAGTGCCAGAAAGGTAAAAGCTCAACCTGCAAGCAAGCAGCAACCTTAATGGAGCTACCCAGAACAATCAAAAAACATTTACTCCACAGTCTTTCAGTCTAACTTCTACAGTTATCACAGGCCACTTTCCAAACCCTTGTTGTATCTATATGGATACCTATTGTACCCCTACCTACCACAGGCAACAATGGAACTAACTTTTGATTTACTGAGTGAATATAGTACTATAAAATTACATAGATAATAACCAAAAATAAATGCAGTGTCGTGTCATGGGAGCTTGCATAACGTGAAAAGAGAATTTAAATGGCTATAATTCCCTCCAATCTTTCAGGACGGCATGGTGGCACAGTGGTTAGCACTGATGCCTCACAGTGCCAGGGTTCAATTCTGACCAAGGGTGACTGTGTGGAGTTTTCACATTCTCCCCATGCCTGCGTGGGTTTCCTCCGGTTTCCTCCAACAGTTCAAAGATGTGCAGGTTGGGTGGATTGGCTATGCTACATTGCCTCTTAGTGTCCAAAAGGTTAGTTGGGATTATGGAGAAAGGGAGGGGGCATGAACCTAGGTAGAGTACTCTTTCAGAGGGTTGGTGCAGACCCGATGGGTCGAATGGCCTCCTTCTGAACTGTAATGATTCTATGATTTATTGTCCATGTAAATCATTCAAAATCAGCAATTGAGGATAATTAAGTGCACAGCATGCTCTTCCTTCATCTCAGTAGTATGAATCCAAACTCAGGCTGAACACCTAACTTGGCAGCCTTGATCAGAGTCCCACAAAAAATAAGTTTGAAGTGAGTTTGACAAGTATCAACTATAGTTTACAATGAATGTGATCCCGAGAAGTGCCCACAGCTCTGCATTAAATTTACATTCTCCATCAGACAGCTGCAAAGTTGTTTGTGTGGTTGATGAAAACATCCACAATGGTATTGCTGAGATATTATTTTGGGCTGGTATCTGGAAACATTGCATTGGAAGAAAACATACATTTTAACCCGAGGATCTTAAAGTTGACACTGTCAGGCAAAAGTGACAAAGTGTTCCATTCCCTAACAATGAAATTCTCTATCTTAATTTGAGGTTTCACCAAGGAAAATACTTCAAATTAACAACAATAAATGTTTACTAACTTGAATGGAAGTGAATGATGAAAGGTTTAGCCTCCACTGCTACTTTTGTATCACGTACATAGTTAACATGATGAAAAATACAATTATAATTATCAGTTTATTCACAATGAAAATGGCTGGTGTGGCAATACCATGGGGTAAATTTTCTGAGCCTGTGTAGTCATTTGCCAAGGTTCTCTGCTATCTTAACATGCTCAGAAATTTGGTGAAAGCCATCCTGATGTAATTTGAAGTGATAGGACAGGAACTTACATCTGAATGATTCCACGTGTTGGAGTTTTCAAAGTTAGCCACGCTGTTGTAAGGAACATCTAAATAAAGGGCAAGGAAGAGAAAAGTTCCTGGCATGATCTTTTCCAGACGTATATCAATTTCCAAGTTGGAAGCTGGAAACTTTAAAGTGCCCAGGATATCAGGCAGAAACTCTTGCAAAGCCTGTAAAATATGCTTATCGATGATCCCTCCACTTTAAAATGAGCAATATCAGAAGTCACCAACAAATTATTCCCTTCGTTTAGAATTGCTCATGTGATGTGGGAACTGCATCGCTGACAACGTCAACATTCATTTTCCTTCCCTAATTTTCCTTGAGAAGGTATTGGTGAACTGCCTTCTTGAACCTCTGTAGTCCATGTTGTGTAGGAGCACCCATAGTGCTAATATATAGGAAGTTCCAAATTTGACTCAGTGACAGGGGGAGGAACTGTGATGTATTTCCAAGACAGGATTATGTGTGACTTGGAGCCATAGAGTCATAGAATCATACAGCACAGAAAAGGTCCTTTGGTCCATTGCTTCTGCGCCGGTCAAAGACAACCATCTAACTATTCTAATCCCATTTTCCAGCACTTGGCCCATAGCTTTGCATGTCCTGGGATCGCCCATCTAAATACTTCTTAAATGTTATGAGGGTCTCTGCCTCCACCCCTTTTTCAGGCAGCAAATTCCAAACTCCTGCCATCCTCTAGGTAAAAAGGTTTTTCCTCACAACCCTCTAAAGCACCTGCCCTTTACCTTAAATCTATACCCCCTAGACATTGACCCCTCCACCAAGGAGAAAGGTTTGTTCTTGTCTACTCTATCGACGCCACTCAAGGGAATTTGAAGGTGATGGTGTTCCCATGCATCTGCTGCCCTTGATTTTATAGGGTGGGTATAGGTCACAGGTTTGCAAGATCCTTTCAAAAAAAGCCTTGGTGAGTTGCTGCAGTGCATATGGTACACACTGGTATATCAGTAGTGAAGTGGGTGAAGGTTTAAGTTGGTGGACAGGGTGCCAATCATGCAGACTGCTTTGTCCTGGATGGTGCCAAGCTTCTTGAAGTGTTCACCTCTTGCTAAATAAAATTAAGTTTTATTACTTTTGGAATATTATCAAATACCTCAATACTACAATTTATATACTGCAGTAAATGTTTTGTAATGTACCACCAGTCATATAACAGAATTCATACCCAACTAAATATCAATTTAGACTAATGTCTGTTCCCAATCTATAATCTACAGAAACTATGCCTGCATATAGGTACCCTCAACCTAAGAAGTCAACAGTTTACTAAAGTTCACATGAAAAGGAAATGGCTGAATTATTACCGTAGATTCGCAAGGAAGTTGTACAAGTATTCTATTTTTGTTAAACATTTTTGAATTTGATTGCATGATTAATATAACCTGGTTAATGAGAACAATAATTGTTGCTTGTTCAAAATATTGGTGCTGCTTACTTGAGTGTAAATGCACAACATGGACTGCAGTTATTACCTTCTCAAGCGCAATTAGAGATAGGCAATATTGGGCTGGATTTCACAGTCAAAGACAAAGCAATAGCCCTCACTTCTGACCATGAAGAAAGCTGTCCATGAAGATCTAGCGATCTCTGCGGTGCAGAATTGTACCTTCCCAATGTCAGTCTGTTTCTGCTGCCAAGTCAAGGGAATCAGCAGGCTTCCAATAACAGTCATGACATTAAACAGGGCAAGCAGCCAATCAAATTGGAGTATTCTCAATGACAGCAAACCAGTAATCACTGCCTCTTTTTAATTTTCAACTTTTATCAATAGTGAAATAAATAATTTGGCATAAGGGCAGGTCATCTGACAAATGTAATTGAATTCTTGGACGAGGTGACACAGACAATAGATGAGGGTAGTGATGTGGATGTTGTATATTTGGACTTTCAGAAAGCATTTGATACGGTGCCACATGGCAGGTTGGTTATCAAATGTTTGGGATTGATGGGTCCTTGGCAACATGGATTAGACGTTGGGTGATAGGAAACAGAGAGTAGGTATAAATGGGCATTTCTCAGGCTGGAGACAAGTTGAAAGTGGTGCTCCCCAGGGCTCAGTGTTGAGACCCTCGCTTTTTCTGATTTATAAAATGATTTTGAGATGGGTGTTGAGGGAAAAATCTCTACATTTGCAGATGGGTGCTAAGCTAGAGGAATAGTGAGTTGTGAGGATTATGTTGAGCAGCCTTAGAGGGACATTGCCAAATTGGCCAACTGGGTAGACACCTGTTGCTGGATTCTCTGTCCCGTGATTTCTCCTTAGAGCACAGAAGATTAAGAGGTGACATTATTGAGGTGTTCAAAATTAAGAACAATTTTGACAGGGTAATGAAGGATATTCTGTTTCCACAAGTTGGTAAGTCAGTGACAAGGGGGGTCACAATTTCAAGATGATTAGCAAGAGAGCTAGAAGTGAGCTGAGGAGAAACTCTTTTACTCAGAGAATTGTTGGGATTGGGAATGTGCTTTGTGTGAGAGTGGTAGAGGCAGATTCCATTGGATGTTTCAAAAGAGAGCTGGATATATGTTTGAAAGTGATGAATTTAGAGGGCTACGGAGATACGGCTGGAGAATGGGACTAGCTAGGTGGATCTTTCATGAGCCGGTACAGACACAATGTGTCGAATGGCCTCCTTCTGAACTGTAAAATTCTATGAGTCTGAAATATGTGATGAAGGTAGAAACAAAAATATCATAAACAAATTTATTGTAAGAGCATATGGAATTTATTTTCATAATAGAGAAACATGACATTCAACAAATACAAAAATATCTTTTAGGGCTGGTGAGTCTGCTGAGCAATACTCATGAACTTAGAACACCATTAAAACCTCAGTTACACTTCATTCAACAAGGTGAAAGATTTTCAAGGGTTTTTATAGTAAGACTAAGAGTAGAAGTTTTTGTCAGTTCAATGATTTTTAATTGATTGCAATCTAGAGGGACCTTAAGAGTGCACCCTGCGAAGAAGCATTGAATCACTGACAGCAACATCTGGACTTCCATTTTTAACTGCATAGGTGCAGATTCCAGAAGTTGCTTTCAGTTTGAAAGGAGTAATGAAGGCAAATCTCATCAGTTTTGGTGTACTTGTGACTGCTGAATCCAGGACATTATTGTTCTTAGCTCCCAATGTCAATGTTCCTTATGATGATACTTTGAAGCTGCTATTATGATACTATTGCATATGAGGTTTTGGCTTCTCTTTGCTGAAGTGTGCTGGCCCTGCCCATAATGAACCAGGGAATGACTGCTCCCCAAACTTCTGTTTAGTTGAAAAAAGTTCATTGTGTGGACGTGTTCCTTCTGTCTGCAGAGGACAGGGCCCTGCATGTGAATATTTGCGGCTTCTAACAAGTGTAAATCAACCATACTACGAGCCTGACGAACAATCTTAAATTGGTTTTCTGTTTAATTCTGAGCGAAATTGGGAATGTTTAGCAGGTGCTGTCCAATCGTGGAATAACATCAAATGTTGGTCACTGTGTTTTGAGTTTTTCAAGTACGGACTAGTTGGACACAGTGAAATTAATGCGAATGTGATGTCAGATATATCAGCTGTACGTCCCATATCAAACAGCACATCTCGTCAGCTCTTCACCGCAGGCAAAGCAGTGATCACACTGATTAATTCCCCAAGGCAATGCCTTGACCAATCAGAGTTGATCTGCCAAAATTGAATTTGAACAAAGCTTGGTAGTTAACTATTCCACGCTGCATTCTCTGTGGCAACGACTCCACCAATCAGAATCCACTTGCCAACCAATCAGCACTCTCTTCTCATGCAGTATAAATTGCTGTTTCGCCATTACTATTAGTAATTTCTTGCGAGCTGTCTTGATGAGTTCAAGATGAAAAGCTTTGACAGCATGTCTCTTTTTTCAGCAATATTCAAGTTCTGTACTACCAAACGACTATTTGTAATCCTGGGGGGGGAGGGGAGGGGATATCTCGGGGGTGGGGGGGATATCCCTGGACAAGCTCACGCCAAACAGACTTCACAGTGTGTGGGGGGGGGGGGGGGGGGGGTATCCCTGGACAAGCTCACAGTCCATAACTGCACAGTGCTATATAAAAAACTATAACCAGTCCTGTGCCTTCTGTAATGAAAACCTCACCCCCCTACTCCCACAAACTAAGGTCCTGGGTTTAGGCTCAGCTTCTCTCAGGAACAGGTTGAATACACTCATATACACACATTTACAGCAATGACTCCCCTGGTCTTAACATGTTAGAGAATTATATAAGCATTGCCACAACTTCAATAGCCTCATAGCTGCACAGTTGTCACCTCCTACACAGATCACTAAGGGAGAATCCAACGGCCATGGAATTGCAAAGGTTGGCAGTGATGATGAAAATGCATCTCAGAAATGATTCCAGCAATGCTGCTGGTCATCAATTCTTCAGCAACTATGGAGTCTTCACAAACAAAATCTAGTTATAACCCAGTGAAAACAGATAATGAGCTGCTTCCCCATGGAGCCACACACTGAAATCCAACAGCCAATAACCTCACTCACTATTCCCATTGGATGTGCACTTAGAAGGAGCGTAAGGCAGAAGACACTTTGATTAAGGGGAAGCATGGAGTGAATCAGATGAGAAAATATCTGCACTATACACAATGTTAATTCAGTTGCATTGATAGAAACACAAATTAGTGTAAACGATCCAGATTATGCAGGAGGAATGAGGCATTTCTTTGTAGGAGCTGACAACACCCGATGACCATCAGTACCATGGGCAATCATCTTATTGGCACCAGAGTCCAGTAAACTATTCTTCCACTGGATAGAAGCCAAATTAGGGCAATTCAAGTATAAATAGCAATTCTTATTAGATATAAAACAAGTGGGTGGGTGAATCTATTTATGTGTCTCATAGTGCAGCTTCTCCCATATTAATGAGCATGATTAAGCATTATCAACAGTCAAGGGAAGAAACAATGCAGGAATGAAAGCAGGATGTTGATTAGATGAACAGACTCTGTGCATACATAGGATAAATGGATGAAGGAATTAAGTAAGGATCACAAGGAAGTTGGAAAAATAGCTCTGGCAGCAGTATCAGCATTAAAAACATTCCCAGTAACTCAGAAATTAGAGAATTTCTCATCCTGATAGTCCTACTAGGAAGTGTCAATATGAGGACATTGGGTGAGAAAAGGGTTGTTTTTAAGTTTTATGCGGTCCACAACCAATTTTTTATACTTTGTTATTTCATTGGATGAGGACATCGCTGGCAGGGTCAGCTTTTGCTGTCCATGTCTAAATGCCCTTGAAATGAGTGTGATCACATAGGGCAGTTGAGAGTCAACCACATTGCTATGGGTCGGGAGTTACATGTCGGCCAGACCATGTGGGGTTGGCAGATTTCCTTCTCTGAAGGATATTAGTAAGCCAGATGGGTTTTACAACAAAATGATCAGCTGATCTAAATTCATATTTCCAATTAGTTAATTGAATTTAAATTCTACCAACTGTCCTGATGTGATTTGAACCTGTGTCCCTAGAGCATTAGCCTGGGTTTCTCATCCAGTGGCATCACCTCAATCCACCGTCACCCCCTGAGGGTCCTGTCAACATTCATCATCTAGGTTAATTCACAGCAAATGCCTATGATTTGGTACCCATAAACCAAGGGCAAAGGGGAGGGAATTACTTTTGGGGTCAAATGAAATATTCTATTGCCGAAACAGCCTTCACCCTGGCAAGCACGAACAGGTCATCATGTTGTCTGTTCACCATTAACTGTGAAATAAAGAGAACACCACAGGATAAGATAACAACCCGGGATCAATGGGAGAAATGACAAGGGCCAATGTCGGGTCCGACAGTCTGTTCAAGGTAGGATCAGTTTTTCTTAATGCAATTCTCTCTATTTTGTTCCTCCTTTGATCAATCTCCTCTGCAATAAAGGGTTTGATCACATTTCACTATATATGGTAAGGTATAGTTAATAGCATTACAGTACATATCAATTGGATAATTATTCAGAAAGCAACTGTTTATGCTGTGAATCATGTGATAATGTTATTCTGATTTTGAGCTGTTAGGATCAGCTCTGATACTCTCAGCACTGCAGCAACACTTCCAGCTGCCATTAATGTCTCCCCCACATAAACACCACCACACCACTTGATCAACACAATTAGAACAGAAGAGACTCCTGCTTTAATTTTTCTAGTTCAAATGTAATTAGTAGCATGACAGAAAATTCTGATAAAGGGGCAAAGGATTCAATCTCAGGATTTTGCCTATAGCCATAAATTGTTTGATTAGTGCTTCTGAGATTTATGGGGCTGGATTCTCTGATTCTGAGGCTATATCCTCAGGCCGGCTTGGGAACGATGGCGTTTTATGACCGAAAATTTGGCGTAAAACGGCCACCGACCCTCCGTTTGGCAGGGGACAAGCAGCCGAGCAGCGTAGAGCACCCGGCACTAAATGCCGATACGGGCTGGAGAATTGTTGGGTCCATGGCTGTGCATGCGGACGGCGGCGGCATGCAGCTGCCGCACCGTGCAACATGGCGCCGGCCGCTCGCGGACTCGGCCATGCAAAATAGCGTGCCCCAGACCACCCAAGAACAGTGGCCCCAGCCCCTGACAAAGTCCCCCCCACTGCCTGCGGATGGTTCCTACCCTGACTGTGGCGGCACTGGACTGAGTCCGTAGCTGCCACGCCGAGTTCCCGACGGATGATAGCACACGCGACCGACAGCATTGGGAACTCAGCTCATCGGGGGTGGAGCATTGGGGGCTGGGCCTCAGGCAAGGTCCTGAGGCCATCGCTACGATGCACGGCGTTGGGGGCGGCACATCGCAAAAGCGGCCCTGTCCTCGATTTGGGCCGAAACGGGTATTCTCCGGCCGATCGCCGAATGTGATTTTGACGTCAGCGACCGGAGAATCCCGCCCATGGTGTCAACAGAATCCATGATTTGAGTTACAACCTACAATTCCAAATTGTGCCCACCTCTCTCTCTCACCCCTCTCCCCAGCCCCCCAGCCCCCCACCCCCCACATTGTCAGCAACTATTGGCTGATACTCCCATTAGCTAGGAATTGATATTCATAACTAATACCTTTGAAAAGATATAGATGAATATCAGGGGCGAAATTCTCTGGTATCGGCGCGATGTCCGCCGATCGGCGCCAAAAATGGCGCAAATCAGTCGGGCATCGCGCCGCCCCAAAGGTGCGGAATCCTCCGCATCTTGGGGGGCCGAGCCCTAACCTTGAGTGGCTAAGCCTGCGCCGGACTGATTTCCGCCCAGCCAGCTGGCAGAAGTGCCCCCCCAGCTGGCGCGGAAATGACATTGCCGGGTAGCGAATGCGCGGGAACGTTAGCGGCCGCTCACGGCATCCCCGCGCATGCGCTGTGGAGGGAGTCTCTTCCGCCTCCGCCATGGTGGAGACCGTGGCTAAGGCGGAAGGAAAAGAGTGCCCCCACGGCACAGGCCCGCCCACGGATCGATGGGCTCCGATCGCGGGCCAGGCCACCATGGGGGCACCCCCCGGGGCCAGATCGCCCCGCGGCCCCCTCAGGACCCCGGAGCCCGCCCGCGCCGCGTTGTCCCACCGGTAAGGTAGGTGGTTTAATCTACGCCGGCGTGACAGGCATTCTAGCAGCGGGACTTCAGCCCATCCGGGCCGGAAAATCGTGGGGGGGGGGGGCCGCCAACCGGCACGGCGCAATTCCCGCCGAATATCCGGTGCTGGAGAATTCAGCAACCGGCGGGGGCGGGATTCACGCCAGCCCCCCGGCGATTCTCCGACCGGGCGGGGGGTCGGAGAATCTCGCCCCTGGTTTTGGACAAGACTGGATTATAAGAATATGTAAGGTGTGGATGACCAATGGTTGTGTGGAACATTTTAGATTCTCAGCAGCAGGAACAATGGAAGCATCATGCCAAGGGAAGTGTCTGATCAACGATAACCAATATACAATATACAGTCAGACACATTCTTGAGTTTTGCTTGATTTACCTTCAAGGGGAGGAAGAAACTCTGAAGAAGTATCCCTGAGGAAATTAAATGGCTTGGACAGAATCCACAATAGGAAGGATTGTACATGGTTGGTGGAAGCAGTAGGCTTGATCACCCAAATGCTTCATTCTCATTTCACGTTTTGTAGAATTCTTAGGTTCTCAGTATCATCCCAGATACATAACACTATTACAGCAGGGTTAACAGATAAATACACTTTAGGCCAGTATAAATCACTTTTTCACAGGATTGCTTTCAACTATAACGGGTTGCATGCCATGTGATGCACCATGCTATCAGGCATCATACTTTCAGGCATGTTGCTTTCACTTTCCATTACAGTTAAATGCGGGTTTAAAAAAGATAGAATTTTTGTTTAAACTACAAAACACTAACAACGCCTAGGGGCATTTCGACCATGTTAAACTTGGGGAAACATTATGTAAAAATACCTCAGAAATTACGTGAATTACAACAACAACTTAAATTAAGAGAATGGCACAGGGACATCCGCAGTAACAGCCTGCATTTATATAGCCCCCTTAATGTAGTAAAAAATTCCACGGTGCCTCATGAGAGGATTCCTGAGCCACATAGCAGATATTAGGACAAAGAACAAAAGGCTTGGTAAAAGAGGTAAGTTTCAAGGAGTGTCTTAAAGGAGGAAAAAGAGGCAGAAAGCTTCTAAAATGTAGACATAATGCAATGAACCTTTCCGTAGTTATATTGATTGAGTCACGGCATGGAAACACAGCCAAGGAAAGTATCTGATCAAGGATAACGAATATACAATGTACAGCTAGATACTCTCAAGGGTAGGAAGAAGCTCTCTTAGACTACATGTAAATATTTGATAGGACATTCATTTATTTCAAATGTAACAATGTTTGCCAACTATTAACAACATCAACCAAGCAATGTAAAGTACATTGGCTCAGGTGTGATGCAATGATCCAACAAGCACCTGTAATTGGGTAAGTAAATTTGCAGAAGTCTCTTCTTTGACACTTCAGAGCAAAAAATGTTTGCATAAGGTGCAAAATTGAGAGTGTGGTCAGCATCACAGAATATAAGCCACCTAACGATAAATGCAGTGTAGTATGTAATTAGGTGGCATGGTAGCACAGTGGTTAGCACTGTGGCATCGCAGTGCCAGGGTCCCAGGTTCGATTCCCGGCTTGGGTTATTGTGTGTCCTCATGCCCGCATTGGCTTCCTCCCACAAGTCCCGAAAGACGTGCAGTTAGGTAATTTGAACATTTTGAATTCTCCCTCAGTGTACCCGAACAGGCGCCGTAGTCACGAATAAATATTATTATTATCGCAGAAATCGGGTCCTTTTCTCACTTTTACCACAGGTAAAACCTGCAAAATAAAACTCAGAAAACAACAAGAGAGGTGTGTTCCACCAGGTTACGCTCCGGAAGACCTGGGTGAACCAGGTGTTCTCCTTGGGTTGGGGGGGGGTGCTCGGTCAGGATGGCGTGAGTAGTGTCCATGTTCATGGAAGAGGTGGTAGGGGTGAACCCGTGGAGGTTCACGCGCCCAGGGGAGAATCAGTTCTTGTTTTTCTCCGTGGTTCCCAAAGTGTATTCGCGGATTGATTACTTCAATATAAACAGAACTCTACTGGCTGGTGTTAGGGTGGCCAAATATTCAGCAGTAGTGATTTTGGATCACGCCCCACATTGGGTGGACCTGGCGCTGGGAGTGGGCCAAGAGTGCCACAGGGGTTGGCGATAGGATGTTGGGTTGCTGTCTGATTTGGAGATCTGTGGGAGGATTTCGAGGGCCATTCAGGAATACATTATGAATAATGACAATGGAGAGGTCTCACCCTCTATTCTATGGGAGGCACTGAAATTGGGGATCAGGGGAGAGATTATAGCAATTAAAGCACATGCAGATGGCGAGGCTCGGGAGGAGCGACAGAAATTGGTGGATAAGATTTTAAGCGTGGATCGTCGGTATGCATGGGATCTGACCTCTGAATTGTTGATGTGCAGGAGGGAACAGCAAATCCAGTTCAACCTGACGTCAATGGGTAAAGCGGTGTGGCAGTTGAGATGAAAAAAAGGGGACAGTATACGGATATGTGGAGAAGACGAGTCGGCTTTTGGCTTATCCATTAAGGTGGTGGAAGGTGGATAGGGAGATTGTTCAGGTTGAGGACTGAGAGGGTAGGTTGGTCTCCGATCCAGAGGACGTGAATGAGGTGTTCAAGGCTATTTAAGAGAGGTTCTATCAGTCGGAACCATCTAAAGATGGACGCAGGATGGCAGAGTTTTTGGTGCATCTGGAGTTTGCCGGAGTGGGTGACAGGCTGCAGGACGAGCTGGATGCCCCGCTGTGTTTAGAGGAGATCCAGGGAGGGTTGAAACAGATTCAATCAGGGAAGATGCTGGGGCCGGATGGGTTCCCGGTGGACTTCTATAAAAGGTTCATGGATCAGTTGGGTCAGTTGTTGCTGGGCATGTTTAAGGACTCTTTGGAGCGTGGCACTCTCTTGGGGACAGTGGGGCAGGCGCCCATTTCGCTGCTTTTGTAGAAAGACAAAGGGCTGGATTCTCCGCGCCACCACGCCACATTTCTGTTTCAGCACGTCGGCGGGATGCTCCGTTACCCCAGCTGGTCAATGGGGTTTCCCATTGTGGGGCAGCCCCACGCCGTCGGGCAACCCTCGGGCTGCCGGCAAAACAGAGCATCCCACCGGCGGAGAATCCAGCACATAGGCCCTAAAGAGTATGGGCCATACCACCCTATCTCCCTGCTCAACGTAGACATCAAATTGCTGGTCAAAGTGTTGGCTTTAACACTGGAGTTGGTCCTTCCGGCATTGATAGGGGAAGATCAGACGGAGTTCGTGAAAGGGCGGAGGCTGTCGGCAAATATACGCCAGTTTCTTAATATGGTGCTTTCCCCTATGACCCGTCTGGCAACGGAGATAACAATAATAATCTTTATTAGTGTCACATGTAGGCTTACATTCACACTGCAATGAAGTTACTGTGAAAATCCCCTAATCGCCACATTCCGGCGCCTGTTCGGGTACACTGAGGGAAAATTCAGAATGTCCAGTTCACCTAACAGTACATCTTTCAGGACTTGTGGAGGAAACCAGAGCACCGTGAGGAAATCCAGGCAGACACGGGAGAACATGCAGACTCCGCACAGACAGTGACCCAAGCTGGGAATCGAACCAGGGTCCCTAGCGCTGTGAAGCAACAGTGCTAACTATTGTGCTGCTGTACCGCCCATTATTGTATCTCTGGACACAGAGAAGGCATTCAACCTGGTGGAGTGGGGATACCTTTTTACAGTCCTGGAGAAATTTGGGCTAGGTCTGGGATTTGTGTCCTGGCTGCGGTTGCTGTATGCGCCGCCATTTGCAAGCGTTTGCACTAATAATCTGACCTCTGTGACCTTTCAGTTACATCGGGGCATGAGGCAAGGATGTCCACTGTCTCCTTTGCTGTTTGTAATGGCAAATGAGCCATTGGCCATGGCATTGTGGGTCTCAATGAAATGGAATAGGATAGTTAAGGGGGGGGTGCGGTGGGGACATAGAGTATCGTTATATGCTGACGATTTGCTGTTATACGTAAGGGATCCGGAGATACCTATTGGGAACATCATGGAGATTTTGCAGCGATTTAGGTCTTTCTCTGGCTAGAAGCAGAATGTCAGGAACAGGAATGTTTTGTGGCAGGAGTAGCAGGAGGGGGAACCAGACTGAAGCAGTTGCCGTTTCGATTGGCAGAAACCAGCTTCCGGTACTTTGGGGTACTGATGGCAGGAGAGTGGGGATGGTTACAGAAGCTGAATTATATGAGCTTGGTGGGGAGCATCAAGGCAGACCTACAGAGGTGGGACAGCCTCCCCCTATCGCTGGCGGTTAGAATTAATATACTGCCGAGATTCCTATTCCTGTTCCAGTCCCTCCCAGGGTTTCTGCCCAAATCATTTTTTCGAGAGGTAGACCGGCTTATTGCAGGATTTATTTCGGCGGGTAAGGTCCCGAGGATTCGAAGCGGGTGACTCAGAGGGAGAGACAGGCTGGGGGCTCCGCGCTGCCAAATCCGTTATATTACTATTGGGTGGCTAACGCGGAGAAGGTGAGGTGGTGTGGGGACCCGGGGGCCTTCTGGGTAAGAATGGAATCGGAGTCACTTTGACGAGCTTGGGAGCACTGGTAACTGCACCACTCACGGTATTTCTGGCAAAATATTCACAAATCCTATGGTGGTGGCCATGCTAAAAATTTGGAGGCAGCTCCGCCAACATTTTGAATTGGGGGCAACATCGCGGCTGGCTCCCATGTATGCCAATCACTTATTCGAGCCGGCAAGGCAGGAGGCCACATTCAGTGCTTGGAAGGAGAGAGAGTTGGAGGAGATGTTAGATCTATTTTTGGAGGGGCGGTTTGCTAGCTTGGAGAAGTTAAGGGAGAAACATGGGCTTTCGGACGGAGGCGGATTTAGGTACCTTTAGGTGCGGAGCTGGGTTAAGCAGTTTTTATTCGGGATTTCCAGTGGTTCAGCCATCCACCTTGTTGGAACGGATTCTATCCTGTGCAGGATCAGTAGAGTGTATTATATTACGCGATCGTAATATGCCGTTACTCTTTGCTGTACTTCCAGGATGGTTTGATGGTTACATTTCAATGAAACTACCAATCTTCAATTTAAAGCAAATAAGATTTAATAAATAACGAATATAAATACTAATGAGTTTGTTCACTCTACAGAACTATAACTAATGATAAAGTAAATCAGAAGAAGTATTAACTATGTTTAACTGCATAAGCTATATCTCTCACTCTGCTGTCTACTCACTCCTGGTTCGAAGAGACCCAAGATCCTCTGAGTTCAGTTTATATACCTGAATTTAGTGCTGCCTAGTGGTTGTCTAACACTATGATGCAGTTATTAACCCTTCATATACCATAAGATATACAGATCACTATAGAGGGTAGTACATCTAGGATGTACCAGCGTATAATGGGGAGGACTTGGGTTCAGTTGCGGGGGCGAAGGTGAAATGGATGGAGGAGTTGGGGCCGATACTAGAGGAAGGGACATGGTGTGAAGCATTGCAGAGGGTGAATGCGCAAGGCTGAGCCTCATTCAGCTCAAGGTAGTTTTTTGAGTTCATCTCACTAAAGTGAGAATGAGTCATTTTTTTGAAGAGATGGATGATAGGTGCAAGAGTTGTTCAAGGGGGCCCGCACGTCACACGCACATGTTCTGGTCATGCCTCAGGCTGGTGGAGTTTGGGGGGTCCTATTTTGTCACCATGCTGGCAATCCTGAATGTGGAGATGAAAATCTGCCCACTGGTGGTGCTTTTTGGGGTCTGCGACATGCCGGAACTGCAGACAGGAGCAGGGGCTGATGTCCTGGCCTTTTCTTCGTTGATGGCTCGGAGGCATATCTTATTGGGCTGGAGGATGGTGATACCACCAAAAGCTCTGGCGTGGCTAGGTGATTTGATGGAGATGATGTGCTTTGAGAGGGTCAAATACACCTTGAGAGGGTCGATTGAGGGTTTTATCGAAGGTGGCAACCACTCAGTGTATTTCAAAGAATCGGTCACTGCTAGAGTTTAAGGCGAAGGAGGGGGACTTATTTATTTATAGGGGAGGGTAGCTCAGGTGGGGTGGGGGGAGGGGGTGGAGGTGAGAGTCTTTGTAAAAAGTGTTGAAAGAATGTGTGTTATGGTTCATGTCATTTATATTCTTTTAATAATAATAATCTTTTATTGTCACAAGTATGAAGTTACTGTAAAAATCCCCGAGTCGCCACATTCTGGCGCTTTTGTATGAAATGTTAAAAATGTAATAAAAATAATTTCCAAAAAAAAGAGAGGTACGTCCCACAGATCTCAAAATGTCCCTTTTGTCAGAAAGTAGTGAGCATCAGCTCATCAGCGCATCATATCAATCCATCTTGCACGCCTGACAGCTTATAACAGGTTGGATAATGTAGTCTCTGAACAGAACCTCAGAAGTGAGGAACCAGTATACAAAGTGAACAAGAGCACAAAACAAAAAGACGTCCTTAGTCACTGAGCCTGTGAAAACCACCATTTGGGAACAAGAGAAAAGTACACTTCTAACAGGAAAGCACGGACAGAGCTTTATTGATCTCGGGAGTCTAAGTGACACGATCCAAATAGGCTTATCAACAAAACCAGCAGGTTCCTTCCCTTCTGTGCCATGCATATAGAGGAGGCAGTGGCGGAGTGGCATTGTCACTGGACTAATAATCCAGAGACCCAGGGTAATACTCTGGGGACCTGGGTTTGAATCACACCAGATGGTTAAATTTGATTTCAATAAAAATCTGGAATTAAAAAGTCTAATAATGACGATGAAACCACTGTCGATTGTTGTAAAAACCCATCTGGTTCATTAATGTCCTTTAGGGAAGGAAATCTGTTGTCCTTACCTGGTCTGGCTTACACATGACTCCAGACACCACAGCAATATGGTTCACTCGGGGATGGGCAATAAATGCTGACCCAGCCAGTGACACCCACATCCCATGAAAGAATAAAAAACAATATGGCTGCCATCCTAATACTCCACTGAAACTTAATTGACAATAATGGTGGAAAAATAATTTCCTGTTATTGTATGACAACAGTGTGCACGGAATAATATTTCTGAGTGTCAAACAGGTACAAAATTCCAAAACTGGCAACCTTGGCACTGAGTCCAAACCGGATTTCGGATCTTGTGGTTTTCAGGTCAGATAGTTTTGGTTGGGAGGTTTGGGCAGGGTCGGGTCAAGGGTTGCTGGGACCACTCAGATAAAAAAGCAGGCATGCAAAGCCAATAACTAGTTAGCATGCCACTACACCAATGCAGCACCTAACTCAACAAGATGGCAGGTTATTTTACTCATCAAATAATAATAAACATTCATACGTGGCAGCTGAAAGAAAATCCAGTTTTCAGACATTGCTCGCTTTCAGATAACTGCCTCTGTGGTCTCCTAACCATATCTGCCTTTTCACTCTTCCCTTGGGTTGTCATGGTGCTCCCGGAATTCAAGTGGAGACCAATGCTTTTGGCTGATATGTTATCAGTAACCTCTACAGTTTCTGCAATAGCAATCTGTACAAGAACTACAAAAGTTTTTATAGTTTAGATTGATACCACTAATTTATAATTATATAAGTGTTTTGCTGTCTCAGGAGGCTATTTGATTACTGTGCCAGGTACAACACAAAGGATTGTTTCTCAAACATATGGGCCTAGAAATTAAATCATGGCCAAACTGGGATGAGATCCCTCCACAGCAGCCATGTCTCATGACATTGGCGGTTAGATCGAGTTAAATTGGTTTGCTGGCCTCATTAGGATAGTATTGATGAGCTTTGGGTACCAGATGAAGTTCCAGAGGCCGCTTGCCAGGGGAGGGGTGAGGGTAGGCAATCGATTGATTTGCTCAGATGCCATCAGAGACCCTTAGGACAATTCAGGAGGGGAGGTGTCAACAGAGGGACAGCAGCCAGCAGCAGACCATGCTTTTAATGTGGAGCTCCAATTAAATCAGTATGAAAACATGAAACTTTCCATTTAAGTAGCAGGTTCCAGGACCTGCTTTAGCTGACATGAAGTGAAGAAACTGATTGCGGGAGGCAGTGGCAGTCACAATTTAATGTGATGTGCGTGGCTGAAACACATTTAAGCTCTGGATTTGCACATCCAACGGGCCCAATGCCAGCTCCAGGCATGATCCCTGGATGCTTATTGAGCAGTCCGATCCAAATGGCAGACGTCAGACTTCTGGGGTGAAATTCTCCTACCCGCCCCGCCACATTTCTGCCCCGACCGGCCGGCGGGAGTCTCCGTAACACCGGCCGGTCAATGGGGTTTCCCATTGTGGGGCAGCCCCACGCCGTCGGGAAACCCCCGGGCGCCGGCAAAACAGAGACTCCCGCCGGCGGAGAATGACGCCCATGGTGTGGACTGAGCACACTGGGTTGGATTCTCCAGTCATCCCAACCGTCACAGCACTTCTTTCCCTGGCGGTGGGATTCTCTACTCTTGCCGCTTGTCAATGGAATTTCCCATTGAGGCCACCCCATGCCGCTGGGAAATCCACAGGCGGAAGTGCGCTGCCGTCAGGAAAAGTGAATCGCAATGGCAGGAGAATTCCGGCCACTGTCTGCCATATAGGATCCTTTAGGCACCCCCTCAGTCTCTCTATTGCAATGTTGATTCTCGGTCATGGAATCTAATTTCCAAATTATTCTGATTTTTACATGTAGTTGGGTATCAGGATTGAAGGTGAATGAACTTGATTACAAAGCTATGAATTTTGATGTACTGAATAGCCTTGCTGATCCCGACTTCTCGTAAATTCCATTCATTTGTTTGTCACATTGGGAGCCATTTGGTAAAAATAATTTTACTTAAGTTACATAAGTTATGTCAATAGAAATGTGTCATGGAAATTCCTTCACCCATGAGAGACCTGTAAATCCTGAGTGCTGCGGGAGTGAGTTATGATGGGTTTACACGCATGACAGAATGTCCATAACGTGCTGCCAGTGGTGTGATGTTTTATTTATCACATATATTTACTTTTAAATACCTTTTGAAATGAGTTTACAGGGCGAAGCATTAAGTGATAATTAACTCCAATAAGTTTGATTTTTTTATTTTCACGGCAGTTAATTATCACATTCCTGAATTATGGTATTGTCACGAATACCCACAGAACATTTTTTATCTCCAAAATGCCCACTCACCATCATCCCACTGAATCAAAAAGAAATTCTGTCCAGGTTTTTTTTTGAATTTTACTATTTTTATTCAAAATAGGAATCCACAATTAAACACTTGCAGCTTATGCACACAATAAATTTCCATCATTCTATTAGATAATGGCTGATCCATATTTCAGTTCCATTTACCCACCTCTGACACCCAGGCCAAACAAAAATCTGTCAATATCAGTTTTTAACATTTCAATTTGACTCAGCTTTTGGAGGTGATGATCCAGATTTCCACATCCCCCTGTGTGAAAAATGTTCCCTGATCTCACTCCAAATGATTTTGTACATTGTTTTAAGATTGTACCTCACTGACCTGAATTCCAGAAGAAATGGTATCCACCCTACAAAATCCCCATTCTTATTTCAAACACCCCCACAGATAACCCATCAATCTTCTAAATTTTAAGAAATGCAAATCATATTTATGCAATAGCCATCATAATCTAACCCTTTAAACTCCAGAATGATTCTCCAGAACTCGGGCTGCACCCCCTCCAAGGGGATCCTATGGATTGGTGCCAGAAACTGGACACAGTCCTTCAGACGGAGTTTGTCCAGTTCTCTGGATAACTGGAGGATTATCTTCATTTTTGCATTCCAGCCCCACTGAGATAAAGACAAACATTCTATAGCCTTATTGATTACTTTCTGTACCCG
This sequence comes from Scyliorhinus torazame, assembly GCF_047496885.1. Lineage (NCBI taxonomy): Eukaryota > Metazoa > Chordata > Chondrichthyes > Carcharhiniformes > Scyliorhinidae > Scyliorhinus > Scyliorhinus torazame. Next base: position 141,799,717 of record NC_092710.1, read on the forward strand.
CACACTAACGTTGAGTGATTTCTGCAGCTAAACCCTTTTGCTCCAATACAATACACAGTCTCTCACCATTTAAGGATATTAGGTCCTGCTTTATCTCATGATCTTCTAATTTAGATGTTTCTGCGTAACTTGCTTTGTCAAGGTAAAAGCTTATTTTTAAGAGGAGCCCTAAAGATGCAACAGATCAATACACTACTTAATTGATAATAAATCTCTCTGAGATAATTTCTAAAGTTTACTCGTGTGCTCTAAATTTAAAAGAATGGCACCAACAATTTTTATTTATATAGCGCCTTTAATGTCGTAAAATGTCCCAGAGTGCATCACAGAAGCATCACCATGACACAGACACGCAAAGATATAGTAGGGCACGTGACCAAATGCTTGGTCAAAGAGGTCGATTTTAAGGAGTTGCTGAATGAATGAGAAAGAAAGAGCGAGGTGAAGAAGTAGGCAACACAGCCCTTCAGAGTTTTGTGATGGACATGATACAGCGTGAGACGAATTAACAGATGTTGGCCTTATTTGCAACAGATGGCTACCCTCTATAAAAGTACAAAGACCAGCTGAATGAAGGGGGGTTATCACTCAGTCAATGCAGCTACCTAGTGCTCCCATATTAGTTTACAAATAAGGAAAGTCTCGCTGGTATCAGGATCAAGGTGAAGATTAATGTGCTCAACACTTCTGCACGCATTTCATTTTGGGTCCATCAACAACCATCGTACAAACCTAATTTGGAAACTGCTGCAGCCTTGGGAAGCTGTCATTTCAAGCATTTCAGACAACTATTGCCTTTTTGCACATAATATTTCATTGTAGCTAAAATGGGGATTGGAGCTGAAGAACAGAAAATGGATGCCAAAACACCCAGGCCAAGGTATTCCTCTGCTGCTGCGAGGTTATTTATATGGTCAGTAGGAACCTGAACAATGGTTGAGTTCAAATCCTTCCTATTCTGACATAAGTACAATGCTTAAGGCTTTGTATTTGAGGACATTCTGTTAACCAGTGAAAGATGCACTCCCTGTCTAAGCCCATGCCACTTTTCCATGGAAGAAGTGATGAAGCTGTTGTCTCTTGTAACTTTAGCAAGGGCCACTTGCATAATATGTGTGTGCACAGCAGACTGCCTGATGTGGTAGCTATCTCCTTGGCTGGTTTGGAAGGATCCTGCAGTAGAAAGTTTTCATGTTGTATTTACCCTCACAACAGCAAGTTTACCAAGATGCTCCAAGGGAGTATTATAAAGCAAAACTTGATACTGAGCCAAATAAAGCAATATTAAGGTGAATGGCCAAAAGCAGCCAAATATTAAAATAGGAAAGAGAGGTAGAGGGCAAAGAAGTCTATTCTGGAGATTCCACTGCTTAGGCCTGGGCAACTGAAGGCATGGCCACCAATGGTGCAGCAATTAGAATCTAACATGCCCACATGGGGGATTCAGCAATGGCAATACAATTGAATGTCAAGGGGAGATGGTTAGATTTGCTTTTGTTGGAGATGGTCATTGCCTAGCACTTGTGTGGCGCAGATGTTACTTGCCATTTATTAGCACATGCCTGAATATTGTCCAGGTCTTACTGGATACAGAAGCAGTCTGTGTCCAGATGCAGTAAAACCTGAACAATGTTCAGGATTGGATTAAAAATTGGCAAGGAACACAATTGTTGGGCAATTACCATCTCCAGCAAGAGATTAATAGCACCTTCTAAATTCTACCATCTAGAGGGATAAGGCCAGTAGATGCTTGGGAACATCACCATCTTCAAGCAAGGGCCACTTGCCATCTTCAAAAGAGTTTTTTGAAGAGGCACAAAGATGATTGATGCAGGTAGGGCAGTGGATGTTGTCTATGTGGCCTTTGACAAGGTCCCTCATGGCAGACTGGTACAAAAGGTGAAGTCACACAGGATGAGCTGGCAAGATGGATACAGAACTGGCTAGGTCATAGAAGGCAGAGAGTAGCAATGGAAGAGTGCTTTTCTGATTGGAGGGTTGTGACTGGTGGTGTTCTGCAGAGATCAGTGCTGGGATCTTTGCTGTTCGTAGTATATATAAATGATTTGGAGGAAAATGTAACTGGTCTGATTAGTAAGTTTGCAGATGACACAAAGGTTGGTGAAATTGTGGATAGCGATAAGGACTGTCAGAGGATACAGCAGGATTTAGATCGTTTGCAGACTTGGGCGGAGAGATGGCAGATGGAGTTTAATCCGGCCAAATGTGAGGTAATGCATTTTGGAAGGTCTAATGCAGGCAGGGAATATACAGTGAATGGTAGAACCCTCAAGAGTATTGACAGTCAGAGAGATCTAGGTGTACAGATCCACAGGTCACTGAAAGGGGTAACACAGGTGGAGAAGGTAGTCAAGAAGGCATACGGCATGCTTGCCTTCATTGGCCGGGGCATTCAGTATAAAAATTGGCAAGTCATGTTACAGCTGTATTGAACCTTAGTTATGCCACATTACCAGAAGGATGTGGAGGCTTTAGAGAGGGCGCAGAAGAGATTTACCAGGATGTTGCCCGGTATGGAGGGCATTAGCTATGAGGAGAGGTTGAATAAACTCGGTTTGTTCTCACTGAAACAACAGAGGTTGAGGGGCGACCTGATAGAGGTCTACAAAATTATGAGGGGCATAGACAGAGTGGATAGTCAGTGGCTTTTTCCCAGGTCAATTACTAGGGGGCATAAGTTTAAAGTGCGAGGGGCAAGGTTTAGAGGAGATGTACGAGGCAAGTTTTTTTACACAGAGGGTAGTGGGTACCTGGAACTCGCTGCCGGAGGAGGTGGTGGAAGTAGGGACGATAGTGACATTTCAGGCACCTTGACAAATACATGAATAGGATGGGAATGGAGGGATACGGACCCAGGAAGTGTAGAAGATTTTAGTTTAGACAGGCAGCATGGTCGACACAGGCTTGGAGAGCTGAAGGACCTGTTCCTGTGCTGTACTTTTTTTGTTCTTTGTTCTTTGTTCTTCCCACCAGGACACATAGCACCCTGCCTCAAAATGTTATCACTTTTCCTTCACTATTGCTGGGTCAACATCCTAGAACTTCCCTATTAATATCAGTGTGGGTGTTGCTACAACACATGGACTGCAGCGGTTCATGAAGGCAGTTCACCACCAGCTTCTCATGGGCAATTAGGGATGGGCAATAAAATGCTGGTCTGGCCAGCAAGGCCTTTATCCCATGAAAACATTTTTTTTAAAGGCCAAAATTAGGATAGCACAGATATATCAGATAGTTATAGGGCTGGAGGAAATTACAGACATAGGAAAGAGCAAGGTCATGAAGGAACTTGAAAGCTCGTGAAATAGAGACAGCCTGCGTGAGAAAGCCCAAGTGAGGATTGAAATTTGGTAATTTGGAGCAGTGTGGTATTTCAGCGCAGAGTGGGAGGAGGTGCTTTTTCCCTTTCGTTTTGTTCCTTTCTTCAGGTAATCTGCAGGGAGAGATCAAGAGAGCATCCTGGGAAGGTAAGTGATAAAAAGATCTTTTCAAATTGTAGGGGAAAGACACTGAAGTGACATCACAGTAAAGCTGTGACCTGATTGGCTAGTAGGAATCTGTTACATCAAAAAACAAATAACATTGAAAAAACGAATTAATACTAATTGATTAACTAGCTGGAGGAGTAACTAAACCTGAGGGCAGAGATTAGTATTAGGCATTTAATTTTATAGTAAAAATCTAGCACCAGGGCCATATAATTAATTGTAACTTAATCTCATAACAATTTAATCTCATAACAGTTTAAGTATTTATTTTGAATTAATTGACCAGTGCATAAATATCACTCAGCGGGGTGCTGTGCTCTAACTGGGAGATGTGGGAGACCCGTGATGCTATAAGCGTTCTGGTCAACTACATCTGCAGGAAGTGTAACCAATGGCAGCTCCTCACAGACCACCTGGTTCGGTTGGAGCAGCAGTTGGATGCAGTTTGGAGCATGCAGCTGGTGGAAAGCGTCATAGATAAGAGTTATAGAGACGTGGTCACACCCAAGATGCAGGCAGACAGATGGGTGACCGTTAGGAAGGGCAGGCACTCGGTGTAGGAATCCCCTGTGGCTGTCCCCCTCTCTAACAGGTATACCGTTTTGGATACTGTTGGGGGGGGGGGGGGGTGGGGGGATAGCCGATCAGGGGAAAACAGCAGCCAGAACAGTGGCACCACAACTGGCTCTATTGCTCAGCAAGGGAGGGCAAAATGCAGCAGTGCGATAGTTATAGGGGACTCTATAGTAAGGGGCACAGATAGGCGCTCCGGTGGAGGTGAAAGATCCAGGATGATATGTTGCGTCCTTGGTGCCAGGGTCAAGGACGTCTCTGAACGAACACAGGACATCCTGAAGTGGGAGGGTGAACAGCCAGAGGTCGCAGTACACATAGGTACTAACAACATAGGCAGGAAGAATGATGACATCCTGCAGAAAGTGTTCAGAGAGTTAGGCAGTAAACTAAAAAGGAGGACCTCTGGGGTTGTAATCTCAGAATTACTCCCTGTGCCACGTGCCATGAGGCCAGATATAGGAGGATACTGCAGCTAAACAAGTGGCTAAACTGGTGGTGTAGGAGGGAAGGTTTCAGATTTCTGGAGCATTGGGATCTTTTCCAGGGCAGGTGGAACCTGTACAAGAAGGACAGATTGCATCTAAACCAGTATGAAAGGGGGGGGGGGGGGAAACCAGAGTGTTAGTTTAGAAGGTGTCTGAAGGGGAAATAGAGAAGAACAATAAGAGAACAACATCATCCTCGAGTAGAGCAAAAAAGGTGACAAGTGTGCGAAGGGAGGTGGTCAATGCGGGACCAAGGGTGTTGTACCTAAATACGCGTAGTATACGGCACAATGTAAATGAGCTTGTTGTGCACATTGAAATTGGCAGGTACAATGTTGTGGGCATCACAGAGACGTGGCTGCAAGGAGATCAGGTCTGGGATCTAAGTATACAAGGATATGTGTCCTATCGAAAGGATGGGCAGATGGGCAAAGGGGGCGGGGTAGCATTGTTAGTAAGGAATGAAGTTAAATCGATAGCAAAGAGCGATATAGGATCAGAAGGCATAAAATCTCTGTGGGTAGAGTTGAGGAATTGCAAAGGTAAAAAGACTGATGGGAGTTATGTACAGGCTCCCTAGCAGTAGTCAGGATGTGGGGCAGAAAATAAACCAGGAGATAGAAAAGGCATGTAAAAAGGCAATATTGCAATAATCATGGGGAACTTCAATATGCAGGTGGATTGGAAAAATCAGGTCGGTAGTGGATCCCAAGAAAAGGAATTTATGGAATGTCTAAGAGATGTTTTTTTTTGGACCAGCTTGTGACAGAGCCTACGAGGGAACAAGCAATTCTGGATTTGGTGATGTGCAATGAGGCAGACTTGATTAGGGAACTGAAGATGAAGGAACCCTTAGAGAGCAGTGACCACAATATGATAGAATTTGCCCTGCAGTTTGAGAGAAGCTGGAATCAGATGTAATGGTATTACAATTAAATAAGGGTAACTACATAGACATTAGGGAGGAGCTGACAATGGCAGGAGTTTTGGGTGGTTATTTGAGAAACACAATTGAAATTCATCTCAAGGAGGAAGAAACATGCTAAGAGAAGGATGAGGCATCCATGGCTGACGAGGGATATCAAGGGCAGCATAAAAGCAAAAGAAAAAGCATACAAAGTGGCGAGGATTTGTGGGAAGCCAGAGGATTGGGAAGTCTTTAAAAGTGAGCAGAGGACAACTAAAAAAGCAATAAGGGGGGAGAAGATGAAATATGAGTGTAAGCTAGCTCGTAATATAAAAGAAGATAGGAAAAGTTTTTTCAATATATAAAAGGTAAGAGAAAGGCAAAAATAGACATTGGACCACTGGAAAATGTGGCTGGAGAAGTAATAACGAAACAATGAAATGGCAGAGGAATTGAATAGTTACTTTGCATCAGTCTTCATGGTGGAAGACGCCAGTGGAATGCTAGGGCTCCAGGAAAACCAGGGGGCAGAGGTAAGAGCAGTGGGCTTCACTAGGAGAAGGTTCTGGGGAAACTGAAAGGTCTGAAGGTGGATAAAAAGCCTGGACCGGATGGACTACACCCCAGGGTTCTAAAAGAGATAACTGAGGAGATTGTGGAGGCATTGGTGGTGATCTATCAGGAATCACTGGAGGTAGAGAGGGTCCCAGAGGACTGGAAAGTAGCCAATGTAACACCGCAGTGGGAGGCAGAAGACAGGAAATTAAAGGCCGGCTAGCCTTACTTTGGTCATTGGTAAGATTTTAGAGTCTGTTGTTAAAGATGAGATTGCGGAGTATTTGGAAGTGCATGGTAAAATAAGTCTGAGTCAGCACGGCTTCGTTAAAGGGAGGTCATGTCTGAAAAATCTGTTAGAGTTCAATGAGGAGGTAACAAGGAAGTTAAACAAAGGAGGACCACTGGATGTGATTTATTTAGATTTCCAGACAGCCTTTGACAAGGTGCACATAGGAGACTGTTAAATAAATTAAGCACCCAAGGTGTTACGAGTAAGATCCTGGCATGGATAGAGGATTGGCTGACTGGCAGAAGGCAAAGAGTGGGGATAAAGGGGTCTTTTTCAGGATTTCAGCCGGTGACTAGTGGTGTACCTCTGGGGTCGGTGCTGGGACCACAACTTTTCACAATATACATTAATGATCTGGAAGAAGGAACTGAAGGCACTGTTGCTAAGTGTGTAGATGATACAAAGATCTGTAAAGGGACAGGTACTATTGAGGAAGCAGGGGGTTAACAGAAGGACTTGGACAAGCTGGGAGAGTGGGCAATAAAGTGGCAGATGGAATACAATGTGGAAAAGTGTGAGGTTATGCACTTTGGAAGGAGGAATTTAGTCATAGACTATTTTCTAAATGGGGAAATGCTTAGGAAATCAGAAGCACAAAGGGACTTGGGAGTTCACGATTCTCTTAAGGTTATCGTAGTTCAGTCGGCAGTTAGGAAGGCAAATGCAATGTTAGCAGTCATGTCGAGAGGGCGAGAACGTAAGAACAAGAATGTACTTCAGAGGCTATTTGGAGTATTGTGAGCAGATTTGGGCCCCGTATCTAAGGAATGATGTGTTGTAAGGAAAGGGTCCAGAGGAGGTTCGCAAGAATGATCCCTGGAATGAAGAGCTTGTCGTATGAGGAAGGATGAGGGGGGGGGGATCTTATTGAAACTTACAGGATACTGCGAGGCCTGGATAGCGTGGACGTGGAGAGGCTGTTTCCACTTGTAGGAAAAACTAGAACCAGAGAACACAATCTCAGACTAAAGGGACAATCCTTTAAAACAGAGATGAGGAGTTATTTATTCAGGTGGTGAATCTGTGGAACTCTTTGCTGCAGAATCATAGAATCTTCAGTACAGAAGGACGCCATTCGGCCTATCGAGTCTGCACCGGCCCTTGGAAAGAGCACCCCACTTAAGTATTATCCCCCTAACCCAGTAACCCCACCTAACCTTTTTGGATACTGAGGGAAATTTTAGCATGGCCAATCTATCAAACCTCACATCTTTGGACTGTGGGAGGCGACCGGAGCACCTGGAGGAAACCCACGTAGAAACGGAGAGAACGTGCCGACTCCACACAGACAGTGGCCCAAGCTGGGAATCGTACCTGGGACCCTGGAGCTGTGAAGCGACTGTGCTAACCACTGTGCCGCCCAGAGGTTGTGGAGGCCAAAGATAGTTTTTTTATTAATAAGGGGATCAGGGGTTATGGGAAGAAGGCAGGATAATGGGGATGAGAAACAATTCAGACATGATTAAATGGCGGAGCAGATTCGATGGAACGAGTGGCCTAATTCTGCTCCTCTATCTTATGGTCTAAGATGTTCCTTGACCTGGAGCCAGTGCAAGTCGCCGTAAGCTCAAATACGGCACCATGGTTACAGCAGTCTGTTTCAGTCCCAGGCAACTGCTAGGGAGAGGAGTGGAGTCAGTAGCTTGGGAATGGAGTTTGCGGTGTGGCACAGCCTTCTGTATTTAATTGGGAGGAAATTTCTGCAATTCAATGCTGGATGTTGGACATACAATGTGACAATTTGGAGACATTGGAGGATTCATAGTGGTGCTTATAACTTAGATTTGTGTGGTGTCAACAGACATGTGAAAACCAACACTGTGCTTTTGAGCTGATGGACAGCATGGAGATGAGAAATGGGAGTGGTTCAAAGATAGATCCTTGGAGCACACACCAGTAGTAATGGTGTGGGAATGAGAAGGGAAGCCATTGTAGATGATATTCTGGTTATGGTTAGCTAGATGAAAATGGAATCAGGATAGTGGAGGATCCCACCCTACTGGATGACAGGGAAGAGGAATTGGAGGAGGATGGTGTGGTCAATCCTCTGTCAAGGAAACATGCCTTATGTCAGATAGCTATTTATAATCAGCCAGATGAAAACCTGAATTTAACTTTGTTCAAAACTGAGATTAAAGATGAACTGAGCTTGCAGCCAAAGATGGCTAACCAATTTACATTACTGTACCTTGTGCATTCCAATTCATTGAAATGGATGAAATTTAACGGGAACATTTCTCAGTGTCATATTGGGTATAATTTTCGGGTTGTTTTTTGACAGTTGCTGCATTAGCAAGATCATGGTCCGTATTCAGCACTTACTGCCTCCATGAGCATCTTGCCATTGCTGGCTGTCTCATTGTCTGATTTGCCAGACACCTACCAGCACAACCCCTTAATTTCCAGTTGTGGTGCCCATACATGCCACCTGTAAGAGAACCCCCCCAGATCCATCAGGCGCACGCTCATAAGTCCTCTCTTTATCCCCGCAGGAGACGATAGCCCATAGTAAGTGGGAAAGGGCCAGGATGGGGGCACGGAGTATCAGAGATCCTCACCCCTTATGAATAATGGGCCCTGGAAATCACAGGGTTGTCTGAGGAGAGAGAGCAGTTACCGATAGCGCGGTTGGCTTGCGAAGCAGATGGTGTACTGTAGTTCACCACAGAGAGGTCCAGGCATCGCAACCACATTTTGAGCAGTCCAATGTATGGCCCAATGATAGCATGGGTGGCAACATTGGACTCGTTATATCGGGTCTCCACCTCAGTCTCCGGCCTCCGTACTGGCATCATCAGGTAGTCCTTATCGCCCAAGAGCCAACTCATCATCCTGGGATGGACCTCGAAAATGCCGGGGACTTTCACCTGTCGCACGATGTAGCTGTCATGCACACTCCCTGGACGGTGCATACACTTGCATGATCTGGAGGTGGTAGTCGCCCACGAGTATAGCATTCAGAGAGTCAAACCCTTCCTGTTAATGAAGGGTTGCTGCCCTGGTGCACTCAAGACAACACATTTACCACCTCCATGGGGTGCCAAGTTTGCGAGGATATGGCACAGGTGCCACACACTTTGTTGAGATGGAGTTTCCTGCGGCACTTGCTGTTCATCATCTCGATGAAAGACCACTGAAGCCGATACACCTGGAGCTGCCACTGGCATCACGCTCTGGGTTCTGCCTTGGCCTGATGGGGACCGGGTTTTCAATGTGTGCATGGCTCCCTGCACATGGGGTGCACCTCCAGCCTGTGTCGCCACTGCTGCTCTCTCCGGCGTCTGGGCGCCTGGGCTGCCACCAGCACCGCGAGGGCATCCTCTGTGGGACCGACACACCATGAATTTTGATGTCTGTAAGGAATTGAAGAAGGAGTGCTACGCACAGACAAAGCGAGTTAAAGTGACCTTTAGCATATTACCAAAAACAGGTTCTGTCCTGGAAGTGTTTGGTAAGACAGACAGGCAGCAGCTGTAGTTACCCCTCTTATTGGTATACGCAGTATTTAAAGATGTCTTGAAGGCCTCACAGACAAAAAGCCCTTCACACCCTCTGACCGCCCCACCCCACCCCAGTCCAGGTGTGATCCCCACCTGGAGTGCTTCAGCCCCCCCGACCTAGACCAACCCCCCTGAGAATTCCTCACACCCCCAGCACTGGGGCAGCAGTTTCAATGCCCTTGAGTTGTATGCCCGAAAATGGAAATGGCTACTTGCCGTCTCAAATCCCCTCAGCAGCCATTGCGTCAGCTTCACATTATTAATAAAGAATACTAAACGATGCCCGTGTGATTTCTCGCTGGGGAGCTGGTTAATTCCCGTGACGCCATCGCATTCAACTTCAATCTTGCGAATGAAATGGAAATTAATGCAAATTATGGTTAATGAGATGCTCGCCATATTTGGACAAGATCCGGAGCTTGCAAACAGGAGCGGCCTGGTTAGATGGCAAACTCGACTTTGGCCTTTCTTGCGATTTTACCGCCATGCCCAGATCTGCACCAGGGGCAACACGGTGGTTACATGTCTGCCAAAAATACAGCCGACAGTGGCCTGGGGATATGAGTGAATCACATAGCCTGTCTTCATTAGCAAGGCATCAAAGCAATCAACAGAGGTATTCAACTGCTGGAAATAAACCATTACAAGTAATCGCTTGGACAATGGGACCTGAGCTGAGAGGGGTTACCACACAAGAACTCATCAACCTACATTGGGAATTCCTTAAATCCAGTCATTTGAACAATGAGAACCTGACTGAGAAGAGGGATTCCAGACATGAATTGATGTTACAAGGGGGAATACACCAGTAACAGCTATGTTTGAATCACAGGATGACAGTCATATGACAGCCAACCCTTTGTGCGTTTAAGCTTCTGTTTCTGCAATAAGAGGACAAGCAGCTGAGATGCTGATGAGAGAAGGCTTGATTAGGGTCCTTCCTTCCTCTCTCTCTAATCTATCTTACAAGCTTTGAAACCCTGTGTGCTGACCATGACCACCTGTCTGCAGAAGGATCCCCTTTGTGCAAACAGACAGAAGGAAATCAACTCAACCACTGTCTCCAGAAAGACAGATAAATCAGCCAGTTACTTACTTAAATTGCATCCATGAAGGAAACAATAGGACCACCAGATTCAACCTGAAGTCAGCCAAGTCACCAAACTATGAATTATAAACCCTTTCTATTTCTCTGGACTCTAATTTTAGGGATCTATCTTTCTCCACTCTGTTGTGTGTGTGCGCGCACTACTTAGACCTGGTTAAGTACATTAAAGGTAATCTCTTTCTTTGTGAAATTCCAGAAAACCAATCAGATGGGTTATTTTATGATCACAGCATGTAAAATACACAGCGGATTGGCAAGTTTATTCTTTTCATACAATAAAAATTTAAAGTTAAATGAGGAGTGAGAAAAGAGGGGAGCCATTTGACCCCTTCTCTCCTGATCATAACACCTGTCAAAGGTTGAGGAGACAAAGTTTTCCTTTGCTCCAGTCACATGGGATTTCATTTGCAACTTTGATGAGAGCTATTTTGGTACTGTGGTGGAGGAAATCAAATTGGAGTGCTACAATCATGGAGTTCCAGAAAAGATGGATACAGATTTGGGAGATGTCTTTTGTAATATGGCTTGAAAGGATAGCAGCATGACATCACCAAAAAGGAACTGTGTCATGTAATCTAGTCTTAACTTCACATTTGCCTTTGAGAAGAGCATACACACACAGTTCTGCTGCTGATGTCATCAAGATTTCTCCTTTTGTATACATATTCTCATGTGCTTGGTCTAAATAAGTGAACCCAAAACATGTTTACACAATCCCTTATGAGCAATTGATGCTTATATTGGTATAACAAATACATGGTGTTCAGTGGTGGTCAGACTGCCTGGCAGCAAGATTAAGTTCAGGTACAACGTGGTGAGCAACCTGAGACTGTTTTACATGGCATTAAGAGAGAGAGACCCTTGTTGTTCTAGTCAGATCGCAATAGTGAAACTGGTAAATAGACGGATCACTTGTGATGATATTGCGGTGTACAGCCTGATATTCAGTGACTGGGACAGTGCGTCGAGAGGACCGACATGAGGTTAGCTCAGTCAGGAAAGGTGAATGACCAGACTGTGGGCCAGATTGATAGCGAACAAGGGAGAGACATTGTGATTATAGCAGGCAGTGCTTCAGAAAAATACGCAAGAGCAGCTACAGCAACACTCATCCCAAGGAGAAGGAAAGTAAAGGGATATTGTCAAAATGACCACAAAATTCCTTAGTTTCAATTGTGATGCACCTGACTACTATCTGAAATCAAAATGTTCAATCAGCATACAGAAGTCTGGTTTCTTTATTCAGGTGTATTTGAACGAGAAAAACACAAGCTGAACACATTAGGGTTAACAGCAGAAGAGCAAACTACTTTGGAAGACCAGTTCAGAATCATCTTAAACTTCCGTATTCATCCACCAGAGTTAATGGGCGTGATCTTCCGGCCTCGTTGCGCTCTTGCTCAAGCGAAATTAGGCCGATGAATAGCGGGAGAGGCCAAAAACGAGATCTGCGCCAGGCGCCAAACAGTTTGCGATGCAACCGGCCCGCTCCCTTAGGCGAAATCAGTATCTCGCTGTAGCGTGGCGAGAAACCAATTATCACCACTTAAGTCTCATTTCCATACAATTATGGAGAGCTGTCCGTTATCCAACGGCCTCCTGTCATTCAGCCGCCTTCCCAGAATGTGCTCACACTGGCGCCGATTAATACTCCTTTTTTAAAATGTGGACCAGACGGAATGGCACCTGGGGGGTCTCCCATGCCATCAGAGGCCTCTGGGTGGTCAGGGTAAGTGCAGGATGGCTTCCTGGCCCTCTCCCTGGAATGTGGGCACCTTGGCACTGCCCAGCTGGCACCTTGGCACTGCACCCCGGCACTGCCAAGGTGCCCATATGGCATTGTCAAGCTGGCAGGAACACTGCCCAGGTGCCAGGGTGGCAATTCCAGGGTGCCAGGATGGTACTGCCAAGTGTCAGGGGGCAAGGGGGCCATGCCCATGAAATGAGGGTGGAGGGGGGTTTGAAGGGTCGGGAAGATAAGTAGGGGCCTCCGGGCATTTGGAGGATGATGGGTGGGGATCCTAGAAGGGAGGGGGGTGCTCTATGGGGGTATTCGGGGGGCCTGAGAAAAGAGGACTCCCAGGGACCTCATAGTGGGGTGTAGTCATGGGAGTGTGGGGTAGTGTTCACGTGTTAGGGGGGGTGACATTCCTCATGGTGGTTGTTGTGGGGATACCCCCCAGCGCCTCCCCCCCATCCTCCCATGGCAGCCCACCCCTGCGGGTGTCCCCCACCCCCAGCAGAGGGTCCCCCACTCCCCGCCGAGCACTGGGGTGGCAAGTCCAGCACCCCCACCCTCGGCTCTCCACAGATGTCCTTCCACCAGGTTCACATTTTTAAAAAGGGAGTACTAATCGGTGCCATCCAGACCACTTGCTGGGGAGGCCAATGAATGGTGGGAGGACGTTGGGTAAGGAAATCCCATTAAGTGTATTGAAATAGGACTTAAGTGGTGATAATTGGTTTCTTGCCACTCTGCGAGATCCTAATTTTACCTACGGGAGCGGGCCGGTTGCAGCAAACTATTTGCCGCCTGCCGCGGTTCTCGTGTTCAGCCTCTTCCGCTATACACCGGTCCGAGAATCACGCCCAATATAAATAAAATGTTACAATTTTAAAAGGGATACAACGGAGAGACCTGGGTCGTGCATGTGCACTAATCTTTGAAAGTCGCAGGACAAGTGGAGAAGGCTGTTGAAAAGGCAGGCGGGATTTTTGTTGCACAAACTGAGGCATTAGGTACAAAGGCAAAAAATTGGGAAATCTCTCCAAACCGCTGGCCAGGCAGCAGGGAATGCACTGTGGCCGTTTCTGGGAATTAAACTTTAGGAAGGATTTTCAAGGCATCAAAGTGAGCAAGACAGATCTATTAAAGTGATGCCAGGGATGAAAGAGTTCAGCTGTGCAGAAAGAACAGGAGAAGGTGGGTGTGTTTTCCTTACAGCAGAGGAGATTCTGAGGAGATTTGAGATAGGTGTCAAAAATCATGAACGGTTTTGATAGGATAAATAATGATGAGTCAATTTAAGCTGCCGAGTGTCAACAACTAGAGGACACAGATATAAAGTAATTGGCAAAAGAACCAGATGCAATGCAAGGGGAAATATATACAGCAACTTATGATCTGGGATGTACTATCTGAAAGGATGGGAAAAGCAGATTTGATAACAATTTTATGGGGAACTGGATAAATACTCAAAGGGGGAAATTGTCTGCCCCATGGGGGTAAAAGCAGGCATGCAGGACTAATTGGATAGTGCTTTCGAAGAGCTGGAAAAGGCACAATGGACTGAATAACCTTCTTCTGTGATCTATCATTCTATAATTCGAGATGTACTTATTTTCTCCACATATGAGCAGTTTTAACTTCAAACTCTAAAGCTGGCTTAAACTATCTCTCTATGTGAAACCATTTTAAAAACTGACATCTTGCACAACGGGTTCTCCAAAAATGACTGCAAGCCGTGAACAAAACAATTTCTTACAAGTCAGTTTCATCATACATTTTACATGGTTGCGGAGCAGCTATGCATCACTGCAAACCATGTAATATGAATGAGGTGGGTAGGCACCTTAACTGAACTTGGTGCAGAATGCACTGTCACATCACTTCAACTTCAAGGCACTTTATACTGCAGCTGCTGTGAAGTTTTAAAGCCAGCATTCCAGTAGATCTTTGTTATCATTAGCATTGAACATATATTTGAGTGGTGTTAATCAGGGATTTGCACTACCAGTTTGCACAGATGGGCAGATCTTTACTTTCCTTGGACAGAGAGTATGTAATGTGGAGGTGGCAGTGTAATGTTTTGAACAGGCGCTTTGAACAGATGCCTGAAACTGTGCCTTATATAGGATACTGAGTGGGAAGCAAACAGATTACAAGGCAGTCATCTTGTTGTTGCGATCCCTGTGATGTTATAACTGGACGGGAAGATCCCAGAATGTAACCCTGGCTCAAAAGGCCGTAGCTTTTACTTTTTATAAATAAGGTGTGGAGGAACAGAGTCACAGGACCGTTCATTAGTTTTAACACCGAGAAAAAAAATATTTATTAAACATAAAAAAATTTGATTATAATACAACATTACTGCCCCTTTAGCTTAGCAATTCTACACACGTTTTAGGATTAACACGGATTACAGAGTACGTTTTAATCTACAAAGTCTCATTGACATATTAAGTCCCATTTAAGCACACAAGATGACTGTGGTAAGACACACTCCTCTCTGAACCCAAGTGAATGTCTGTGGATTTTTCTTCAAAATTCCCCCAGATGATTCTTATACCATGAACCGCCTTGTCTCACTGAACTCTGGCTTCCACACAAGTGATTTCAAATTCCACTTTCAAAAGTTACATTTTTAAATCTTCTTTTGAATTATGCTTTCCCTCTGCAACTAACACATGGTTTCGCTTTCAGGTTTTACACCTCTCACTTCAGGTTTCCTTTGTCATAAAGGCTTTTACACATCTAAGGTCCAGCCATCGATTTCCACTTATTTTAAATAATGGCTCCCTAATCTCAGTTATTTCTCACAAACCTTAGCACTACGGCAGATATCTTTCTGGCCTCTCATGGTCCAATGCCTTTTAAACTCTCTGTTACTTTACTGAACAGTAATCTGTCTGGTTCCCAGTTTTCTCTGTTCCGTTAACTCCAGACTTTTTGGAAACTTCTCTTCATTTCACTAGTTTCCTTAACTTGTTGGACTTTAGGTTACTGGGCACCTCTTTTCTTAACTATTACTCTACAATATGGCTTTTCTTCCAGCAAGGCTGAGAGCGACATCCCCTCTTTAGCCTTCTAAAATCAACTGCTTCTAGCAGAGCTGCCTTCTCTCTCACTGCCTATCTCCAATTCCAGTTAAACTATGAACAAAGGACAGCCCTCCCCTCTGAAAGAGACCTCCTGTTGCGAAGCAACAACTTACTTCTATTTACTCTACATGCTGTAACTCTCTCGAAGCAGAATAGAATCACAGTTAGAATGTAACCAACCCCACACATACAAACACCTTTGTCCAGCATGAATCTAACTATAGGTTTTACCCTTCTATACACAGAAACTTTAAATTAAACCAAAAAATTTAGAGTACCCAATTATTTTTTTCTAATTAAGAGACAATTTAGAATGACCAATTTACCTACCCTGCACACCTTTGGGTTGTGGGGGTGAGACCCAAGCAGACACGGGAATAATGTGCAAACTCCACACAGACAGTCATCCAGGGCCGGGATCGAACCCGGGTCCTCGGCACCATGAGACAGCAGTGCTAACCACTGCACCACCGTGCCGCCCTAAACCAACTTAAAACTAAACCATATTTCTAATGTTGACCAATACAAACAATCTTTTTTTTCCTATCACTGTTGCATTATTCAGAATTCCCACAAAATGAATGTGTTTGCCACTTAAACCAGAGACTGAATTACTGCCTTTGATCAATATTTTCAATATCATGTGAATTTTTAAAAAACTCCTCCTAGCCTCATCATTTCTTAACAGCAGCTTCCTCTAGGTGAATCCCCAAACAGACGCAACAAGCTGAGGGTGCAAAATGATGTAATCTTTCATCTGACCTAAAATTGACACAAGATCACACAGGTGATCACATTTTTCAAATGATGAATGGCAAAGGAAGTCACCGTTTCTCACATAATTTGAGGCTGCAACATACTAGCAGGGATCACATTTTCATAAACAGTGAGGGAAGCTTGCATAGATTCTGAGTATCAGCCCCCATGAGTGCACTGATCAGAGAAAATAAATGGTGCTGTAAACGCGATATTAAAACAGAAATATTGTGAACATATTGTAAAACACAAAGTGAGTTAGTCAGCATCTGAAAAAGAGAAAGCGAGGCTAATGTTTCAAGTGATATAGCCATCAGTTCTGAACCACCATAAAACTATCCAGAACAAAGAAGAAAAAGAAGGCAAGAATTACTAATGGAAACTGATTTACAGACAAACTCAGTACTTGCACAAAGAGAACAGGAAGTGATATTCACAGCCTGGAAATGAGATGTGTTGCCACCAAATGACAAGACTATCCAAACTGTGTATTTCCATGCTCCACATAGGTGTGCAGTATGAAGACTTGGGGCTACATACAGGGTGCAAATTAACAAAAAGAAACAGAATCCGTTCTGAGCCGGAATCGAGAGGTCATTATACACGCTGGGAGCGATCCTGCTATCTAACGGCACTCTTTGTTTGCGGTCCCCAGCGGAGAATGCCCCGCCAAAGCCACATATGCTGCACTCAGGCACTCCGACGAGTGGAGCTCCTCAGTGCAGGAGGAGATTGGGGCACCATTTTTAAATGGCGCGAGTTCCCCCCCCCCCCCCCCCCCCCCACAATGTGACTCCTGGACCTCCCCAACTCAATTGTTGGGGTTCTTTGAACCCCCACATACCACCACATACTGTCAAGCCATCCCCGGCCCAATCTCTGATGCGGGCAAAATGTCAGCTTGACACCTTGGCCACCTGGCAGTGCACTGGCCAGGGTGGCACTGCCGGGGTGCTAGGATGGCACTATCAGCTGGCAGTGCTAAGGTGCTCGGGTGGCACCAGCATTGCCAGGGTACTAGCCTGTCCAGGGTCTGACCATCCGGGGGCCTCCAATCACCTGGGAGACCTCCCCTCCTCTTCCCCCGCCCCCCCACTCCCCAAGTGCTGTTCTGCCTGCTCACCGTTTAGGGGGGCCAGTGCTGAACAGCGCCCTGCTGAGATCTCCTCGGCGACGCTGATAGATGTCAGGTGGCCGTTCTGTCAGGCTGCATCATAGATAAGTGAGCTTTTAAGTTCCTTTAGCTATGCCAGTCTGGGACCTGCCCATTGCGGGCGGGATCCGGATTGCGATGTCTCGCGATATCTTGTTAAATCTTGTGAGGCATATCAACCGGCGGGAATCCGGCAGGAATCCCGGGAGGCACTTCTCGCGAGATCTCTCGGCCTCATCCTGTCCCGATTCCAGCAGGACACAGCAGATAAATCGTGCCCATCAAGTTTCAATTCATGTTCCTATCAATTTGCATCCATATTAATAGATCTGTGTGTTCTGATTTATGTTTAATATACCAACTATGCTAATAGCAGCTTCTTTCAATCCTCCATGCCTACAAAACTAGAATCCTTAGGCAGGATCGAAAAAAAAAGAAATTAAGCTCAAATAGGAAGGAGTTGGTCGCATACTCAGGGCCAGATCGCTTGATTCGAGGGAAAAAAGGTGGCCAGAGGCTGCAGTTGGATACCCCTTTTTCACAATGCATTGACCAATAAGAAAGCGTATGCCACTCACCAAGAATATTACTTTCATTCTATTATTCCTGTACATCCAGTCAGTTGAGACTTGTGATGTGAAACCTTACTGCACAATTAGACCTTGGAATTATATCCCCATCTCTGACCTGCACTGTTGCCCAGTGAGGATTTCCATTTGGAATTGTATTTAATAATAACAATAATCTTTATTGTCACAAGTAGGCTTACATTAACACTGCAATGAAGTTACTGCGAAAAGCTTCTCGTCGCCACATTCCGGTGCCTGTTCGGGTACACTGAGGGAGAATTCAGAATGTCCAAATTACCTCACAGCACAACTTTCAGGACTTGTGGGATGAAACCAGAGCACCCGGAGGAAACCCACGCAGACACAGGGAGAACGGGCAGACTCCACACAGACAGTGACCCAAGTCGGGAATCAAACCTGGGGCACTTTATACTGTCATATAAAATTGATACTCATGTCTCTAAATTTCAAAATATTCAATTTTATTTTTACATTTATCACAGGCCGTTCAGTGAAGTGGGGCCTGGAAAATCTTTATTTGGCTATAGATTTCAGTTTAATTTCCTGGGTTTTTTAACAGCATACCGGACTGCAAACAGATAACTCAGTTCTATTGGAATTTTCTCCGTGTGATCATACGACAATAAGAAATAGGAGCAGAGGTAGGCTATTCAAGTCTGCTCTGCCATTGAATGAGATCATGGCTGATCTGATAAGATAAGCCTGAGCCTCAATACCCCGCCTTATCTCCATAACCGTTGATTCCCTTACTGTTTACAACTGTGTCTAACACGGCCTTGAACGTATGTAATGACCCGGCCACTTCAGATCTCGGTGGTAAAGAATTCTATGGATTTACCAACCTCTGAGAGAAAAAATTCCTCCTCATCCCTATTTTAAATGGGTGACCCCTTACTATGAGATTATGCCTTCTGAATCCAGACTCTCCCAGAGGTGGGCTGGAATTCTCCGGTCGTCAGGATTCGTTTTCCCGCTGGCAGCTCCCCTCCACCTGCCCGCAGGTTTCCCAGCAGCATGGGATGGTTTCAATGGGAAATCGCATTGACAAGCGGCGGGAAGAGGGAATCCTGCCACCAGCGAACGGAGGACCACCGGGAAACACATGGCTGGGGGACCGGAGAGTCCGGTCCGTGATCTAAAATAACCTTGTCATCATTTGTCCTGTATACTGCCTTACTGAGGGATTGGAAGCCTGAGGAGAATCTAGGGAATCTAGGATTGTTACACCAGAAACTACAAAATTTTAAAACTTAATAAATTATATTAAATTAAGTTTAAATAAGCACTTAAGGTTCCAAGGAGTACAGGTAGATTGTTTGACGTAATTATGAATTCTATAACCAGAGCCAGTTCT
This sequence comes from Scyliorhinus torazame, assembly GCF_047496885.1. Taxonomy (NCBI): domain Eukaryota; kingdom Metazoa; phylum Chordata; class Chondrichthyes; order Carcharhiniformes; family Scyliorhinidae; genus Scyliorhinus; species Scyliorhinus torazame. Next base: position 141,819,323 of record NC_092710.1, read on the forward strand.
AAAACTGCAAAGGAAAAGTGAACAAATAGCTGTATCAACTGCCTGGTCATTTTTTTTCAATACTACTTTACTCCCCATCATTTTCTGTCTGCTTCTATCTTCCTCCTGCCTGCAGACTACCTTTGAGCCAGAAGAGTATGGTAGTCTGGGTCACAGACTTATCACTGAATACTTCTCCATATGAGGCAGGAGAGGCATGCAGTGAGACGGAATCAGCTGTTGCCAATGTTTCCTTCTTTGTTACTAAATATTCTGTAACGTAGTCAAAACCTGAACTCAATCGTGAATTCAAGGAGGCTTCAGAGGTCAAAAGGCAGTCAAGATCAGGGATTCAGCTTGAAACATTTTGAGTGTCAGTTCTGCTAAAGATATGAAATGTCTAATGCTTAGCTCTTGCTAAAGCAACTTGTTAAAAATTATTTCATGGGACGTGCACATCGCCGGCCCGGCCAGCATTTTTATTGCACATCCCTAATTGCCCAGAGAAGGTGGTGATGAACTGCAGTCAATGTGGTCTAAGTACGCCCACAGTGGTGTTTGGGAGTGGGTTCCAGTATTTTAATCTAATGAAGGTATAGTTCCAAATCAGGATAGCATGCGGAGGTGATCTTGCAGGTCATGCTGTTCCTGGACTATTGATTGAGTGATCAAGCATTCTGCTTGCGAGTTCCACTGTACATTTGTGGACCTGGGCCCTCTGCAGGACAGTGCACCTAAACACTAAGAGAGAACAAAGGTCAATTTCTGTGGCGTGCTTCCCTCCCACCCACTCTAATCTCCGCAGCGATCCACAGAAGCCCCATAGAAACAAGTTAAATTGACATTATTTCTCCACAGTATCCACATATCTTGCGCTGAAGTTATAGCAGTTGGTTGGGAGAGCCCCTGTGGAAATTCAACCTCTTGGAATACAACACAGAGCCTCACTCTAACATTGATGGTTCAGGAACTTATTCATGGTACTCTGATTGTCTACTCATGCTCTGAATGTTAATGCAACGATACTCTACTTTAGCTATCAAGCCTTAACTGAAAAGTCTCTATTGTTCTATTACTACCACTGTGGGCCCTCTAATCCTCAGACCAAGATAACTATACTAGCTAGGAACATAGGCACAGGAGTACACCATTCAGCCAGCCCCTTGAGCACACTCTGCCATTCAATTAAATAATGGCGGATATGCTCCTTAACCCCATTTTCCTGCCTTTGCCGCATTGCCCTCGATACTCTTACCTAACAAAAATCTATCTCCGTCTTGAAAGCTCCAATCCAAAAGTTGGTAATGCATTGCCTTTTGGGGGAGAGAATTCCAAATTTCAATTAGCCTTTGTGTGAAAGAGTTCTTGCTGAATGGCCTAGCTCTATCATTTTATTATGTTCGCTTACTCTTTATTCCCCATCACAGGAGATTGTTTCTCTATACCTACCCTATTGAAGCTTTTTAACATTTTAAGTACCTCGGTCATTAGATTACTGCAGTTGGTACTCATTGAGCTACTGACCTTTCTAAAAGTGGAGATGGGGGTACAACACTTGTTGCAAGTTTGCTTGGCGTCTTTATATTTCAGATGTAATCTCCAGCTGACTGAGCGAAATACTTTTGACTGAGGAATAATTCACCATCTTGATGACAATTTAATTTCGAACTGTTAGCTGAAGTAACAGATTATTATTTTTCATGTCAATAGAAAATTAGAATATGAATGCCCCCCCCTCCCCCCCCACCTCAGGTGAACCTGAGGAAGGAGCAGTGCTCCGAAAGCGAGTGATTCAAAACAAACCTGATGGTCTTTAACCTGGTGTTGTAAGACTTATCACTGTGCTCACCCCAGTCCAACACCGACATCTCCACATCATCAGACATGTAGTGAGAAAGTAGTGTTTCATGCTAATGTCCATAGAAAGAAAATAATAAGAAAAATTGGAGAGGTACATTACAGTATTGAAAATATGTAATGTTTACTTTCTGAGACATTGGGCTGAACCTTAACTCCCAAAAATGTATGGCTGGTGACTTGTCAGAGGTTAAAGCACAAAACATCTGGAACAAGAACTTAACCCGCATCAAACCCCCACTGCCGCGGGAAGCAGGTTTGTCCGTTCAATAATATAATGAGGTTGCATGCTTTCATTTTTAATAGTCATTTTATTTTAACCACAAGACTCAAGAAAATTAGCAGTTCAAAGGAGGTTAGAAGTCTTAAATCTATAAATTGAGTGCCTTTAATCCCTGCCTATGGGTCCAGAACAGCAGTTTGCTTCCTCTAGGTCCAAACCCTTTGGCATTTCTGGATCACCATCGGAACCTCCTACCCACCCCACAAAGGGGACCACATTCCATGATCGTGATCCTCCAAGGCCAATGTATAACCCTCCTTGATAAGGACCCCATAGACGAGCATTGGGCCTCACCGCAGCCCCACAACCTCTCTCACTCCCCCAAAACATGTACCTATTCTCACAGGCTTCAGCATTATGAAGCAAGCTTCGAATCTGAAAGACCTCCAACCTAACAGGCTGCCTGTGGGTTGGAATGCCTAAGAAAAATGTATAAAGTAACTGTGCATTTAAGTTCTGCAGGACATTTGGGAAACCCACTCTTCCGGGTTTTCCAATCTCACACCAGCATTCCCACATGGAACCCACCTCCAAACTGAAATCTAGGTCATTAGTTCTGAAACTACAGATGGCAAATAATGCACAGTAGATTCCAAAATATGCAGTCAATGCTTCAGATTTTCAGCTGGTTTGATGAAAGGATGAAAGTAGGAATTATTTCATTTGTATCTTTTTGCATAAATAAGAGAGATGTAAATTATTACATCAGTACTCTAATTACTGAACTACCCTCGTCACAAATTGACAGGTTTTTTTCGAAAGTTATATTTGCCATGTTCTTTCCTTTGTTTCTCATCAAGTAACCTTTCACTCTCCCTCCCGCCATTCAACACATGAACAGCGCAGACAGGCACTCTATCCCCAGCAAATTCTAAAGTAGACACCAGAAGATGTGTGATAGTGACCCCTTAAGTGAGCTGCAAACTGATTCTTTCTCATTAAATGGGAATGACAAATTTTGTGAAACAACAATGTCATGTGAGAGTACCTTTAAGAAATGGATGTTTAAGCAATGTACCTTTCAGAAATTGAGCTGATCATATTACTGAAGTGATGGCAGAGGGTGGGGGGGGGGGGGGCTGAGCTCACTTCTGATTTTTGAGTTTCAGTTTGAGAAGGCAGCTGCGAGTGTCTGTGTGTTTTGCTGAGAGCTGCAGGAAGAAACACAGAGCTGGTCTGTTGGTTTCTGCAATCCAAAGACTATAAATATATTGAATGTAACCTACTGTGCTCCTATTTTTGAAGGTTTGAAGTCTTTTGGATGTTTAAAGGAACAGTTTGAAGAATTATTTAGTGTTGAGGTCTTTTGGGGTTATCTTTGAAGTAATGGGTGTTAAGATATTCAATGTTTGTTTTTAAAAGGTTAACTTGAGTTCATAGAATAAACATTGTTTTGTTTTAAAAACCATTTGTCCATTTATGCTGTATCACACCTGGAGAGTACGCCGTGTGCTTCCCATACCACAATCTATTAAAAGTTGTGGGTCGGTTGAATCCATGAAACACTTTGGGGTTCTGTAAACCCGGACCCATAACAATTGGGTGCTCAAGGGGGATAAAAGTCGATCAATTGGATTGGCTTAATGAACTTAAAGACAGTGAGGGATGAGCATATTGTGGTTGCTTTTCAGGTGTGGTGTTTTTGTTTAAGTGGGGGGGGGGGGGTTGTGGACAATGGCTCTTTCAGAGGCTCAGGAGTTTTTGGGGGTGGCAATACCTTACGGACAGAGACTAAAATCAGACTGTTAGATTTGGCAAAAGCATTGCAGTTAACATTGCCTGGCAAATTGCGAAAAGATGAGGTACTTACCACGTTAGCTGAGCATTTAAATTTGCCTGAGATACATTCTGACTCATTAGAAATGGCAAAGCTCCAGTTGCAGATTAAGCACTTTGAACATGAAAAAGAATTAAACAGCTTGAATATGCAATGAGAGAAAAAGAAAAGGAGAGAGAAGAAAGAAACAAAGAAAGAGATAGAGATAGAGAGGAAAAACGAACTGACCTGAAAGAGTTATTGATATCACATGGGCAAGTTTGTAGAGATAAATTTGGAAGTACTAAAATGGCTATACATGATGTAGATGTGGGAAATGCTGTTCCTATCAAACAACATCCATATAGACGTAATCCTTTAAAATTGGCACAGGTTAACAAAGAGATTGAGAGTATGCTTTAAAATGGCATAATTGAAGTGGGTTGCAGCCAATGGAGCTCACACATAGTGATGGTACCTAAACCAAACGGTACCCAACGGTTGTGTGTGGACTATAGAAAGGTGAATGCAGTTACAAGAACGGACTCTTATCCTCTCCCACGTTTGGAGGATTGCATTGAGAAAGTGGGACAATCCGCTTTTATTTCTAAATTTGATTGACTTAAAGGTTACTGGCAGGTACCTTTATCCGAAAGAGCGAAGAAGATTTCAGCTTTTGTGCCTCCAGATGGTATATACCAATTCAAAGTTATGCCATTTGGCATGAAAAACGCCCCAGCCACATTTTAACAGTAAACTAATACAGTCGTTTCAGGATTACCTAATTGTGCGGTATATATCGACGATCTGTGATTTTCAGCCACTCATGGAAAAAACATTTAAAATATCTTATGGAGTTATTCGATCGACTTCAGGAGGCGGGTTTGGTGATAAACCTAGCCAGAAGTGAATTTGGAAAAGCCCAAATCACTTTCCTTGAGGAGTTTCCGATACCCTCAAGACGAAGGGAAATAATGCGATTTCTTGGCATGAGTGGATTTGATCGAACCTTTGTGCAAAGGATTTGTAGCATGGTTGCTCCACTGATGGACTTGCTGATGAAACGTCAAAAATTTCAATGGACAGCGGACTTTCAACAGGCATTTGACTGCCTGAAAGCTGTGGTAACCGATGCTCCTGTATTGGAGAATTACAAGGGACTCTGTGATCAGATTGAACTAAAGTATCTGACTTTAAAGAGAAATGCCGAGGCGTAGAGGAATGGATGGATCGTGCAGGGACTTTCTTGTTCAAAGAGACTGTCAATCGAGAAGGATTTCGGTTGGAGGAAGAAGAACAGAAAAAAAAAAATGCACTATATTATACCTGTTTGCGTGTGTTGTTTTTTTTTGACCTGGTAAAGTGTTTTTACTGTGTGCATTTCTTAATTGATGGTGCAAAGGTGAAAATGAAACCATCTTGAAGTTGATGGTTTCTTTTCTTTTCTTGGGGGGGACGTGTCATGTGAGAGTAACTTTAAGAAATGGATGTTTAAGCAATGTTCCTTTAAGAAATGGAGCTGATCATATTACTGAAGTGATGTCAGAGGGTAGGGGAGCTGAGCTCACTTCTGCTTTTTGAGTTTCAGTTTGAGAAGGCAGCTGCGAGTGTCTGTGTGTTTTGCTGTGAGCTGCAGGAAGAAACACAGAGCTGGTCTGTTGATTCCTGCAATCCAAAGACTATAAATATATTGAATGTAACCTAATGTGCTCCTATTTTTGAAGGTTTGAAGTCTTTTGGATGTTTAAAGGAACAGTTTGAAGGATTATTTAGTGTTGAGGTCTTTTGGGGTTATCTTTGAAGTAATGGGTGTTAAGATATTCAATGTTTGTTTTTAAAAGGTTAACTTGAGTTCATAGAATAAACATTGTTTTGTTTGAAAAACCATTTGTCCATTTCTGCTGTACCACACCTGGAGAGTACGCCGTGTGCTTCCCACACCACAATCTATTAAAAGTTGTGGGTCGGTTGAACTCCATGAAACACTTTGGGGTTCTGTAAACCCGGACCCATAACAGCAACATAATTTCTCCCCAAACTAGACAGCCTTACCACACTTACTGCCAAGGGTCAGTTCTAAATAATAGTTATTTGGGTGAATTAATGGACATCTGATTGCAAATATGAAAGTGTAGCACAGTATAATGCAATGCTTAAATAAAGAAAGTTAGAGGACAGATTGAAGAAGTTGAGCTACAATAACTCTTGCTGTAATAAACAATAGTGAGGAAATTCTTCAACTGGCAACGCTACTTCACTGGAAAAATCACCCAGAAACTCTGTTCACCTACAAATAGGGTTGCACTGTACTTCTGGAAGAATAACATTGGCGGAATGGGTGAAGCTCTGAGGAATCCCCAGTCAGTGTCTCTTGTACAGTGCAAGCATTCCTAATAGACGTTTTGGCTGAGAAAATTGGTCTTTAAAGGAGGATAATCCTGACTATTCCAAAAATTAAGCCTGCCTGAAAACTCCCTGAGCACCATGACAGTGCACTTCAAATACATTAAAGACTGTCGATAATAGCCACCTTTGGGATTGACAATATGTTGACTTTACAGGCAGTCCGCCTCTTAACGGAGACTTTGAATCTGAATCATTGCAATGAGTACCAGCAGAAATGTCATTACACAGTCACTTTCGATAGGTGGTTTTTATCTTTTTATGATACTGTAATACATTGTTAAAGATCAACAATATGTTATTTTGCTTCCCCCTTGCCTGCAGGTGTTACCATTTTGAGTACAGTTCTATGGGTGCTGACCACTGTCTGATGCCTTACCCAAATGGTCAGTATGAGCATTGACAGCAAACACATCAGAGGGCTTATCAACGACCAGGCAGATCACACCACAATCCAATCTCCTCAGAGATTATCGGATAACAATCAGCAGTCCCAATCTTGGTCAATTTTTCCTCCTTAAGCAAAGGACCAATTGCATAGCCCCAACTGTCATCTTGTCTGAGAACAGTTACTCTGCACAGGGCAAGGATTGAATTTAGGACTTCCCCAGTCTATATAGTTGCCTACTCACTAAGTTTTTCTTAATGAGCTGTTGGGGGAACTAAAGTACATGATTTTTTTCAAAAGTAGTTAATAAGTTTCCAATATGTACACTGCCTATTGATGAGGTGAAATTGTATAATCTTCATAGGTCCTTGCACATAACATTGGGCAGTGTCAAAATGAAGTCCCAACTATGATTGTCAAGAATTTATGGCTACCAAAAGTCTTGAAAAGGTGACTCTGCGGAGTTCAATTATCTGCAATATGTCCAAGCAAGCAAATGGCTGCACGTCGCCTGTCTTGTTTAAGGTGAGGGCTAAGGAATTCCTAAGTTTTGACACCTTGGGAGGAATAAGTTAAACAATGGAATGGATCTTGATTTCAGCAATGTGAAGGAGAATGAAGAATTATATCTGGCATACCATACCACAGAAAGATTACACTGAGATTCTGCCATGCTACCATAGTCATACTTTGATTAACCCAAAGTAAAACAGCAATAAATCTGACTTGGGTTGGTAAATGATCAATAAATCAAGTGAGGAAATTAATCTGCAAAGTCTGCAACCCAATAGAAAATAAATCTAATAGTACATTGTGCCATACATTGTGCATGTTCACTGAGATACTCTGGCCTCCCCGTGGTGTCTTTCTGGGAAGTGGGATGTGGCCTGCTGTTGGCCGGGATCATCTGGTCCCACCACTGTCAATGCGATTTCCCATCGCATGCCACCAGGAAAACCACAGTGAGGATGCATCCTAGCTGGCTGCATCGCAACTTGATATGCCAATTGCTCAGCTGAAGACGGTAAGAAACTACAGAGTCGTGAACGCAACCCAGTCCATCACGTGAACCCGTCTCCCATCCACTGACTCTGTTTATGCCTCCAGCCGCCTTGGGAAAGCGGGTAAAATAATCACAGACCACTCCCATTCGGCTTACTCACTCTTCCAACTTCTTCCATCGGGCAGGAGATACAAAAGTCTGAGAACACGCACTAACAGATTCAAAAACAGCTTCTACCCGCTGATACCAGACTCCTGAATGACCCTCTTATGGACTGAACTGATCTCTCCACGCGTCTTCTCTACCGAGTAGCGCTGCACTCCATATGCTTTACCTGATGTCTATGTATTTAGATTGTGTATCTATCGTATGTCTTATATTTTTCATCTATGGAATGATCTGTCTGGACTGTATGCAGAAAAATACTATTCACTGTACCTTGGCACACGTGACAATAACCCCAAATCAAATCGAATCCAATTCACCGTTGGCGGGACCGTAAGATCCCACCGGTGTGAACAGCTGGAAGATCTCGCCCATTGTTACAATCCCAGTTGATGCTAAAACTAGGTAGGAAGATCCCAGAATGGAACCTTGGATCAAAGAACTGTAACTTTTCTTTTTTTGAATAAAACATGGAGGAACAGAATCACAGGATCACTGATTAGTTTTAACAACAAGGAAAATATATTTATTAAACATGAAATGCTGGATTATTATACAATATTTCTTTACTACTGCCTTAGCCTAACAGATATATAGAGATTTTAAGATACATCTTAAGCTATGCTCACATTAACACAAAGTCCCTTTTAAGCACACAAATTACTTGTGGTCAAATACACACACTCTGCTCTGAACCCAAGTTAATATCTGTAATTTTCTCCACAGAAGCCTTCCCCCAAGCCCCCCCCCCCTTCCCCCAGATGATTGTCACATGAGAGTTTTCAAACTTCTCTCCCAAAACCACTCTTCAAAATATTCTCTCACAATAATGCTTTCCCTTAGTGGTTTGCATTCCGAAATCCAATCCAGGTTTTACAAATGACTCTTTTAAACAGAAGTTCTGCTCCACATTTAATAGCAACCCCAGTTCAGGATTTTTCACTGACCTCTTCAGGATTTCTTTGTCTTGACTGCTGGACAAACAGTTCATAATTGCATTAACTCTCAATTCATAGACTATATTAAAATTGAATCAAACATTCCATTTACCTCTGAAGTCGGCTGTGCCACTTTACATCTAGTTCCTGCAATTATTTCTTTAACTTATAAACTTTGGTCGCGGTCTAACAGAAGAGTTTCTAAGTGTCATTGTGGCGGATTTTGCTGGAAGTTTCACCCCGGCTCTGTCAGCAGGTTCCCTGCAATACTGCATCTTTGACATTGTCTATATATATATGTTTCTGGAACCCACTCTTCATTCACCTGAGGAAGGAGCAGTTCTCCAAAAGCTAGTGATTCGAAACAAACCTGTTGGACTTTAACCAGGTGTTGTAAGACTTCTTACTGTGCTCACCCCAGTCCAACGGCAGCATCTCCACATTATAATTATTTTAATCGCTGAGGAGCTGAATTTGTTGTCTTGATCGGCTCCTCAGAGATCGAACCACCATTTTGAAAGGGTGCACAATCTCTAAGTGGGCTTGTGGATCGTGCACACACCCCCATGTCACCCCCCACACAAATAGGCATTACCCCACTCCCCCAAGTGATGACACCCCGCTATGAGGTCTCTGACGGGCCCCCTTTTCAGGCTTTCCCTCGTCCCTTTTTGGGCCCTTCACCTTCCAGGATGCCCACCCTTCACCTCCTCCAACCTTCCCGAGGCCTCTGCATACACACCTGCATCTCCCCCACCTTCATGTTCCTCCTTCTTCTCCTTTCATGGGCATGGACCCCCTCAGGCCCTGGCCCTTGGCAATGCAACCCTGACAGCACCACCCTGGCAGTGCTCCTGTCAGCTTTGCAGTGCCACCTGGGCACCTTGGTAGTGGCATGGGGCAGTGCCATGGTGCGATCCTGGCAGTGCCAATGTGCTGACATTCAAGCAGGAGGGCCAGGGGGCTATGCTGCCCTGTCCCTGAGCACCCACGGGCCTCTAAGGGCCCGGGAGACACCCAGTTCCATTAGAACTGGTCCACGTTTGTGTGGACCAGTACTGAACGGCAACCGACTGGGGAATCCCTGGCGAGGCCAGTCGATGCTGGGAGCCTGATAGATTCCGAGTCAGCATGCCTAAGCGGGTTTTAAACTTACTTAGGCATGCGAGGCCTGGTCCTGTCCACAATGGGTGGATTCCTGTTTGCGACACCTCATGAGACCAAGGAAAAACTGGTGAGGCAGACTGGCTGTCGGGAAGCCTGCGGAAGGCCTCTCCCGCCATTTACTGGTTGTGTTGCTCTCCCGTTCGGGTGCAATGCAGATGGTTGATTGCGCATTTGTTTACTCTTCCTTGAGTTGTTCCGAACAATACCTTGGTCTCTATTCTCTTAACCACCATTTTGTAACCACCACAACACTTGGCCCACAGAGTGATTAAGGTACTGGAGCCGTAGGTTCAAGCTGCCAATAACTTTTCTGGTGGTCCCATAGCTATTTATTGTACGTACGCTACTCAGGTGTGTTTGGCGTTGCGGAGAGGTGTGATCAGCTGGGTGGGTGTCCCTTGTCCCCTTGCCTCCATCCTCTGACCTATCCAGATGGATATTATAGTAAGGTGATGGATAATTGTCTTTGAATGAAAGTTTGATTGAAGCTGTCTGTAAATCCAGTACAGACTTGGGTAATCTGTTGGTGATCACACACCAGTTGGGTATTGATGGATTAATAACCTTCCCTGTCAAGAAGAGTCGCTCCTGTCCTGATAGTGTGCAGTTAATAATGTTCTGTATAAAGGGCTAGCAGGCCTCAGCTACAATCCAACCACTCATTCATTCTGGCTGTCAATGTTCATCAACAATGTACTCATTGGCTCTGGTTAAGAGGGCATTAGTGACCTGCTGTGCATTGCAGATCTGAGGGATAACATTGATGTCTCCTCTATCGGTCTAAAAAGAGCCCAAGGGGAAAGTTTAGGGCAGCGGCAACCGTCACAGCTACTCACAAAGGATAGTCCTCTTATACAGCAGGTAATAAGGCAAGTGGCAGGATTCTGCATAGATCTATAACTGCCCGACTAATAATGCACAGCCTCCCGAGACACTGTTCCCCTAAATGCCCATGAACCTTGTGGACTGGGTAAGACATGCACTACCAGCCTCCATCACCTGCCATGTGCTATCAGGCTCTGATTCTACTCTTCCTGGTTGCTGCTGCTGATCCATCCAGAATAATGAAATGAAAATGGGAGCCATGATAAGCTGAATCTGTTTAGTTTGGGGGAGCAAGACAAACATATGAAAAAGAAGTGATCTCTCAGCTCAGAAATGCACTTGGAATAGACAACAACATCAACTTATATAGCACTTATATATCACTTTTAACATAATGAAACATCCCAAAGCGCTTCACAGAAACATTATAACACAAAGTACAACACCAAAACACATAAGGAGAAAGTCAGATGACCAAAAGCTTGTTTTAAGAGGTGTCTAAAGGAGGAAAACAAGGTAGAGAGGCAGAGGTGAGTAGAGAGGGAATTTCAGAGCTTGGGATCTGAGCAAATGAAAGCGTAGCCACTATGATGATAATAATAATAATCGCTTATTGTCAAAGTTAGGCTTCAATGAAGTTACTGTGAAAAGCCCCTAGTCGGCACATTCCGGCGCCTGTACGGGAATTGAACCCCCGCTGCTGCCTTGTTCTGCATTACCAGCCAGCTGTTTAGCTAAACCGGCCCCTATGATGTACGATGGAGCAATTAAAATTTGGAATTCATAAATGGAGAGAATTAGTGGAGCAAAGACATCACAAGGATTTGTTGGGACGGAGGAGATTGCTGCGGTAGTGGGGGGGGGGGGGGGGGGGCAAGGCAATGGAGGAATATGAAAACAAGGATAAGAATTTTAAAATGAAGACTTTGCTTAACTGGGAGCCAATCAGGTCAGTGAGCACAGGGTGACAGAAGAACAGGATTTACTGCAAGTTAATATACAGGCAGCAGAGTTTTGGATGACTTTGAGTTTACAGAGGGAAAGATGTAGGAATCTAACTTGGAGTGCCTTAGAATAGTTGAGTATAGAGGAAATAAAGGCACGAAGAAGGGTTTCAGCAGCAGATGAACTGAGACAGGGGCGATATTGCAGAGGTGGAAATAGGCATCCTAAGTGATGATGTGGCTATGAGGTCAGAAGCTCACATCAGTATCAGCAGTAACACCAAGGCTGCAAACAGACTGACTTCATCTCAAACCATTACCAGGGAGAGGGATGGGATCTCAACAGAGTTTGGAGCAGAGACTGAAAACCATAGCTTCAGTCTTAACAATATTTAATTGGATACATGAATCACAAAGAAGTAGAAAATCCAACTGATCTATATTAATGGGGGTGGGTGCCCTTTTAAATTCTCCCACAGGTCATGTCAGTCAGTCTGAGGTCAAACTCATAAGGTATTACTGAGTGGATTAACCGTTGGGCATCCAACCAATTAAAATTGCATATGGATCAAAATTCTGCCTTGGAATTGCTATTTAAACACTTTCTCAGCCACCCACAGGTTCCCAACTGAATCAGTCACTCAATTAAGATCAGAATCGGGGATTTTACAATAAGAATGGGGAAGTAGATTTCCCCAACTTTAACAGCCCACATGCCAGGGTTAAAATTAAGGTCCCAATGTTTCGTTTCAGGTCCCCATACTTCCTTCTGCTCACTGAAATAAATGCAGCCTTTTCTCAGCTACCGAGAAGCACTGAGATGGGCACAGCTTTTAAAACTGTGTTATGAATTTAAAAAATAAATCCTAAGTTTAGAAATCACTAATTTGGGGATTCCTACTTTCGTTGTTTTTTCCCCCGCAGGCATCCTCCATGTTACATCGGCCCAAGAATGAAAAAAATCAAAGTGGAATAAATTTGGGTCTGAACAACTCCTGCTGAACCTTATCATTTGTGGAAGTCATTCATATTTTGAAAACAGCAATAGAAATGTTGATCATTTGCAATCAAACATTCTAAACCGATAACAACCTTGTAGAGAAAACTTTCACGGTGGAATACAGGGCCAAGAAAAGTACGGATTAACTTGTGAAAATTGCTGAAGTTGAAATAAGCGTCTGTTTCAACTGAATTAGAAAAATGTAAAGTGAGGAACTAAAGTAAATAAAATTGTAATCCGTCTACAACGTATTACAATAACATAATTTTATGTTCTTCAGCACTCAAAAGAACAAAAAGTTGGAATGTTGCACTCCATGTATATAAATGCATGAATATAATCAACACCAGATCCATAGGCCAAAATGCAACATAATATATGTACTAGGAGTACATTATGTAATGTCTCAAGACTTGGTTATGAAAGGATTTTAGTTATTCGGAAATATTCCAGTTGAAAAGAAATGGAAATATTCAGGTGATGCCAAAGTAACATTCTGTACCACATCATGTCATGGGATAACCCACAAGAATCTTGCTACCATCCAGGAAATAGCAGTTTGCTTGATTGGCATCCCATCTACAAACATTCACTCCCTCCACCACTGATGCACAGTGGCGGCAGTGTGTACCATCTACAATATGCACTGCAGCAACTCACCAAGGCTCCTTAGACAGCGCCTTCCAAACCCACAATCGTTACCATCTAGGACAAGGGCAGCAGGCACATGGGAACACCACCATCTACAAGTTCTGCTCCAAGCCACTCACCCATCCTGACTTGGAAATATATTGGTGTTCCCTCACTTTCACTGGGTCACAATCCTGGAACTCCAGCACTGTGGATGTACCTACAGCACATGGACTGAAGTGGTTTAAAAAGGCAGCTCACCACCACCTTCTCAAGAGCAATTAGGGATGGGCAATAAATGCTGGCCTAGCCAGTGACACCCACATTCCACCAATTAATTTTTAAAACAACTAAAATGAAACCAAACTACACATGAAGAGAAAAGTCAGCATTCACTAATAGTCTACAAATATGCATGAAAAGTTTCAGTCACCAGAGAATCTACAATAATACATTTATTTCAAAGTGCAACTTCTCCTCTGCAAAAAAACCCAAAAAGATTTAAAGGAGTAACTTGACCAGCTTCTTTCTAAGTCCAGAAGTAGCTATCTGTACCTAGACAGGCAGACAATAGTACTGTTAATATTATTATTTTTTAAATGCCTCGGTACATTCGCAAGGTTACTGAAAATAAATGACAGTCATAGGCACAAGTGAGCTAGCTATTTTAAAAACTTTTTAAAAACTGTATCACTCCAACACAATGGAACATATTCACTGCACTGAACTTGCTCAGATGGGAATAAAATTGAGGATACATTTTGAATGAATTGTGCTGTTTAATCTTTTTTTTACTATAGTTTATATAAAGGCCAGAACCACTAACAAAAGAAGTTGCAGTCCCCATCGAAATGTGCAAAGGCCATTTGATTCATTTCACTGTGCAGAAAATCCAACACATTGTTGCGCTATGTAAAAATTCAATTCAGTTTTCATACACTGTATTTGCAAGTTCAAGTACAACACAAAAACTGCACATTATCTCTTTCCATCAGACACTGGTTACATACGTACTGTTCATTTCTTATTTGCAATCCTCAGATTTTCCTTGTTACATATTTCTTCAATTTTGTTTTCAAAACTGTTGCTAGGTTACATTATATGTAAGCAATGGTCATGATAAGAAGCTGCTTTAACTAAGCATGCATTTGTTGCTGCTTTTTCTTTTGCTTTGTATGGTTCATGTTCCTGATCTATTTATAGTCAATGAGGAAGCTGTACTAAATACTAGGATGTGTAATTCCATGAATATTTAATTTGACATATGGTGGAATTCTTCTACATGCAATAAGTTAAGAAAGTGGCGGGGGGAATTTCTACATAGCGAGACGTGAATACAACAAGGCCAGCTATTTGATTACTCTATAAGGAAAGTAAAACTGTGATTCAGTAACCATATCTATTCGTCGGGACATTGGAAATATTTTAGTAATATGTGGACTCCAAAGTATATTTTATTTTAAAGTATCGACGAGATACTGAAGTATGCTTTCCAAGTTTTATCGGCAGTGCTCCAGTTGCAGTATTTTAAAATTAATTCTATGGTGCCAAAGGTAGACAGTTTGAAATTGATGCAGCTGGTTTGATAAAATTATTGCACACTGGTTATGCTAGTGGATCTTTACAGTTTTGCTACTCAGCATTTCAACCACAACCAAAAGTTTGTAGTGAGGTTCACAACCTGCTGCCTCGCAACCCTATTTCTCCATTTTACTACTTGGTTGTTTGCCTTATTCTTCATTTGTATTTGTTTTCTTTATTTTTGACAAGACCAAAGGAAAATTTTGCTCCTGAGAGTAAAATGTACTGGTCGAATTATATAACTAGTTGTAGATAAAGTAGCACCCCTGATTATTCAAAAAATCAGTTCATGATAAATAATCTAATGCATTTATAAACACTGGGTTCTTTCCTCTCTATCCACCATGAAACCAGAAATGGTCCGACCCCTAGCATGTTATATATGTCCATAAATGTAGCTCACAAGATCTAAAAATTCTCCAACTGTCTGGCTGTATTATGAAAATTACAATGCAAGAAACTGTCCTTAGCATTTTAAAACTGTCAACTTTCATTCATTTTACAAGTAACAAAAGCGTTCAAATCCACATTCAATATGCATTTTACTACTATTGAACTATGCTGTTAAAAAAGATAATAAATAAATAATAATTACCTTACTGGAATGTTTGGTGACACATCAGACATAAAGGAGTCGGAGAGATCAGGGACTTCCTATCTACTGCAGTCAGAGTCTGCACTCTGAACTAGGCCTGAGACTACCAAGAAAACATCCCAAAAGCAAAAAGAAAATCCACCTGCCTTACATATTGCAGTGAATCCTACAATAAATTGTTCAATCCAGTCCATAACAATAAATTTCAACAATGGCCTTGATTTTCACCACTCCCCACACCCCCCTCAACCCAATAGTTTTTCCATTTTTCTAATTGCACATTTCACCTGTGTTTCCTGCTTTTTTTTTTCAAACCTCCCGACGATTACTACTGTTCATCTGTATGCTAATAGGTTCTGCCACATGGACAAAGTGATAATAGTTCTAGTGGAAATATCAACAGGCCAAGGCAGAAACTCTAAATTCATAGTGAAGAACAACAATAAAAGGGAGAAAAAGAGTAAGTGCACATACTCCGCGACGGCTGCTGAATCAAACACAGTCTCAGCTTAAGGGCATCAGACAGACAAGAGACTGCAGAAAGCTAGCTATGTAGCATGCATCGAATATGAGCTCCCTTAAGAGACAATCCTTTTGCAGCAGTTTAAAATCACTAGCATATTGCTGACTTACCTCTTCCTCAGCTACAGTCTTACATCAGGGAAAGTTGTATTCCATCCAGATCAAAATGTGTGGCCAAAATTTCATGGATATCAGAACAATGGAAGCAATCGTGACAAGTGTTTCCTGACACTGGCATCAATTCTATGGTCGATCCTACTAGACCATGGTTTGGGATTGTATACCTTGTGCTACTGATACACTACCCACGGGTCCTTGAATCTCTAGAGCTGTGTGTGCCTAGTATTGTGTGCAGTACTGTATATAATGTAATATAGGGAAAAGCTGGATGCGTGACCAAAAAAAAACCTATCCTCCTAATTTAAAACTAAAAGTTCAAAATTTTTCAAACATCTGGTCATAAAATTTCATGCACATTTCCGGTGTATAAATCAAATCTAAAAAAAAAATAAAATGCAGCAACTGCAAAAAGAAAATTAGTGTTTGGAGCTTTAGAGACACCACAGATTACAGTAATAATCTCTGGTGATCTGCATCAGATCATTACTTTTTAAATTGGATGATGTCTATGAATTATTTGATTAAACCTTAGAACACTAATTTACTTTGCACCTTACACAAAATATATTTGCCACTTCCTATTGTCAACCAAATTATGCTCCTAAACTTCAATAGTCTGACCATCTAAAAACAAATCCAAATAGGGTATCCTTATCTGCAAAAATTCTAATGGTACGACCATAACACAAAAAGCAGAGAATAAACAATATGGTGGACATTGGATGTTTAACATTAAAATAGTTACACAACTTTGTTACCTGTAATAAGAGATTTAAAAAATATTTTTAAGTACTGCAAATGTATCTGTTCAAAATTACTGAAATATAATTATGACATTATGTTTCACTAAGTACTAACCTCCACTAATTTATGCATAAATCTTTATGTGCTAATATCTCCGTTAACAATATAATTTATCCAATACAATACAATACTTATTGCTTTGATTTGAAAAGTTTAAGAGTGAAAAAGTTGCACAAATAATTTAATCAGGTATACAATTGAGAGTTCAAAAATAAAACAACATTCTGAAATAATGCTGGACTTCTCAAAATATATTCTGCAGCTATAACAACAAGGCACATGCTGAATGTTTTATTAAGCCCCCAACACAATGAAACATCCTTAGCTAACAAATCAGCATGACGCATAACTAAGGTAATGCAAAAGAGTCATTCTCAGTCTGCCTGTTAGCCAGTAGGGGGTCAGTCAGGGCTCAGAACACCAGCCATGGACAGCTCCCGGTGCTGACAGGACATTCAGACACAATTTCCAATTGAAGCCACCCTTTAAAATAGCCTGCAGATGGACTGATGCACAAACTAAATAACAATGTTCACAGAATAATTGCAGTGAAGCATAAATCCCCAAATAATCACATTAATTAAATTAATCTAGGAATTAGAAGCAGTCAAAAGTTACCTTGCAGGGAAAAAAATAGTACCGATAGGCTTAAAAGGGTGAACTATAGCAGTATATTTTATATTTTATCCTGAAGCTGTCACTACTGATTTCCAAGCTTACAAGCAATTGAATTAATATTCTGCTTCTGCAGTGCACATCAGCTTGAACGTGCTGAGCAGTTCCAGAGTAGAGCAATACAAGCTTTGTAAAGTAATAATGCATTTCTAAAAGAAACAGTGCAAGTTATAATTGTCTCCATTAATGTGATGAGATTTAAAAGTGAAAAATATTAAGTCCAAATAATTCTGTTTTATTTAGCTTTGGAGAACCACCAAGGTATTTTAATTATGTTTCCCTTAAATATATATTAGCCTCGACTCAGAATTATTTAGAACTTTGCAGCATTCAAACCAATTCGGTGAAGATCCAAACAAAATAAGTTGAGGGCAGCATTTTGAGAGTTCTATCATCCAAGTCAAGTCCGATACCTTCTATTTACTTCTTAAATTTATTGACTTTAATTCTAAATATTGGCTCTTTCACTCGCTTGCAAATTGAGAGATGCCCAAGATATATTTAAGTGTTTGTTCTACAAAGTACTGGGCTTTCTTTGCCTATAATCAGTTAAGTCAGCTATTTGAAAATATGGCACTAAAATATTTGTATGCACATGTAAACATAAAACTTCCAAGCACTTTTAAGCTGTGACCTGACTTCATACCAGCTACATCAGTTCAACAAATAATAGATCAGTGACCAACTTTTACCACAAGATTAGAAGGTAGATGACTGACTGTAGTATCAGAAAGGACAAGGTGTACAGCTATCATTGAAACCAACAAACACAACTGAAGACTGGAGCACCAGATTCAATAAACAAACTCAAAGGACATTATGCAGCATATTCACAGAGTGCACATTTTCTAATTACATTCTTTTTCTTTAACCACTACCCGGATACAAATCTGAAATGGATCACAGCTGGCATTGCCTGTGTTATCCCTACTTTCTCGCAGTTACTAAAACACAGCACAGATCACAACTTAAAAAAGAAAGGAATCTTGTCAAATCCATATCAGAAATATTTGAATATGAGCAAACTCTTCAGAAAAATTGGGAACAAAAAAAAGAGAACTAAACTACACCCACCACAATAAGCAAAATACTGTGACTTGAACCAGATTGCAGGGAACAGCACTCTTCGCTGTGCAGAAGCTTAGGTAAAAATGTCGCCTTGGCAAGGATGACAAATGCAGCACGATAGGCTACCAGGCCTAAGGGATCTGTTATACTTCCACATACATCCACTAATGCACACACTCCCACTCATCCTCTCGATAGGCTTTTTTCACATCTTTTTACCAGCTTCAAATCCCCGGCATATGACCTTCTGTTAAATAGATAAAAAAAATGCTTATCAGTCATGCAAATGAGGCTGAATTCATTTTCCACAACAGATGGCCTCATAGATAATGATGATGGAACACAGAAAATTGAATGTCTCTTGCTTTGTGGCCATGGCAACCAAGAGCTGAATAATATCAATAATAAGAGTTGCTGTATAATAAGGGTGTCAGTTCTGAAATTCACACACTCTGAAACAGGTATAACGGGCAAGTTAATTCGTATATTTGAATTTTCTGCTTTTATGAATGAATGATTATGAATTTTAATACAAAGCATCACCTTGGTCGCCGAAGCACTCTGTTTCTAATCTTTCTTTGTTGAAAACTGCATCTTTTTTTTGTTTTTGATCGAGTGGAGGAAGGAGTTCACTGTATCAGGGTGGGTTTTGATTTAAATGCTAGGTTTTAATCCGTGCTTGCTGCAGTCTGGCTGATACAGAATGCTGCAATGATGCAACGGTGGCTCGCCTCAGGCTTCCACCCGGGTTCTCAAGGGGCTGTCCTGCAAAATGAATCAGCAGACGTCCTGATCAAACTGATTAAAATGAAAATGGCAAGGCACACGTCTGGGCGGAACTGCCGTGCTTCACTGCCTGACTGGCAAGCACGCCGGCAGCACCTCCACTAATGGCTGATTGACACTGTGTCCAACAGCCCAAATAAGAGGTCTGCAGTATTCTGAAAACAGAGCAAATCCTGAACCGGCGGCAAAGCCCTTGCTACACACACATATATATAAGAAACAAATTGTGTGACTTCTCCTCCCTCCGCTGTGTCTGCCGTTTGCTCGGCGTGTGCTTTTGCTGCTAGCTCTTGTGCATTTTAATTCAGGAATCAATAGAGCCGCTCTAATGGAGGCTCCACTTTTCCCAGCAGCTGCAGACGCCAGTGCTCAAAACAACGACTGACGTCTGTGGAGGTTTTCAGCTGATTGGGCACTGCATCGGATGTTCTGTGAACCGAGGAATAGGAATCATTTACAGTCTGTTTTTTTTAAAAAATGGCAGCTTGGATTTTTCAGTCCAGGGGAGAGTGAAGCTGAACCCCTTACACACTCGGCTGCTTCGTGAGGCGCAGTGTGCGGGCAACATCCTCCTCAAGCCTACGTGACCATCATAGCAGGCAAGCTGTTGCCCTTGCGCTGTGGCCTGATCTCACACGATAAGTGAAATGAGGACAATAGTAACCTTTTCAGCAAGCAAATGGACTCAATACATTTCCTGCGAAATCCAATTGTGGTGCTGGAGAAATTACCCCCCCTCCAAAAAAAAACCTTTATTCAAATCGCTCTAACAATACTTTCACCCATTACAACAACATATTGAGTTGAATTTCTCAAGCAGATATTGAAAAATCCTCTTTCCATGTCAATACATTTTTTTTCAATGAGATACATATATAAGTAAAATCTAAATGCTGCTGTGATATTTTCAGTTAAAATCCACACGCCATATGGATGCAATCATTATGAATTTCAGTTGGGGGTTCAGTAAATTCATTTCTGTCTACTTAACAAGATATTCTGTTGGGGAATTTTATCGAGGGCACAACCAAAGAATGTTGATTCCTGAATCATGCATCATTGTCATTTCTGCAATCTAATTTAGTTCAGGGTAGAATATTAAACATCCTAAAGCTTTTGACTAACATTAGATATTCAGCCAATTTGTACAAATAATTGCAAAGAAAATAAATATTTCTTTTTAGCAATGTTAACTGTAACTCAATGGGAGAAATCTTGCCCAGAAGGTTGCGGATTCAATTTCCATTCCAGAGACTTGAGAACAAAATCTAGGTGCCATACCAAGAGAGCGCCACAGCCACACTGTTAGAAGTGCTTTCTTTCAGATGGGACACTAAATCGAGACCCTGACTGTCTTCTCAGGATCACACAGCACTATTCAAAGAAACTCAGAGGAGTTCTCCCTGATATCCTGGGAATGTAGGAACAGGGGTCAGTCATTCGGCCCTTCAAATCTATTCTGCCATTCAATGAGATCGCAAATGAACTGTATTCTCACTCCATTTGGCTCCACATCGCTTAATACCCACGGTTAGCAAATCTCTTATCAATCTCATGCTTAAAATACAAGCCTACATCATGTAATTTCTCCCTGTAATGTAACCATTGGAACCCTCGACATTCTGATGAGTCTGCACTGCACTGCATTTCCCAGAACGGTACATAGTATTCCACATGCGGTCGAACCAAGCCTTTGGATAATTGTAGCAAAACTTCCAACCCTCTATATTCTACCCCTCCTGGTCATATTTATTCACCAACATCACTAAAAGAGAGCATCTCATCCTTATCACATTGCTGTTTTCTGGGGCCTTGCTGTGTTGGCTCCCACATGTCCCAAATTGGCTCCCACATGTTCCAAATTATTACAATCACGACAGTTCAAAAAAAGTATGTAATTGGCGTTAAAACACTTTTTGAGATACCCTGAAGTTGTAAAAGGTGCTATATAATTGCAAAATTTTGCTTATTTTTGTAATTCCTACGTGCACAATTTTATTGTAAGAGTCCACTGATGCACAGTCCAGATCAGTCGTCATTCACACAATTGAACCAAGTAAGAACATATTCAAATTAATCATGTTTAGTGCCACACTAATAATACAGTTCTGAGTTCATACACAGAATGCCTTTGGAGACAGCGCTGTAATTAGTGCCACCAGAGGCAAGGAGAGCCACTTCAAAATGTAGGTTTCTGCAGGCAGCACACAACTATATATAAGTGCCATTTTCTCCCCGGCCATGGAGGTGAGTTTTCAACCTACCAATGCAAGATTGAGAAAAAGCAGTCTTCAGAATATTGGTTTATATGGACACCTTAACATTGGCTAAAGACAAAAAATTTTAAAGTTAGAAGCTCTGGTTTTGGGCAACATGTTATTTGGAGGTTTTGGAATTCAGGTCATACTATAACTTTTTTATTCAAGGGTGCCCAAAGACTGTGTTGCTGATGTACATGTTCTGTTTTGCAAAAATACCCAATCAACACACCATATAATAAGGTGGTTGGTTACCTATTAAGGGAAACCTTCAACCTTCATTCATATTTAGAACGCTAATGCTGTGGGACTTTCACACTTGTGGGGAACACTTGTTAACATATTGTTTCTATTGTCATATTCTGAATTTAATGTTGTATTAATTAGCATATGAGCTAAATTTATCTACTAACCAGCCCACAGACTGAAATATGCATATTCTTTATTTAACATTTTCAGAATATTAGAAATAGGGTCTGAGCAGCAAATGTTTTGGTGAACAGCATGCAGGTGTCCTTAAAATATATTGCAGATAGGCAATACTGGCTCAATTATGGGATCTGATTTCAAAGGTAAGTGTGTGCAGCCACAAAAAAAATCTGAACATGGAACATCTGAAACTTCAACTAAATATTATAAATCTGACCAGGGGTCCCACCCAAAATCTTTACTGATCTCAACTAGGTATCACTTCACCGGCTGTGCTCATGCCTTATTTTCTATCATATGTTTATTTATTTATTTTGGGGAAAAAGTTACACCTTCTAAATAGTGGTGTCCACCGAACAATACCAGAATTTCCTAAATGTCAACAATACTGAAATTAATTTTGAAATTACAAGCAGCCAAACGTTGCTTGCAGCAATAAGCAAAGCAACAAACGCTGAGCAAGAAAATGGTGAGCAATTGCACCATACTTCTCTGTTTTTTTCCCTGAAGCTTTCATTGCTGATTTTTCAACTTACAAACATCTGAATAACCATTTAAGCTCTCATGAAAACTCATGAATAATTTGAAGATTTGTAAAAGTAAGGTTCAGGAAATCCTAAGTACTCGTTGAACAAATGCAGGAATGACTGAATATGGGTGTGCACTTTTAAATTAAAATTTATTGCTGCAATTTTTAGCATCTAACAATATCTGTAAAAGAGACTGTTATTCAGTAGCTACTATTTTTCTGAGCCAGAGTTACAGTGATTGTGTTAAATTCCTTCATTCAGCTTCACCTTGAATTAACACAAAAAGTGGGACATTTAGTGGTTTTCATCCTGTGGTAGATGTGAAACTGTAAAAACACATTTGTTCACACATTTTACAATCTACCATTACGCAACCTGATGCCTCTCTGGTTAGAAAAGATATTTCCAGCAGTTTCAGAAGATAATTTGTTTCTGAGATTATCTCTTGCCATGGTTTACTGCTGTCCTAAACAGCCCCAACCTTGTGCTTCTGAGGCTTATGAAGATTCTTATGGGAATCTTGAGTTGTGATATCATCCCATTTGTTCACTGCAGACATTTTACCGAGTCCTTCAGCGTCAGCACCAGGAAATACACAAAAGGAGGGAAAGCCTTTATTTATTACGTCTGTTTCCTACACATTCCCTACAGACATGCACTTTTCACATTTGTGATTCATACCTAGAATAAACAGTGGGGAGTGGCCATACACACAAACAGTCTAAGACGGGAAAATCATTGGACCACGTCATGCCTGAGTCTAAAGGACAAGTAGGTCATGCAGCCTGCCATCGTGAATTGATCTCTGTATAAATCTCCATTCCCTATTATTTATTCTACTTTTATCAAACACCACAGTAGCATTAGAAATTTACAAGTAATAATGTTTCAAAATAATTTTTTGTTCCATGCGAAGTAACTTTCTGTGGATTTAGAGATCCATTCTTGCAACCATGAGCAAAGGTTTTAATTTTAGTTTGACTGCTGCACATAGGGATGTTAAGAGAGGTGTAAAAGATGCAATATTTTCAATTGTGAATAAAACGAATGAATTCTAAGGTTCTGCTGCTCTCTCACTGCAAGTTCAGGAGACCAATTGAACCCACTAGAAAATGGCAGGAAAGTCAGCTGCTCCAGATCCCTGTCATTTGCAGGATTCTCCAGCATGCTTTGTAAGCAGAGAAACCTGTGTCCACCCCCAACAACACAACCTTGTTCATGAGTGGTGGGGGTGGGGGTGGGGGTTGGGGAGCAAGTGCAACAGTGCCTCAAATGAGTTTTTATCTTTCCCTGGCTCATTTGGGGCCCATAATGTTCCAAAGAGTGGCATGCCAAGAGAGAAGAAGCCAGAAGGGGGTGCACCAAGACAGGCAAATGGTCTGCATGCCCTAATCAAAGGCATAATTTAAAAATATATTTTGATCAGCTCTTCTGCCAAGGTACTGCTGAGAGGGAAATGGGTGAGGTCCGGAGGGAATTGACAAATCTCTTCGCCACATTTTGTTGTCATTATTCATTCTTGGGTTAAGGCACAATGTCAAAGCTGACATTTTATTGACCTTGCCTCGTTTTCCTCAGATAGTGGTGCTGCAGACTAGGTCATATTTTTATTGTAGCTGTTTGATGTGATTTAAAATGCCAACTAGGGGTAATTATGACTCAATTACATTGCTGTGTACATTACATTACATGGCATCATATACAGGCCAAAGTGGGCAGGAAGGCAGGTTTCCATCCTTGTCGTCAAGTAGTCAATTGGTTGGGTTCTTGTATTAATCCAATTACATCATGGCTACCATTTTATGAACTGAATTGAAATTCTCAAATTTCCATGATGAGATCTGAATACACATTCTCTGCATTTTTAACCAATGCTTCTGGATTAAAGTCTAGTAACAAAAGTGAACGTGCGCTTAGAATCATAAAATGGTTACAGCGCAGGAGGACATAATTCAGCCTGCCTATCCGTACCAGCTCTCTCCAAGTGTAATCTATCTAGCCCCATTCCCCTGCCTTTTCCCCATATCTCTAAAAGGGTTTCCTCTTTAGATGATGAAATAATTCTCTTTTGAAAGCTAGGACTGAATCTGCCTCCACCCGCAGGCACAGCATTCCAGATCCTAACCACTTGCGGCTTAAAGATTTTTCCTTATCTCACCATTGCTTCTTTAGCCAATCACCCTACATCAGTGTCTCCATGTTCTCAATCCTTCCACTATTGGAAACAGTTTCTCTCCCAGAGTCCTCATGATTTTGAATATCTCTGGCAAATCTTAACTCAATGTTCTCCAAGGAAAAATGTCCCAACTTTTCCAATCTATGTAACTAAAGTTCCGCATCACTGGAACCTTCCTCTTGAATCTATTCTGCACTCTCTCTAATGCCTTCTCATCCTTCCTAAAGTGTGGTGTTCAGAATGGGATGCAATACTCCAGTTCAGAGTGAGACTGTGTTTTATACAGAAATTCAAGTTAAGGCCTTCTTTAAATCCTGCCAATTGGGTATCTACATATAGGGAATAAATCTCTTCTGGAAAATCTTACTTCAAGTGCCATCAATTTATCATTCCATATATTTATCATATCCTCTTCATTATATTGAAGCAGTAGGAATCTTCAATAAATCAATGCTCCTGCTTCAAATCTTTACTGCTTGAAACTAGACTAGAAATAGCAGCAAAGCAGATAAAAGACTGAGGGCGCAACTCTCCGGCCGGGTTGCACTCAAGCGAGAGCACAACGCAGCCGGAGAGTCCCGGGAGAGCCCACCAGCGAGCTACTCGACAGGTTCCACGCCTCACGAGATTCTCCGGATTCCCAGAAGACATCAGAGTCAGAACTCCACCCCAAATGGGCGTGACCAAACACCACTCTCGGAAGTAGGTCTTAAATCTACTTACGTTCTACTTGCGCGGGATCCACCAGCCTCCCTCAATTCTCCGACCTCCCCAGGGAGGCTACATATGGGCATCGAACAGTGCTGGTCCACACAAATGTGGACCAGGTGGAACGGCACCGGGGGGTGGGGGGGAATCTCCCGGGCCATCGGAGACTCTTGGGTGGTCAGGGAAAGTGCAGGGTGGCTCCCTGGCCCTCCCCCTGGAACGTGGGCACCTTGGCACTGACCAGCTGGCATCTTAGCACTGCCACTCTGGCATTGCCAAGATGCCCAGCTGGTACTGCCACGCCAGCAGGAGCACTGCCTGGGTGCCAGATTGGCACTGCAAGGGTGCCTGAGTTCCAGGGTGGCACTGCCAAGGGCCAGGGGGCGAGGGTGAACATGCCCATGAAATGAGGGTGGAAGGGAGGTTTGAAGGGTGGGGGAGTGCAAGGCAGGTAAGTAGGGGCCTCCAGGAGGTTGGGTAGGTGATGGGTGGGTGTCCTAGAAGGGAGGGGGGTGCTGTAAGGGGGCTTGAGGGGGCCTGAAGAGGGGGGACCCCCAGGGACCCTATAGTGGGTGTCCTCAATTGGGGGGTGTGGGGTAATATCAATGTGTGTGGGGGGTAACATTGCCCATGGGTGGGGGGTGTGGGGGACCCAGAAGCTCACTTAGAGTTCGGGGCACCCTTTCAAAATGGCAGCCCGATCTCTGAGTTCACCTCCTCAGTGCTAAAAAAAATCTAAATGTGGGCTAAACAGGTGAGAAACTCCCCAGGGCCCACAAATGTGACTAAGTTTCATTGAATAGCGGTGGGGAACTCGCCAGCAGAGCCGACGGGAAACTCCCTGAAAAACCCACCACAGATTAGAAATTCTTTGGGAGAATCACGCCCTGATATGGGCAATACTAGCTTAGCAGTAATGTTACTAGACGAGCAACACAGAGGTATGTATTAATGATTTGGACACATGAGTTTAAATCCCATCTGACCAACTGTGGAATTTAAAACCAGTTTAATAAAGTAATGATGACCATGTGACCACTTGATTTTCATAAAATCCCATCTGGCTCACAAATGTCCTTTAGGGAAGGAAAGCTGCCGTCCTTGCCTGGTGATGAAAGATGTTATCAGTGCCACCGAGAGGCACTGCTTCTTGACACCCAATTTTAGTTCCGCTAGGACCACTCAGTTTCAGAGTTCGCCACAGCCTTGGTCCAAATATGGACAAACCATGTGAATTCCAAAGGTGAAGAGAGAGTTTCTGCCCTTTCACATTAAGGTCAAATTTGACTGATTGTGGCATCAAGGAGCCCTAGGAAAATTAAATTCAATGGGAATCGGGGGAAACTATCCGCCGATTAATAATAATAATCTTTATTATTGTCACAAGTAGGCTTACATTAACATTGCAATGAAGTCACTGTGAAAAGCCGCTAGTCTCCACACTCAGGCGCTTTTTCGGGTACACTGAGGGAGAATTCAGAATGTCCAATTTACCTAACAGCAGGTCTTTCAGGACTTGTGGGAAGAAACCGGAGCACCTGGAGGAAACCCACGCAGACAGGGAGAACATGCAGACTCCGCACAGACAATGACACAAGTCGGGAATCGAACCTGGGAACCTGGTGCTGTGAAGCAACAGTGCCAACCACTATGCTACTGTACCGCCCAGTTGAAGCCCGACCGAGCAAAAAGGAAGATGGTTGTTGTTTTCGGAGGACATTCTTGAGTGGCACAATGGCACAGTGGTTAGCACTGGAGACACAGTACCAGGGACCGGGGTTCAATTCCTACGCGGGTGACTGTCTGTGTGGAGTTTGCACATTCTCCCAGTGGCTGCGTGGGTTTCCTTCAGGTGCTCTGGTTTCCTCCCACAGTCCAAAGATGTGCAGGTTATGTGGATTAGCCATGCTAAATTGTGCCTTAGTGTTCAAAGGTTTGAATCTAAATACGGGTGCAGGCGTGTCCTGGGCCCTACCATCTTCAGATATTTCAATAATGACCTTCTCTCCATTACAAGGTAATAAGTGGGGGGTGATGATCGGTACAGTTTTCTGTTGCCTTCACAACTCCTCAGACAGTGAAGTAGCCCTTGCCTACACACGGCAAGATATTCAAACTTGTGTTGATAAATGGCAAGTAAGACCCATCATAGACAAAGTCCATCGGCAACAAGAGAGATCACTTCCAATCACTTCCTCTTACATTTGATGTTATTACCATCATCAAATCATCCCACCATCAACACCACTGACTAGAAATTTAACTGAACTAGCTACATAAGTGCCCGTGCGCCAGCAGGAAAAGGTAATAGGATGCAAATCGGTCATTTGCATCAACTTAGTCGGCCGGGCACCAGAATCTCCGGGTCCTGTGTGATTCTCCGGTCCTCTAGACCGGGAATCACGTGGGCGGGATTCACTACAGGTATCACCAAATGTGAACCTGACATGTGGTGGGCCTCGCATGGGCCAAGTCCATTCGAGGGCCACCCTCCACCCCACAATACATTACCTACCCATCCCTCTCCATTGAGCAATTTACCTCCAGCGGGAGAATATAGGGCGTGATCTAATGGAAAAAAACAGAGTCCATTTTGGGCAAGATTACCGGGGTTGTTCCCAGTACTGTTCTTTTTTCTGGGCCTCAGTGGGGAACACCCAGCTGAGGCTGCACTCAGTCGCATTTCCTGCACTGAGGAGTTCCGCTCAACATTTTTAAATGGCACCCCGATCTCTTGATCCCCCCCCCCCCGATGCAACCCCCGGACCCCCCCAACCCCAACATATCTGCGGGGGGGATCATAGAGCCTCCCGTACCCCACCTCAAACAGGCAGTGCACCGTGGACCCAATCCCCGTTGATTGTGGACAGGTTCCAGATCGCAACACCTCGCAAGATCTGGTTAGATCTCGAGAGGCATAATGACTGTTGGAAATCCCAGAAGAGGCTCCTCGTGGGAACTGCTGGCCGCGTTCTATCCTGATTCCGGCGGAACGCAGCCAGTAAATCGCCCATCAAATGGAGAATCCCGGCTCAGGTTATTCTGAATGAGTGACACACCTCCTGACTCCTCAAAGCATTTCCGCCATCTGCAAGGAACAAATCAAGAGTCTGATAAGAACATAAAGACATAGGAACTGAATGAGGCCATTTGGCCCCTTGGAGCCTTCTCCACCATTTAGTAAGATCATCTTTTACCTTAATTCCACCTTTCTGCATTATCCCCTTAGCCCTTAATTCCCTCACTACACAAAAAACTATCAACCTCTGTTTCGATATGTTCAACACTGAGCATCCCGGTGTAGCAAATTCCAAAAGCTCTGAGCTCGATTATCTCGCCTCTTGCGCGAGCGAAACGAGGCCAGTGAATAGCGGGAAAGGCCGAAAATGAGAAGAGGTCCCACAGCATCTCATCAAGGTCAGCCTGGTACTGGGTCACATTTCCCTGTGAGTCGGACATTCTGCTAAGACCCTCAGCCATGGCCATCACCTTGGACACCTTCACTAATGGTGCCGATATCGTGGACCGGGCTCTCCACTGCAGTCGCCAACCTAGCAGTGTTGGCCTCGGTGCCACGCATTGCAGGCGACATCTCCTGTGCCGTAACCTCTGGATTTAGTGGAATGTCGCTGACACCTCCCTCTGAACGACCTGACCGCACCCCAACATCTCCATTAGCTCCAGGAATCCTCTTCCATTGGCTCAGCATTAGTCTGGGATCCAGCTGGGTCGTAGGATCCAGCCCACCTCCGACTGCTGTCTCGCATGGCGGTTCCTGTTTCCACCTGATGTGCATCAGCAGCTGTGCAGTGCTCACCAGATTGTGCCCCAGAAGCTTGACCACTAACGTGGGGGTCTCGGGGGGGGAAGGGGGTGTTGGTGTCTACTCACTTGTGCTGCCTTTTTTCGGCACTGGAGGCCAGTCCCCGGTCACACTCCTGGAGCTTACAGCCGCCGCCACCTCGTCTCAGGCGCCTCTGGCTGCCCTGTGGCTCACCCTCTGGGAGCCTTGGGGGAACAGGACATCCCTCCTGGTCCCCACTGTGTCAAGGAGCCTCCCCAGGTCTGCATCCCCGAATCTTGGGGCCAGTTTCCTCGGCACCATTGTTGCAAGCTGACTGGCGTTGGCTGAGCAAGTACTGCTTAAGTGCTGCTAGATCTTGTTAACGGGAGACTGGCGAGCACGGTCCCGGCAAATTAGCTGGCAAGCCTTCATTTGCAGCGAGGAGCCCGTGGACCAATTAAAGTTGAATAGCGTTGTCAGCCTCACTGAGCCGAGCGCCAGGGAGTTCGCGGCAGTTCTCACTCACTATCACACTTCGAAATCTTTCCGGAGAATGGCGACCTCTTTTTCGCTCTTCACAGGTGCTGCCTGACCCGCTGAAAATGTTCCAGCATTTTCTTTCAGAATACCTTTTTCATGTGTCCCTCTGTATACTTGTGATAATAAAGAAAACTATTAGTAAATACGATTACGCCCAGTCTTGTTAGTTACAGTGCTCATTGCTGCCAACATTCCCTTTCAACACTGACTTAAACTTAAGTCAGTTTTTGACTTGCAGGTTACAAATATCTCTGAAGTAAGGCTCCGGGAAAACTAAATATAAAGCAATTGTGTTAAAATCTTTCTCTTTAAGCATGAATTACAGGTTTCCCAATGGATCAGCAAGGTATCCAGTAAGTAGCTAAGCAACACAGGCAAGCAAAATCGCAGTTTAATCCCCAGTAAAAAATGAATTAGCATGTCTCAGCACAGGAAGGTGGTGGCATGGAATGCTTTGATGTGGATTAGGGCAGGTCCTCCGTTAAGCAGGACAAGTCCTCTCCTTCAGATTGATTACTGCAATACTCCACAGTGACCCAGCTCACGTAAAGGCTATGCAAGCTGGAATCTGAGTTAAAAAGCAATATAATGACAAGCCAATCACACTCAATGGCAAGAGGGAAAGGACAAACAAGGAAAGCCCATTAAATGCTGATTGCACAGCTCTTTTGATAGATACATTCTGTAGCATCTCAGCATAAGACGGACAGTACTTCTTTCAGATTGGACACCCTTCCCATCCCCCTACAATATGCCAAAAAACAAAAAAAATGAACTTGTATTCATAACGCATCTTTTCTGACTTTGAGACTTCCCGAGGCAGGCACTTTACAACCTCATTAGGTACTGTGGTCACTGTTGTGGAAAATGCAGCAATTTGGGCATAGCAAGGTTCCACAAAAAGCAATGTGATCGTGGCCAGGTAATGTTTGATTGACACTGCTTGAGGGAATGGGATAAATATTGACAACAGGGTGAACTCACTTGTCTTTGGAAATAATGCCATAGGATCTTTGACATCCACCTGAGAGGGCAGACAGGTTTAATGCCTCATCTGAAAGATGGCAGCAACAAGAAACCTGGATGATTTAATGACAGTTATCTTCACCTTTCTCTTTCTAGTGCTACACATCAGTCTAAACAGGCTGAACAACGAGTGGATACTTTTCTTCTGACAGTGAACAACAGTATTCCGTACAATGCACTGAGAGCGCATGGGTGGAAAGTATCAACAGGTCAAGCCCATAAAGAAGTCAGCAAGCACGGTTGCTGTTCCTCTCAAGAATGCAACATTGTATTGAGGTCTAACCACCAAGACGCAATTAACAGATGGTTCCTAATTGTTGGAAAAAGATTCCGAAGAACCACCAATGAAAGGTACAGAGATGTCATGGCGATAGAGATATGGGAGTGGTAAGATCAGGGAGTTTGTGTATATGTCTGGAGAAGAAGAGAGTGGAGTGTTTCTCAAATTCTATCTATCCAGCCCTGTCTAATAAACTGAAAAATCCCAAAAGGAAGTAGGTCCTCCACAGCTGCAAACGACAAGCTATTTTTGACACAAATCTTCAGCCGACAGCGCAAAGAGGTAATCAACCACAAGAACCAGTAACAGGACCTCAGTGAACTGCTCGGATTATCTCCATCTCTCTAAAGCCACATCAAGTCACATATTACCTGGGTGATGTTCCCTCATCAGAGAGTTGCTCTATACTCATGATGCTGCACTAGAATTTGATACAAAGTAACACCTTCAGCTACAAATGGACAGACTCGCTCATCTGATTTGATCATCAGCATCAGGAAAACAAATGTCACGACCCAGGATGTTGCCATGCCACCATTAATTAGTATTGATAATGTGATGTTGGAGGTAGTTGGTAGCTTGACGTACCTAGGCTCCATAATCACGGACAATCTGTCACTTGATGATGAAGTCGACACGTGCAATGCAAAAGCTGCAGTTGTTACATCCAAAGCTGAATAAAAAGTAGGATCGATAGCAAGCTGATCGAGAAATCCAAACTGCGAGTCTGCCAAGTATGTGTCCTCAGTCAATTCTGATACAAGACCTGGACAACATATTCTAGGCAGGAGAAAATGGTTAGCAGTTTCTACCTTTGCTGTCTCAGGCATATGTTCAGCGTCTGTGGTGGAAAAATGGACACCTACTCAGGGTTCCTGGCGTATGCTAATTCCATCACCTTACACTTATTACTATGGGTCTATCTGGAGTTTCTGTAGTTAAATATTTAACATCTATCAATTATATAATCCCACAAACAGAGCATATGTTCTAGTGCACATAACGGTAATTACATTTTTTTCTGATTCATATTATGGAACAATACTGTGGTCAAATAATCTAAACAAGTACAATTGCTGCAAAATTATCAATTACAAAATAGAAAATGGATATCTGTCCAAGGAACAAGCTGTGTTCATGTGCAACTGAGAGGATTGTGGGCCAAATGATGGATTTGGATAGCTGATTGCTGTTTGGCAGGTTATTTGGGCTGGAGTTTCTGTAGTTACAAACTTTATGCCCATCAGGAACAACATGCTTTTGATAGCATGGCAGTTAACATTGTAAAATTTTAGAATAGAATTGTATTCAGCTAGTGCAGTTACTATTGTTAGCTAATTAGAGACCTTGGCAAGCTAGACCAAGCAGAGACAAAGGGAACCAGCATTGCATAAATGCGGTTTCATGGCCAGAAGTGCTGCCATCATACAGTGGAGAAAAGTGGCTCTGTGGGAGCAGCTTTTTTTCTGACAAGGCAGATATCAAATTTTGGCAGTGACAGAGGATTGAATTTTTCACTTAATAGTTTAGGGAACGGAACATTTCCAACATTTCCCACTATTAGCTACAGGCATACATAGTTTAGAGTCAGACTCCATACAATTGAAACATAAATTTCCCCCCTATGTAGTCCAGCCCCTTTGTGATAAAGGCCGACATTCCTTTAGCTTTAGAATAGTAACGAAGACACTAGTATTCTGATAATCCCACATCTCACTTAAACCCGACTTACTTATACTCACATTTTGCTGCACCAATTATTTCTAACATTGATGGCCATTTATTAAACAGTATAACCTATCATATTGTCTGCGACACGGCATATTTATTTAGCCATGCATAGTTAAGAAAGGAGAAAATGTTGTTAAGAGTAACACAAGATGCTTTAATCCTTTTTAAGGTGATACACAGACACAATGGGCGAGATCTTCCGGCTGTTCAAGCCAATGGGATCTTCCAGTCACGCTAGATTTCAGCAGGTGTCATTCATTTGTCTTTTCCCCGTAACCCCGCATGGTAGCACAGTGGTTAGCACTATGGCTTCACAGTGCCAGGGTCCCCTGTTTGAATCCCAGCTTGGGTCACAGTCTGTGCGGAGTCTGCACGTTCTCCTCTTGTCTGGGTGGGTTTCCTCCCGGTGCTCCGGTTTCCTCCCACAAGTTCCGAAAGACGTGCTGTTAGGTCAATTGAACATTCTGAATTCTACCTCTGTGTACCCGAACAGGCACCGGAGTGTGACGACTAGGGGATATTCACAGTAACTTCATTGCAGTGTAAATGTAAACCTACTTGTGACAATAAAGATTATTATTTTTATAACCCTGCAGATTATTTATTTTCAAATAATCTTCCATTTCTCTCTTGAATGGCTTGATGGAACCTGCCTCCACTACACTCTCAGGCAGTATGTTCCAGACCTTAACCACCGCTATGTGGAAGTGTTTTTTTCTCATATCACTTTTGCTTCTTTTGTCAATTATCTTAAATCTGTGCTCTCTCATTCTCGATCCTTTCATGAGTGGTAACATTTCCACTGTCCATTCTGTCCTGGCCCTGCATTATTTTGAATACTGCTATCAACTCTCAGCCTTCCTTTTCCAAGGTAAAAACTCCTAGCTTCTTGTTATAACCTGCCTACTTACCATTGCCTGGAGACTAATGACTATCCCACAATCCTGTGGGAGTATGAGCTTCCCCAATGAGGGGGGCGGAGAAACCACTAGTAAACTCCTAGTATAAATAAAGCTGGCCAGTTCAGGAACCAGCAGGAAGGAGTATGTAGCAAGGGAAGTTACTGCTGCCATTATATATATGTTATAGTAAATAAATGTTATTACTTTGTATCCTTAAAACTCATGCTGGATTCTTCGTGGCCCTTACAAAACTTCTCTAATCTGTCTGGATACCTGACGTTCCTCATCCTTGAAATCGTAAATGGCCGGGTTTTTCCATTCAGGAGACTCTGTTCTCCCACCGGAGGTGAATTGAAACTGCAATTCAGTATCCCTTGCCATACAAATTTATGCATGGTGGGGGGTGGATGCAAGGGGGTTGCCATTTTGAAAGTGGGGCCCAATAGCAACGTCATTTGGCTGTCCCCCCCCCCCCCCCCACCAGCATCAAAATGCAGCACCCCCCTTGCATCGCAGATCAGCAACCGCCCCGCATCATGGATCAGCATCACCCCCCCCCCCCCAAATCGTGATTCACTCCCTTCCACTAAGTACAGGGATCACACAACCCGGTCACCCCATAGAAACCCCCTGAACAGGCAGACCCCCATGAGACTCCTGAATTTGCCATAGAGTTCTCCTAGATAGGTAGACCGTGCCTGAGACCCTGAATAGGGGGACCACCCCAAAGACGGGCTAACTGTAAAGACCCCCCACAGAGACCCCTACCAAAGGGACCCCTTAGAGACCCCCTACCTAAGATGCCCCCGGAGACTCCCTAACTAAAGGAACCCCGCCTAGGGACCCCTTTGATAGGGGAGACCCCTGGGACCTCCTGAATAGGGGGACCACCCCCAGAGACCACTAACTAATGGGGCCCTCCATGAGGCTCTCTACTAAAGTGACCCCCACAGAGACCCTGAACTAAAGGGACCTACCCCCCCCCCCCCCAGAGACCCAAAGTACAGGGACCCCTACGGAGACCTCTTAACTAAAGGAACCCTCCCTCCCCCCAGAAAAGAGATCACTGCCTGGAAGCCAGAGAGCAGTCCAAACAGGGGGATGTACTGACCTTTGCTCAAACCCTTGATATCCTTTAGCTGCAAGCCATTCATTCATTTCTCTTAGTGGGCTGTGATTGACAGCTTCCATAAACACAGCTGTCAACCTTGCTTCATTCATCTTCCTTCATGGATGAGTAACTCTAAGTGCTGTAAGCACAATATTTACAAACATCAACTATTTCAAAAAGTTAATTGTCGTTAATTTCCAGCTCGGCACTTTAAAATCACTCAAGCGTGAAGGGGGTGATTGGAATGCACTTAACTCTCTTCTCTGAGGAGTCTGTGAGGCATTACCTTTATTTAGGGGGTCTTTGTGCAGGGTTTCCTTTAGTTATGGGTTCTCTGGGGGGTTCCCTATTTAGGCAGTCTCTGTGGGGGGGTCCCTTTAGTTAGGGGGTGTCAGCGGGCCCCCTGTTATGAGGGCTCCACCTATTCAGGGGGTCTCTGGGGGTCTCCCTATCTATGGGATCTCTGTGGGGTATCTCCCTATCTCTGGGGGTGTCTCCTATTTGGGGGGTTCTCTGAGGGGGGTAGTGGGAGAGGATCTGTAAGGGTGAGCAAGTCATATACATTGTGAGGGAAGAGGGCGGCCCTCCAGTGGACTTTGGGGGAAATTCCCTTAAGGAGTTACCCCATTGGCCCACAGGAAGGTCCACCACATCAGGGCCACGCTGGTAAATATTAGTATTATCAGTAAATATCAGTGAATATAGGAGGATGGAGAATCACGAGGACCTGGAGACTCCGGTGCCCGAACCGCTAAGTGGATGTAAATGGGTCATTAGGACCCATTTGCATCCATTAGCATCCTCCCGCTGTCAGGTGGGCATGAACCCCAATCCTGCTGCCAATGGAGGGTCGGTGCATAGCGGTTGGTTCGGTGCCCAGTGCGAACCTCGATTTCGGCCAGACACCGGATTTCCACCCAATTGCGATCCGCGTTGCCAGCATCAGAGGACGGAGAATGCAACTCAACCTCTTCTGCACGCTCTCCAATGCCTTCCCATCCCTCTCAAAATGCGGCGCCCAGAACAAAATACTCCAACCGAGGTCTAACTGGTGTCATGTGCAACAACATCAACATAACCTCCTTGCTCTTGTACTCTATGTGCTCATTAATAAAATCTGGGATATTGTATGCTTTCTTAGCAGCTCTTTCACCTTGTGCTGTCACCTTTAATGACTTATACACATATACATCAAGGGAAGTTCAGAGGATCAGATAGGAGTACTTAGTCACAGATTCCTGAAGATGGCAGAACAGGTGAATAGAGTAGTTAAGCAGTTAAGAAGGGACACTTGCCTTTGACAGTCGTGACATACAATGTAAGAGCAAGGAGGTTATGTTGGAGCTGTATAGAATGTTGGTTAGGCCATAGCTGGCATACTATGCATTTCTGGTCACCTCACCAAACAAAGAACAAAGAACAAAGAAATGTACAGCACAGGAACAGGCCCTTCGGCCCTCCAAGCCCGTGCCGACCATGCTGCCCGACTAAACTACAATCTTCTACACTTCCTGGGTCCGTATCCCTCTATTCCCATCCTATTCATGTATTTGTCAAGATGCCCCTTAAATGTCACTATCGTCCCTGCTTCCACCAGCTCCTCCGGTAGCGAGTTCCAGGCACCCACTACCCTCTGCGTAAAAAACTTGCCTCGTACATCTACTCTAAACCTTGCCCCTCTCACCTTAAACCTATGCCCCCTAGTAATTGACCCCTCTACCCTGGGGAAAAGCCTCTGACTATCCACTCTGTCTATGCCCCTCATAATTTTGTATACCTCTATCAGGTCTCCCCTCAACCTCCTTCGTTCCAGTGAGAACAAACCGAGTTTATTCCACCGCTCCTCATAGCTAATGCCCTCCATACCAGGCAACATTCTGGTAAATCTCTTCTGCACCCTCTCTAAAGCCTTCACATCCTTCTGGTAGTGTGGCGACCAGAATTGAACACTATACTCCAAGTGTGGCCTAACTAAGGTTCTATACAGCTGCAACATGACTTGCCAATTCTTATACTCAATGCCCCGGCCAATGAAGGCAAGCATGCCGTGTGCCTTCTTGACTACCTTCTCCACCTGCGTTGCCCCTTTCAATGACCTGTGGACCTGTACTCCTAGATCTCTTTGACTTTCAATACTCTTGATGGTTCTACCATTCACCGTATATTCCCTACCTGCATTAGACCTTCCAAAATGCATTACCTCACATTTGTCCGGATTAAACTCCATCTGCCATCTCTCCGCCCAAGTCTCCAAACAATCTAAATCCTGCTGTATCCTCCGACAGTCCTCATCGCTATCCGCAATTCCACCAACCTTTGTGTCGTCTGCAAACTTACTAATCAGACCAGTTACATTTTCCTCCAAATCATTTATATGTACTACAAAGAGCAAAGGTCCCAGCACTGATCCCTGTGGAACACCACTGGTCACAGCCCTCCAATTAGAAATGCATCCTTCCATTGCTACTCTCTGCCTTCTATGGCCTAGCCAGTTCTGTATCCAACTTGCCAGCTCACCCCTGATCCCGTGTGACTTCACCTTTTGTACTAGTCTACCATGAGGGACCTTGTCAAAGGCCTTACTGAAGTCCATATAGACAACATCCACTGCCCTACCTGCATCAATCATCTTAGTGACCTCCTCGAAAAACTCTATCAAGTTAGTGAGACACGACCTCCCCTTCACAAAACCGTGCTGCCTCTCACTAATACGTCCATTTGCTTCCAAATGGGAGTAGATCCTGTCTCGAAGAATTCTCTCCAGTAATTTCCCTACCACTGAAGTAAGGCTCACCGGCCTGTAGTTCCCGGGATTATCCTTGCTACCCTTCTTAAACAGAGGAACAACATTGGCTATTCTCCAGTCCTCCGGGACATCCCCTGAAGACAGCGAGGATCCAAAGATTTCTGTCAAGGCCTCAGCAATTTCCTCTCCAGCCTCCTTCAGTATTCTGGGGTAGATCCCATCAGGCCCTGGGGACTTATCTACCTTAATATTTTTTAAGACACCCAACACCTCTTCTTTTTGGATCTCAATGTGACCCAGGCTATCTACACACCCTTCTCCAGACTCAACATCTACCAATTTCTTCTCTTTGGTGAATACTGATGCAAAGTATTCATTTAGTACCTCGCCCATTTCCTCTGGCTCCACACATAGATTCCCTTGCCTATCCTTCAGTGGGCCAACCCTTTCCCTGGCTACCCTTTTGCTTTTTATGTACGTGTAAAAAGCCTTGGGATTTTCCTTAACCCTATTTGCCAATGACTTTTCGTGACCCCTTCTAGCCCTCCTGACTCCTTGCTTAAGTTCCTTCCTACTTTCCTTATATTCCACGCAGGCTTCATCTGTTCCCAGCCTTTTAGCCCTGACAAATGCCTCCTTTTTCTTTTTGACGAGGCCTACGATATCTCTCGTCATCCAAGGTTCCCGAAAATTGCCGTATTTATCCTTCTTCCTCACAGGGACATGCCGGTCCTGAATGTCTTTCAACTGCCACTTTTAAGCCTCCCACATGTCAGATGTTGATTTGCCCTCAAACATCCGCTCCCAATCTATGTTCTTCAGTTCCCGCCTAATATTGTTATAATTAACCTTCCCCCAATTTAGCACATTCATCCTAGGACCACTCTTATCCTTGTCCACCAGTACTTTAAAACTTACTGAATTGTGGTCACTGTTACCGAAATGCTCCCCTACTAAAACATCTACCACCTGGCCGGGCTCATTCCCCAATACCAGGTCCAGTACCGCCCCTTCCCTAGTTGGACTGTCTACATATTGTTTTAAGAAGCCCTCCTGGATGCTCCTTACAAACTCCGCCCCGTCTAAGCCCCTGGCACTAAGTGAGTCCCAGTCAATATTGGGGAAGTTGAAGTCTCCCATCACCACAACCCTGTTGTTTTTACTCTTTTCCAAAATTTGTCTACCTATCTGCTCCTCTATCTCCCGCTGGCTGTTGGGAGGCCTGTAGTAAACCCCCAACATTGTGACTGCACCCTTCTTATTCCTGATCTCTACCCATATAGCCTCACTGCCCTCTGAGGTGTCCTCTCGCAGTACAGCTGTGATATTCTCCCGAACCAGTAGCGCAACTCCGCCTCCCCTTTTACATCCCCCTCTATCCCGCCTGAAACATCTAAATCCTGGAACGTTTAGCTGCCAATCCTGCCCTTCCCTCAACCAGGTCTCTGTAATGGCAACAACATCATAGTTCCAAATACTAATCCAAGCTCTAAGTTCATCTGCCTTACCCGTAATACTTCTTGCATTAAAACATACGCACTTCAGGCCACCAGACCTGCTGTGTTCAGCAACTTCTCCCTGTCTGCTCTGCCTCAGAGCCACACTGTCCCTATTCCCTAGTTCTCCCTCAATGCTCTCACCTTCTGACCTATTGCTCCCGTGCCCACCCCCCTGCCATACTAGTTTAGACCCTCCCGTGTGACACTAGCAAACTTCACGGCCAGGATATTTATGCCTCTCCGGTTTAGATGCAACCCATCCAAAGGAAGGATGCGATTGCACTGGATGGGGTACAGAGGAGATTCATCAGGATGTTGCATGGGATGGAGCATCTAAGCTATAAGGAGAGACTGGATAGGCTTGGATTGTTTTCTTTAGAGCAAAGAAGACTGAGGGGGGATATGATGGAGGTTTATAATATTATGGGAGGTTTAGGTTTAGGGTGAGGAGCAGGTGATTCTGAGGGGATTTGAGAAAAACAGCTTTTACTCAGAGGGTGGTGAGAATCTGGAATACACTGCCTGGGAAGGTAATGGAGGCTGGAAACCTCACAACCTTTAAAAAGCACTTGGATGAGCACGTGAAACACCATTACATTCAAGGATATGGGACAAGTCCTGGTAAGTGGGATTAGCGTGAGATTAAGGGTAGTTATTGTCGGTGCAGACTCAATGGACCGAAGGGACATTTCTGCGCTGTCTGACTCTATGACGCTATGAAACCTCCTGTGGGATCCTGGAGGCCAAATGGAAAATCCCAGTCGATTTCCTTCAATTAATCTAAAAGGCTCTCAATTACTCTACTCTACTGGGCCTGGCCCTTCAACAGCCTCTCATCCTACCTCAGCAAAAATGGATCAGATGGGGTGCAGCCAGGGAACTGGCATGGAGGTCAGCACTTTTATTTCTCACCTGGCTTCAATAGACTCAAAATCCTACCTGAGGGAGAGCTAAGCCATTATCAGCTGACCCCAATCAAAATCTCCAGACCATCATTACCAGCGATATTCTCCTCCTTATCCACTGTTTCAGACTGAACCATAATCTTCACACCTGCAGAATTATCTTAAACCTCAAACTGAGCTTTCAATTCCAAATCCTCACTGTTACAAAGTTGTCCACACCTCCATGAAATCATGCGGCTCTGCCCTACCACACGTATGTTCATCTCTCCCACTGTCACATACAGGCACTGCTATTCCTATACACTCTTAGTCAGCCTCCCATCTTCTAACCTCTGTACACTTCAATTGATTCAAAACTCTCATGTTCCACTCATCCTTGCTGGCCTACTTCAGTTTCCGATCGCCTAACATTTCAAATTAAAAATTATCATTCTTATGTTTAAGAACCATTATGCGTTGCTTATTTTTCTCTCAATATACGTCCACACATCTTCAAAGATTTTGGGTATCTTTCTCTCTCTCTCTCTCTCTCTCTCTCTCTTTATCCCAGTACTGACAGAAATACCTTCACCTACCCAGGTCTCATTGTCTGGAATTTACTGATGAACTCCTGAGGACATTCCTCTTTTTAGACCTTCTGTAATACCTACCTCTTTGAACAGCTTTTAATCACTCTTCCTTAGAATCCATAGAATTCCTGCAGTGCAGAAGGAGGCCATTTGGCCCATCGAGTCTGCACTGACCCTCACTGACTGAAAGAGCACCCAACTTAGGTTCACTCCCCGGCCCTAATGCCGTAACCCCACCTAACCTGCACATCTTTGGGCACAAAGGGGTAATTTAGCATGGCCAGTCCACCTAACCTGTACGCCCGTCTCTGGACTGTGGGAGGAAACCAGAGCACCTGAAGGAAACACATGCAGACACAGGGAGAGTATGCAAACTCCACACAGTCACCCAAGGCTGGAATCGAACCTAGGCCCCTGGTGCTGTAAGGCAGCAGTGCTAACCACTGTGCCATTGTGCTGTCATCTGATTTCTGTTGGGTTATCTCACACATATTTGGGGACGGACCTCCAGCTGTACAGTTAATATTACTAGTGTGTGCTGCCTGTATTCATTGTTGATAGTTTTGGCTAATTTATTAGATAATACTATTGTGTTCTACGTTATAATGATGCTATACAAGCCCATTTTACAGATTGATCAAAATCTCGAGGGCAATTAGGGTTGGGTAATAAATGCTGACCTCGCCAGCAAACCCCACATCACTTGACCAAAAAGAAATGTTTTTCCATCCAGGTAAAGTTCAAAGGTTCCTGTTTTCTTTTACTGTTTTCTTGTTCTGAACATAAAAGATGCACAGTTCTCTTTAAACATTCACCAGGATTCACACTGGCCTTCCTGGTTTAGTGCTATGGGACCTATTTGATCATCAAGCAGGAGCAGGCAGTAGTTGGGGTTTACAAAGAATGGCCAGGATTTTCCATTACTGCACATACTTACTGCACTTACTGGCACTGGAGCGGGTCCAGCGGAGATTCACACGGATGATCCCAGGAATGGTAGGCCTAACAAAAGATGGGCATTATAGGATCTGA
The DNA here is from genome assembly GCF_047496885.1 of Scyliorhinus torazame. Lineage (NCBI taxonomy): Eukaryota > Metazoa > Chordata > Chondrichthyes > Carcharhiniformes > Scyliorhinidae > Scyliorhinus > Scyliorhinus torazame. Next base: position 141,861,038 of record NC_092710.1, read on the forward strand.
GGATCCTGGGATTATATTCATTGGAGTTTAGGAGGTTGAGGGGAGATCTAATAGAAACTTACAAGATAATGAATGGCTTAGATAGGGTGGGCGTAGGGAAGTTGTTTCCATTAGCAGGGGAGACTAGGACGCGGGGGCACAGCCTTAGAATAAAAGGGAGTCACTTTAGAACAGAGATGAGGAGAACTTTCTTCAGCCAGAGAGTGGTGGGTCTGTGGAATTCATTGCCACAGAGGGCGGTGGAGGCCGGGACGTTGAGTGTCTTTAAGACAAAAGTTGATAAATTCTTGATTTCTCGAGGAATTAAGGGCTATGGAGAGAGAGCGGGTAAATGGAGTTGAAATCAGCCATGATTGAATGGTGGAGTGGACTCGATGGGCCAAATGGCCTTACTTCCTCTCCTATGTCTTATGGTCTTATAATTTGCCCACATATTTAAAAATCTCCCTTTGTAAGTTTAGGCGTTCTCTATCAAAAGGAAATCATTAAAGTAAAACTCCCCTCCTCTCTTCTGAGGTCATATTCATTAGTTTCTTAAGAGGACATCCTTAAGGTGAACTCCAGGAATTATACTGAACAGAATTTTCGCACAGACTGATAATGGTACATTCTGCAAATTGTACTCTCCAATAACGTATAAACAAACCAATGGCACAGGCAGGAAAAGACTAACGGATCCATCAAGCAAAGCCCCACATTCATGATGAGACACTTATTACCACCCCCACAACCCAAGTCTTCCCCGCCTCCCCCAGCCACAAAGCCAAGTAATCTCAGGACCCCAAGAAAAAAATACAGAATCTTCAGTCTGTTCACTCAGATAGCACCAAGAAAGAGATTTAAAATACAGAAAGCAGCAGAATTAAGAGGTTTACTGTTTTTTTTGTATGAATTATACAACAATTATGTTTCTTATGCTACAATGTCTCTTCTTAACGATGACTGCGGATTACTGAAGATGGTGAAGTATTTTTTAAACATCTGTGTTGTTTCATAGAATCTTGCAGCACAGAACACCATTTTGCCCATCATGCCTGTCTCAGCTCTTTAAACGAGCTATCCAATTTGTCCCACTTCCTTGCTTTCTCCCCATGGCCCTGCAAATGTTTCCTTTTCAACTCTATATCCTTTTTATGGTGACTATTGAGTCTGCTTGCACTACTTTTTCAGGCATTTCCAGCCCACAATAACTCGCTGCTTAAAAAAATTCTCTTCATCTAATTTCCGTTTTGTTTTGCCAGTTATCTTCAATCTATGCCCTCTGGTTGCCAACTTTCCTCTCAGTCGAAGCAATTTCTCTCATTCATTACTACTCTCAATTCTGCTTGTTTTTTGCTGATAGTTACTCGTTGACAACTGATAGTTAATTAATCACATCAGGGCTTGTTCGTTGGTACTCTAACTATTCAGCTGTGCTTTATAAAAATGCATATTTGAATGTGTGAAGTGAAAGCAGCGTGCATAATTGGCATACGGCAGTGTGGTGGCAGAGTTTGCAAGAGAAGGAGAATAAGAATGAATACACGTACTGAAGAGTTATCCACAGTGATGGATGTAGAGCACTGAATCGGTTAACATTACTCATTCTCAATCCCCTTTCCTCCACCCAACAGGTCAGAAGTCAGATGAGGTGCATCTGAAGTACCTGTTGCCTGACGATACCCATTTGGATTAATGGGTTTGGGTCATCTGTAGAGGCCCAATGATCATTAGTTGCAGGTCCACCTCTTGGTCGGAGCCTGCACTCAAAATCACAGGTGAGTATCCAGCTGCTGCAGTGAGCCTCAAAGGCCTTCATCAGTAATAATGATTATCGGTTTTAAGGCTTTCTGGCTGTCATACAAACAGTCAGAAAGTCGCAATAACCAAATGTCTGTGAGGGAACTGAAAAAAAAAATTGTCTTGCATGATCTTACAATTTGAGAGAGGCAAGGCACAATGACCACTCTCAACATCTTTTGCATGAGGGGGTAGAAACTGAAATGAAGACCCAGAAAGGGTGCATCTAGTTGGTGCATAATTGGCAAACACCTCACACTGATCTCAGTCCTGAAATGTCTGTGCACCTTTTATTCTGATTTAGTTCTTAGAGTTGAGCTTTCTCGGTGTCATGTGAGAGTACCCTTTAAGAAATGAGTGTTTAAGAAATGTACCTTTAAGAAATGGAGCTGCTCATGTTACTGGAGTGATGTCAGAGTGTGGGTGGAGCTGAGCTCTACTTCTTTTTTTTAGTTTTAGTTTGAGAAAGCTTGGGTGTGTCTGTGAGCTGCACTGCTGTTGATCTCCGCCATCCAAAAACTATCTATGGATCATTTGGTGAATTCAGAAGAAGTATAAATGTTTTCAGTCTTGAATGTAAACCCTGATGTACTCCTGTTTGGAGGTGCTAAGCCTTTTGGATGTTAAAAGGACGGCATACAGATTACTCAGTGTTCTATTCTTTGGGGGTTGTATTTGAATTGATGGTTGCTAAGATGTTCACTGTTTGTTTTAAAAAGGTTAACTTGAGTTCAGAGAATAAACATTGTTTTGTTTTAAAAACCACTGGTCCATTTTCTGCTGTACTATACCTGTAGAGTGAGCCATGTGCTCCCCATACCACAATCTATTAAAAGTTGTGGGTCAGGTGAACTCCATGATATACTTTGGGGTTCTCTAAACCCTAGTCCATAACAATTGGGGGCTCGAGGGGGATAAAAGTCTATCTATTGGACTGGCTTAGTGAACTTAAAGACAGTGAGGGGTGAGCATATTGTGGTTGCTTTTCAGGTGTGGTATTTTAGTTTAAGTGGGGTGTGTGTTGTGGACAATGGCTCTTTCAGAGTCTCAGGAGATTTTGGGGGTGGAGACGGTCACACGCAGTACCTTACAGACAGAGACTAAAAGCAGACTGTTAGATTTGGCAAAAACATTGCAGTTGACATTACCTGACAAAATGAGAAAAGATGAGGTAATTATGGCGGTGGTTAAGCATTTAAAGTTGCCTGAGATAGAGTTTGACACATTGGAAATGGCAAAGATTCAATTGCAAATTCAACAAATGGAACATGAGAAAGAATTAAAGCAGCTTGAATACGAAAGAGAGAGAGCGGAAAGAGAAAGAGAGAGAGAGGAAAGAGAAAGAGAGAGAGAGGAATAGGAAAAGGAGAGAGAAGAAAGGAGAAAAGAAAGAATAGCCCTAGCAGAACAAAAAGAAAGAGAAAGGGAGATAAAGATCAGGGAAAAAGATAAAGAGAGAGAGTTTGAACTTCAGAAAATGGCCATGAAACATGACAGTCAGTTAAAATTGGCAGACGTAAAGGGAAACGTACAGCTGGATGATAGTGATGAGGATAGTGAGAAAGAGCGTCAAAGTCGAAGGCTTGGTGGGGATCTATTTAAGTATGTCCAAGCATTGCCAAGGTTTGACGTGAAGAAAGTGGAAGCCTTTTTCATTTCATTTGAGAAGGTAGCTAAACAAATGAAATGGCCACAGGACATGTGGGTATTACTGATTCAAACAAAGCTGGTAGGTAGAGCAAGTGAAGTGTTTGCATCACTACCGGAGGAGGTATCTGGGACGTACGAGGAGGTGAAAAAATTCAATTCCTGATGTAGTGAGAACTCATGTGGAAGAGCAGAGGGTTAAAACTGCGAGATTAGCAGCAGAAATGACAGATAATTATGAATGAGTTCATAAATCAAAGTTTGGTTTCCGACATCAGTTTCAGTCTGTGAGGGATAGAAACTGGGGAAATGAGAAATACTCAAGTGGGAAAGGTAAAGGTGATCTGATGGGAGACAATAAAGAGAGTGTACCTCGGATTAAAAATGAAATCCAGGAGGGTGGAAAAGAAATGAAAAATTTCAAATGTTTTCACTGTAATAAACTAGGCCATGTAAAGTCACAGTGTTAATGGTTGAAGAAAAGCACTGGGAAGTCTGATGTGGTAAAACAGGATAAGACAGTGGGATTTGTTAGAGTGGTAAAGGAAAGCCCAAGGGAAGCGAAGGAGGTGCAAAAGATTGTACAGCCTGATCAAGAGGTGATTGATAAGAAGGTGGAGATGTCTTCAAAGAATTTACTTGTGTGGGTAAAGTTTACTCATGTGTATCAGGAGGAGCAGGTAAAGAGTCACAATTTTAAGAGATACAGGAGCTAGTCAATCTTTAATGGTAAGAGATGAGGAGTTATGTAGGTTGGGAAGAATGTTGTCAGAAAAGGTGGTAATATGTGGAATTCAGGGTGAGAGGATTAGCGTTCCATTATGTAAGGTAAGGTTGGAAGGTCCAGTGAAGAGTGGTGAAGTGGTAGTAGGTGTAATACAGAAACTATCTTGTCCAGGAATACAGTTTATCATTGGTAATGATATAGCTGGATTGCAGGTGGGAGTGATGCCTACTGTGGTTGATAAGCCAGTGGAAAATCAGACAACTGAAGTGTTGAAGGACGAATATCCTGTGATTTTTCTGGATTGTGTCGTAACAAGGTCGCAAAGTCACAGGTTAAGACAAGAGGAGAAATCAAAGAGTGAAGATGAAGTGGAAGTCCAATTATCAGAAATGATTTTTGATCAGATGGTTGAAAAAGAACAAGAACAGGTGGAGGATGAGGCAGGTATTTTTAGTTCAGGAAAATTGGCGGAGTTACAACAAAAAGATCGAGAAATAAAACGGATGTGTCAGAAAGCAAACACGGAAGAGGAATCTGAGTGTATACCAGAGTGTTATTACCGTAAAAGTGATGTCTTGATGAGAAAATGGAGACCTTTACATATGCAGGCGGATGAAAAGTGGGCAGAAGTTCATCAAGTAGTATTGCCGGGAGGGTATAGAAATGAGATGTTGCGGGTTGCACATGAGGTACCAGTGGGAGGTCATTTGGGAATAAGGAAAACTTAAGCTAAAATCCAGAAACATTTTTATTGGCCTGGACTACATAAAGATATAGTTAAATTTTGTCAATCATGTCAAGTGATAGGGAAACCTCAAGCAGTGATAAAACCAGCGCCCTTAATACCCATTCCAGCATTTGAGGAACCTTTTACAAGGGTTCTAATTGATTGCGAGGACCGTTTCCGAAAACAAAAAGTGGGAATCAATGTCTTTTGACTATAATGGATGTGTCTACTAGGTTTCCAGAGGCCATTCCAGTACATAATACTACAGCTAAAAAGATTGTGGAGGAGTTACTTAAATTCTTTACTAGATATGGACTACCCACAGAAATCCAATCGGATCAAGGATCAAATTTTACCTTGAGGTCATTCAAACAAGTAATGGATAGCTTAGAAATGAAACAATTTAAATCAACTGCGTACCATCCAGAATCGCAGGGAGCGTTAGAAAGGTGACATCAGACATTAAAGACAATGTTGAGGGCTTATTGTCAAAATTATCCAGAGGATTGGGATAAAGGAACTTCATTCGTACTGTTTGCAATTAGGGGTGCACCTAATGAGTCAACCAAATTTAGTCCTTTTGAACTAATTTTTGGTCATGAGGTAAGAGGACCACTTAAATTGATTAAGGAAAAATTGGTGGGTGAGAAATCGGAAATTACAGTATTGGATTACGTGTCAAATTTTAGGGAACGATTAAATAGAGCAGGTGAACTGACTAGACAACATTTAAAAGTTGCACAAAATGTGATGAAACAGTTAGCGGACAAGAAATCCAAAGTTTGTAGTTTTGCCAGTGGAGATAAAGTTTTAGTATTGTTACCAGTGGGAGGTGAACCTTTAAAAGCAAGGTTTTGTGGACCTTATCAGATTTAAAGGAAATTAAGTGAGGTGAATTATGTGGTAAAAACACCGGATAGAAGGAAGAATCACCGAGTGTGTCATGTGAATATGCTTAAAAGGTACTTTGAAAAGGAAGGAGCGAAAAAGGAGGTTTCAATGATTCGAACTCAAAGTGACAAACCAAATCTAGATGACTGTGAATTTGACATACCTCAAATTAAATTGGAAAATGAGGATGTTCTTAAAAATTGGGATAAATTGTTGAGTTACCTTCCAGAGGAAAAACAAACTGACCTGAAAGAGTAATCTCCAAGTTTGTGGAGATAAATTGTGAAGTACTAAAATGGCTATACATGATGTAGATGTGGGAAATTCTGTTCCAATCAAACAACATCCATATAGACTTAACCCTTTAAAATTGGCACAGGTTAACAAAGAGATTGAGAGTATGCTTAAAAATGGCATTATTGAAGTGGGTTGCAGCCTAGGGAGCTCACCCATAGTCATGGTGCCTAAACCAGATGGTACCCAACGGTTGTGTGTGGACTATAGAAAGGTTAATGCAGTTACAAGAACGGACTCTTATCCTATCCCACGTTTGGAGGATTGCATTGAGAAAGTGGGACAATCAGCTTTTATTTCCAAATTGGATTTACTTAAAGGTTACTGGCAAGTACCTTTATCTGAAAGGGCGAGGGAGATTTCAGCTTTTGTGACTCCAGATGGTATATACCAATTCAAAGTTATGCCAGGATTACCCAATTGTGTGGTATACATCGAGGATCTGGTGATTTTCAGCCAGACATGGACAGAACATTTGAAACATCTGATGGAGTTATTCGATCGACTTCTGGCGGTGGGTTTGGTGATAAACCTAGCCAAAAGTGAATTTGGAAAAGCCCAAATCACTTTCCTTGAGGAGTTTCCGATATCCTCAAGACGAAGGGAAATAATCCGATTTCTTGGCATGAGTGGATTTGCTCGAACATGTGTGCAAAAGTTTTGTAGCGTGATTGCTCCACTGATGGACTTGCTTAATAAACGTCAAAAGTTTCAATGGACAGCGGACTTTCGACAGGCATTTGACTGCCTGAAAGCTGTGATAACCAATGCACATGTGTTGGGACTCGATGATCAGATTGAACTGAAGTATCTGACTTTAAAGAGAAATGCTAAGGCGTAGAGAATTAGACAGATCGTGCAGAGACCTTCCTGTGCAAAGAGACTGTTAATCAAGACTAATTTCAGTTGGAGGAAGAAGAACGGGAAAAAAATGGACTATATTATTGTACCTGTTTGCGTGTGTTGTTTTTTTTTAAACAAAAACTATATTTACTGTGTGCATTTCTTAAAGGATGGTGAAAAGGTGAAAAATGAAACCATCTTGAAGTTAATGGTTTATTTATTTTTTCTTGGGGGGTGAGGTGTCATGTGAGAGTACCTTTTAAGAAATGAATGTTTAAGAAATGTACCTTTAAGAAATGGAGCTGCTCATGTTACTGGAGTGATGTCAGAGTGTGGGTGGAGCTGAGCTCTACTTCTGCTTTTTTAGTTTCAGTTTGAGAAAGCTTGGGTGTGTCTGTGAGCTGCACGGCTGTTGATCTCCGCCATCCAAAAACTATCTATGGATCATTTGGTGAATTCAGAAGAAGTATAAATGTTTTCAGTCTTGAATGTAAACCCTGATGTGCTCCAGTTTGGAGGTGTTAAGCCTTTTGGATGTTAAAAGGATGGCATACAGATTACTTAGTGTTGTATTCTTTGATGGGTGTATTTGATTTACTGGTTGCTAAGGTGTTCACTATTTGTTTTAGAAAGGTTAACTTGAGTTCATAGAATAAACATTCTTTTGTTTTAAAAACCACTGATCCATTTTCTGCTTTCCTATACCTGTAGAGGGAGCCGTGTGCTCCCCATACCACAATCTATTAAAAGTTGTGGGTCAGGTGAACTCCATGATACACTTTGGGGTTCGCTAAACCCTGGCCCATAACATCGGCCACAAATGAGAAGAACATTGGGGCGTGCGTACTTTAAAAATATTGGAATTATGTTAAATGGAGCCTCATCCATCTCAACCATTGAAAACATTCAGAGCATCAAGCACTACCAACAAGCAAGAAACTTGGAGTAATTGGACAGTTCTTTCAGAGAGCCAGAGGAGGCAAAATGGATTGAATGGCCTCCTTCAGTGTTGCGCCTTCCTATGAACCAGGAATAGCAAACACTCAAAAAAAAAAAGGAACAGCAAACCAGGATAGACAGCGCATCAAGAATTGACTTCTTAATGTAGGAGATTAGAAGTGACCCCCTGGGATAATTTGAACATCTCCAAAAATGTGAGCATGAAAATATTTGAGCAGATACATCTAGTCATCTGCAAGATGGGAAATAAGTTACTGGATTTGGTAGCGGCAAGACAAAAGTCATTGGTCATTGCTAGCACTGGATTGCAGCTCAAAATCGAAAGAGTGAATCAGTTCTCCTACACTGATGCCATTGACCTTGATAAAAGTAAAGAAACAACAATATGAATGACTAAATGGGTAAGATTCAAGCACCTGAAAAACTGGGTTGTGTAAGAGCCATTACAAATGCTCCAAGGCATCAGGGTTATCTGTAGTTATACCTGTCTCTTGAGGGCACTGGGAGGAGTCACCATCACAGAGTCCCTGCAGAAACTCTGTCTTTACATTGAGAACACCTTCAATGGTGCAGTATGGCAGAACTCTGTCAAATGAGATAGATTCAGAACAAATATTGCAGCTCAAAATTGGACATCCACAAGTGCTGTGGACCATCAGCAGTAGCAGAATTGTATTCAACCACAATCTGTAACCTCATGGCCCGGCATAAGCCTTACTTTAGCATCATTATCATCATCATCAAGCCAGTGGATCAACCCTTGTTCTGTGAGGCAAGCAGGAGAGCACACGAGGAGCAGCACCAGACATACTTAAAAATGAAGTGCCCACTTGCTGAAGCTGCAACACAGGGTTACACGCATGTTGAACAGCAGACGCACCATGGAATACAGCTAAGCGATTCCAACAAATCGGATCAAATCTTTGCAGTCCTGCCACATCCGGTCATTAATAGTGGTGAACAATTAAACAACTAACCAGAGCAGGCAGCTCCAACAGCATCCCCATCCTCAATGATGGGAAGCCCAGCAAGCCAGTGCAGAAAGCAAGACTGATGTATTTGCGACATCTTAAGCCACAAAGGCCAAACGGATGAGCTATCCCAGCCACCTCATGGGGTGCCAGTATTGAGCTATTTCTATTCACTCTATATGACATCAAGAAATAGCTGAAGGCACTGGATACCGCAAAGGCAATGGCCTCTGACAACATCATGGCTGAAGACATGTCCAGAATTATCTTTGCCCCGAGCCAAGATATCCAGTACAGCTGCAACACTGGATATCTACCTGGCAATGTGGAAAATTGTCCAGACGCGACCTCTTCCCAAAGAGCTGGACAAATCCAATCCAACTAATCACAGCCCCATCAGGTTACTCTGGATCATCAGCAAAGTGATGGAAGGTGTCATTGACCATTGACCGGTTGTCTTTGTGACGCAGCTGCTAGCCCCTCACCGGTCCCGGAATTGGTGCTGGGGCCTCGCCGATTTTTTTCGTCGTAGAACTAGACACATGCTTCAGATATAGCCTCAAAATCGGAGAATCCAGCTCTTAGTTTCTTCGAAAAGTATCCCATCGGCCTCTCTAACCCTGACGTGTCATTCTGCCGTAACACTGCCCCCACACCCAGGTCGCTGGCACCGTGGCCATGATAAAGGGTTTGGAAAAATCAAGGGTTGGGGGGCAAGAAAGGTTCGCTTAGCAATATAGCTCTCAATTTCTCAAAAGTTGTTTGGCATTCTGCGGAACGTACCATTTTCGTTTGTTTCTGCAATACATTAGTCAAAACTAAAGTTAGGTACAAATTGTTCACAGAACCCTCACAGGCCTCGGAACCTCGTAATCTCCCATTTCATTTTGGGAATGGGGAAATAACCCCCTTATCTTGCCAGTTCTGTAGGTCATTCGTCCCTGACCCACAATGTACCCGAGATAGGTCATCTTTTGCTCTGGCAAACTCATTTTGGGCCAAATTGGTCAACTGCAGTTATTTAATGAACTCCTCCAATTGTCCTACACGCTCCTTCCGTGTGACACTGTGAACTATGATGTCTAAATAGACCATGCAGTTAGGCACCCTCGCCGCTACTCAATGTATATTGAACTGTAGCTGGTGTGACATTATACAAATGTACAGCATGTGAAGAGTTAATGTTAAACCTAGCCACTAGAGGAAGCTAAGGGACGATACTATAAATTGCACTGGCTCTTGGGCTCGGGGAGGAAATTAGATCTGGAACTGACAAAGATAAGGTTCATAGTGTATTGCAGTTAGTTAAGATACCATTGTTATAGTTAGTAGATAGATAGTGTTAGTGAGTGTAGTTTAATTCTTACATGTATGTTTGCTATTCACAATTTGTGTCAAACTCAAATTTAGTAGTGTTAATAAAGTTAGTTTAGTTTTTCAAAAGTGATTTGTGTATCTTTGTGATCACTCAGCCTTCTGTCCTGGTGATCCCTCACAAAGATCACCACTACTGGTGCGCTTTTAAATCTGAACAGCATTGCTTTACACTGATACAATTCCCTTGGAGTCACAAAGGCGGATATTTCCTTTGTCCTGAGTGTTAAAGAAACCTGCCAATACCCCTTTAACAATTCAATTTTTGAAAGGCGTGAGGCACTGCCTAGCCAATCAATACAGTTCTCCAACCTGGGAATCGTATACAAATCAGTTTTGGTGATGGCTTTGACCTTCCAGTTGTCCATATAGAACCAGGTTGTCTCATCCCTTAGGTATGAACATGACTGGTGAACTCCAGCTACTCTTTAAAAAATATATATTTCATTCTAAACTCAATAAATCACACACACAAACAACAATCAAATATAAAGATGTTTCAAACAGTTTGTCAATTTTCCCCTTTTTAACCCCTAAACTACCCCAACACCTCTACCCGCTGGCGATAAATGGATCCTAAAATAAAGACAGAAAGAGCCTCCATCTTACATAGAACCCCTCTTCCAATCCCCTGAGAGTGAGCTTGATCTTCTCCAGTTTTAAAAATTCATACAAATCCTCCATCCATGTCAAGACTCCCGGCAGCACTGCCGAACTCCAACTCAGTAAGATTCGCCGCCGGGCAATCAAAGAGGCGAAGGCCACAACGTTGGCCCCCCCTCTCCTCCAGCAGTTCTGGCAGGTCCGAAACACCAAAAAACCCCACCAAAGGGCTTGGCGACATCTGCACCCCCACTATATCTGATAAAGTCTCGCAATCTGCTGCCCAGAAACCCCCAGCTTTGTGCCCGCCCGAAATATGAGTTTGATTCGTCGGCCCCCTCCCACAGAACTCTCATGCATACTCCACCTCCGGGAAAAACCCACTCCGATGGGCCCAAGTCACATGGGCCCAATGCACCACCTTAAACTTTATAAGGCTCACCACCCCTCCTCCTGCCTCCCTCACTTGAGGAATCTCCCATGCAGCCGCCTGCCGCCTCAACTGAGGGGCGAGCAGCCGACTAGCCTTCTCCACATACTTGTGCTGAACCCGCCTTGTGCGGCCAAGCTGACTCACTACCTTCCCTGTTTATCACTGCAGTTTCTTCTGTTCAGCCAGCAACTCCCTAATCGGTACCGAGTACCGCCGATCCACTTCTACGATAACATCCACCAACCTCTGCCTCTCCTCCCTCTCAACTTTGTCCCTGTAGGCCTTATAAGATACAACCTCTCCCTGGACCACCACCTTCAATGCCTCCCAGAACGTGGAGGAGGAAACCACCCCATTCTGATTATGCTCCACATTGTTCTTTGTCACCAAGGTCACCTTCTCACAAAACTTTTTATCTGCCAGGAACACTGAATCAAAACTCCACCCTGGTCTATGCGCCCGGCCTATTTCAAACCTCCCGTCCACATAATGCAGTGCCTGATCCCCAATTACTATCCCTGTGTATTCCGTCTGCCCCCACTACGCCCGACAGTACTGACTTCCCCACCACAAAAAAATCAATACGGGCTTCTACCCGATGTACATGGGGGAGGAAAGATTACTCCCTTTTGTCCCAATTGGGCACATATACATTAACTAAAACAACCGACGTCCCACCAGGACCCCACTCGGCATCACAAAACTCCCCCAATCCCCACCCCACCCCCACCACCGGGTCCTGCATCTTTCTGATCAACACAAGTGCCATTTTCTACTAAACAGGATCACAACCCCCCTCGACTTAGAGTCAAACCCTGAATGGAACCTTTGCCCCACCCATCCCTTACTTAACCTCGTCTGGTCCTTCACCGCAGATGTGTTTCCTGAAGGAAAACCCAATAACCACCCCCCACTCTATGGCTACCCGCCGCAGCCCCCTCCCCACCCGACTTACATTTATTAGCATTCCCTGCTAGCATGGTGACTCCCACCTGGAGATCAACACAAAGGTCCCCGCCCAAACCACCCAAACTACCCCTCCCCAACTCTGCTTCCACCAACCTACTCTTTCAAAATGTCCCTCCCCAGGCCCCCCCTACCAGAGCCCCCTCCCCACCTCGTTCCAACAGGAACATGCAACCAAAAGCCTGTGCCATCCCCTCATCAGCCCAAACCAATGCATAACCAACATGTGCAAAAGGCAACTGGAAATTTACAAATATTGCATGTAGATATCACTCCATAAAAGAAGGTCCCCACCAAAAGTGACCAAAAACTGACGCAAAACTGGGAACCATCCCCCCATCAACCCACCCCAATACAAAGCCAACATGTGCAATTACAAATCTTGTAAATACATAAAAAGGCATAAATCAGAAAAATTCCCAACATTAGCCCTCCCCCAACCCATGTTCATGAAAAGTTGTCCGCCTCTTCTAGCATCAGAAAGTAATATTCCCTATCCTTGAAAATCAGCCAAATTTTGATCGGGTATAACATCCCAAACCGGACCATCGCTCTGAAAGAGCTCTGCTTTGGCCCTGCCCTGCCATTTGGCAAGATCGGCACCAATGTCTTGTTAAATCCGATCTGATTCCCCTCCCAGCTAGAGTCTCGTGTTGCCTTTTCCAACTTCAGAATCTTCTCCTTCTCCTGGAACTTGTGCATATGTACAATCATTGCCCGCACAGGCTCCCCAACTCTCGGTCTCTGTCATACTGAGCACGATCTACCTATGGGGCCTTCTCGAATACCCCCGCCTAGACCAGCCTCTTGAACATCTTTGAAACGTGGCCCATAGCACTCGCTCCCTCCACACCCTCCGGCAGACCTACAATTCGCAAATTCTGACGTCTGGACGGATTCTCTTGATCGTCCACCTTCACCCTCAGCACCTTGAAGGCCTCCCCCAGCATCGCCATCTCTGCCACCAATGACACGATCCGGTTGCTATGATCCAACACTGCCCTTTCCAACTCTCGGATCGTGGCACCTTGTGACTCCAGGTGCTTCTTAACCCAATCCAAAGTCCCAAGAAGAGTGGCTACTGCTCCCCCAATCGCCCTAGACCAGTACTCCAGCATCTCTTATCGCTGCTGCCGAAACTCCTCCTGTATAAAGTCCATCAACTGCTCCCAGGCAGTGTGGTAGACGATGATGACACTTCCCCCTCTGTCATTTTCTCTGTTGGTGATGCGCCACGTGTGACCTCCAACTCTTGAGCCAGGGTTTTTACTACTTTTGCCGTGTGTGATGACCCACCAACTCTGGGGAAGAAACCAACATCCTCCCTCCACTAACTTTACACTTTTTGCACAACACTGATCCATTAACTGGATAGAAAGGGCCAAAATCAATTCCTCCAAGCAGGAACCACCTTGTGTACGACCGATCAGCTCATGGCTGCCACCCAACTCCATGGGCGCGATTCTCCGCTCCCCCACCGGGTCGGAGAATCGCCGGGGGCCGGCGTGAATCCCGCCCCCGCCGTGTCGTGAATTCTCCGCCACAGGAGATTCGGCGGGGGCGGGAATTGCGCTGCGCCGGTCGGTGGGAATCCCCCGGCAATTCTCCGGTCCGCGATGGGCCGAAGTCCCGCCGCTGTCAACCCACACCAGCCGGCGTGGATTGAACCACCTTTGGGACAGCGGGACAAGGCGGCGCGGGCAGGCTCCGGGGTCCTGGAGCGATCTGGCCCCGGGGGGTGCCCCCACGGTGGTCTGGCCCGCGATCGGGGCCCACCGATCTGCGGGCAGGCCTGTGCCGTGGGGGCACTCTTTTCCTTCCGCCTTCGCCATGGTCTCCACCATGGTGGAGGCGGAAGAGACCCCCTCCACTGCGCATGCACGGGGATGCCGCGAGCGCCCGCTGACGTTCCCGCGCATGCGCTGCCCGGCAAAGTCATTTCCGCGCCAGCTGACGGGGCACCAAAGGCCTTTCCCGCCAGCTGGAGGGGCGGGAATCAGTCCGGCGCAAGCCTAGCTCCTCAAGGTGAGGGCTCGGCCCCTCAAGATGCGGAGACTTCCGCACCTTTGGGGCAGCGCGATTCCGGACTGATTCACACCATTTTTTGCGCCGGTCGGCGGACATCGCGCCGATATCGGAGAATCCCGCCCCATGTATTACCCGGCTCAATTCAATCATTCTCCCACAGTATTGGATTTCTGCTCCTATCCAAACTAGTTTCTGTGGGTTCAGTCGATATGGATGTTGTTTTATTGGGTTGGAGTTGCCTATGTCTACATCATGTTCAGTTCATGTAGTGCACCCCGGAATGTCCTACAAATTTTCTTATGCTTTTGCAGTATTCTTATGCAATGGTTTAATTTGCAAACTCAATATCTGTTTTAGTATTACCGTATTTGCTATTCATACCACAGGAGAGTCACTCTGTGAACTGTCAACCTTCCCCTACCTCACTCTCACTATCTCTGCCGCTTCCACTACTTCTACCACCTGACATTCTGGTTACTTCCTATCTTCTTCCCTATGACGATATTTCTTCAACATATTTAAGAGACATAATCAGTTCTTCTTCCTGCGGCCTGGAGTATCTGTCAGGCAATTCACCTTACTCACCCTCCTAACTACTTTGTAGGGGCCACTGAATTTCACTTTCAGAGATTCGCTCTGCAAAGGCAACAACACCAGTACCTCATCCCCAGCTTGGAATGTTCTGGATCTGGCATGTTTGTCAGCCCACAATTTCATAATAATAATAATCTTTATTGTCACAGGTATGCTTACATTAACACTGCAATGAAGTTACAGGTGATGGAAAAATATATGAATATTTTCCTGTAACTGTAAATATATGAGGGCCAAAATGCTAGAACTTCCTCCTGAACTACACTGTGGATGTATCTACACCACGGTTCAAGGAGGCACTTCACCACCACCTTGTACAGGGCAATTAAGGATGGGCAATAAATGCTGGTCCAGCCAACGTCGCTCGCATCCCATGAATGAATCATTTTTTTAAAGTCCCTCAAAGGTCCTCTCATGGACACAGCTGCCTAAGTGTAAAGATTCAGCTATTACTACAATTTATAGAATCTATAAGATTAGAAAATAGGTGACAGTTTTAGATAGAGGATCTGGATCGGCACAGGCTTGGAGGGCTGAAGGGTCAGTTCCTGTGCTGTAATTTTTCTTTGTTCTTTGTTCTTTGTAGAATCTCTACAGTGCAGAAGGCCATTTGACCCATCAAGTCTGCACCGACCCTTAAAAAGAGTACCCTACCCATCCCCGTAACCCAGTAACCCCATCTAACCTTTTGGACACTAAGGGCAATTTAGCATGGCCAATCCATCTAACCGACACTTCTTTGGACTGTGGGAGGAAACCGGAGCACCCAGAGGAAATCCACGCAGACAAAGGGAGAAAGTGCAAACTCCACACAGGCAGTCTCCCAAGGCTGGAATTGAACCCGGGTCCCTGGTGCTGTGAGATAGCAGTGCCGCCTTGTCACCCCTAATTGTTCATACTAATTTTTCCTCCTCTAACATTGAATTTCTATCCATTTGGTGAGATTTTAAAATTCATTTTTGGGATGTGAGCATCACTGGCGAGGTCAACATTTGCTGTGGCACTTAAGGCGAAAGTGAAAGAACGGCGATAAATTTCCAAGTCAGGATGGTGAGTGACGTGGAGGGGTAGTTCCAGGTGGTGGTATTCCTATGTGCCTATTGCCCTTGTCCTTATAGATGGTCACGGTCATGAAATTTGAAGGTACCAGCTAAGGAGCCTTTGTGAGTTCCTGCAGGGCAGCACGGTAGCATTGTGGATAGCACAATTGCTTCACAACTCCAGGGTCCCAGGTTCGATTCCGGCTTGGGTCACTGCCTGTGCGGAGTCTGCACATCCTCCCTGTGTGTGCGTGGGTTTCCTCCGGGTGCTCCGGTTTCCTCCCACAGTCCAAAGATGTGCAGGTTAGGTGGATTGGCCATGATAAATTGCCCTTAGTGTCCAAAATTGCCCTTACTGTTGGGTGGGGTTACTGGGTTATGGAATAGGGCGGTGGTGTTAACCTTGAGTAGGGTGCTCTTTCCAAGAGCTGGTGCAGACTCAATGGGCCGAATGGCCTCCATCTGCACTGTAAATTCTATGATCTATGATCTGGTAGGTGGTACACAATGCTACCACTGCCCATTGATGGGGGCAGAGTGAATGTTTGTGGATGGAGTGCTGCTTTATCCTGAACGCTGTCAAGTTCCTTGAGTGTTGTTGGAGCTGCACTTATCCAGGCAAGTGCATCCTGACTTGTGCTTTGTAGATGGTGGACAGGCTTTGTGGAGTCTGGGAGTGAATTACACAACACAGGATTCCTAGCCTCTGACCTGCTGTTGCAACCATAGTGATGCACAATCAATTACTCTCGAGACAAGGTGAGTCATAACTAATCGGCTTTAATCAGCTAGAACTGTACCCAGCAGCTTCGATACAGAAAGTGAAGGCTGCTGGGACGGCATTGGTTCCTATACCCCGCCTCTCAGGGCGGAGCTATGTACATTAGCCAATGGGCGACTCCTAGGTCTAGCCAATGGTCATCCACCTCTCAGGTACTGCAATACCTGGTATTACCACACACAGTTAGTCCAGTTCAGTTTCTGGTCAATGGTAACCCTCAGGAAGTTGATGGGGGTTGTTCATCAGAAAGTGTAAAGCATGGCATGGGAAAGATTCAGGGAATTCCGCTGCATTCTCAGTCAGATGGCATGGTTGAACAATTCTACCAAAATGTGGAAGGTGGGAGCAGTTTTTAAATTGTGTCCTGCTGAACCGGATTCTGACACTTGAATTTGGCATTTGAAAATATGGGGCAGGATTCTCCGACTCCCCGACGGGTCGGAGAATCGGCGGGGGCTGGCGTGAATCCCGCCTCCGCCGGTTGCCGAATTCTCCGGCTCCGGATATGGGCCCACCGATCTACGGGCAGGCCTGTGCCGTGGGGGCACTCTTTTCCTTCCGCCTTCGCCATGGTCTCCACCATGGTGGAGGCGGAAGAGACCCCCTCCACTGCGCATGCACGGGGATGCCGTGAGCACCCGCTGACGTTCCCGCGCATGCGCTGCCCGGCAAAGTCATTTCCGCGCCAGCTGACGGGGCACCAAAGGCCTTTCCCGCCAGCTGGCGGGGTAGAAATCAGTCCGGCGTGGGCCTAGCCCCTCAAGGTGAGGGCTCGGCCCCTCAAGATGCGGAGACTTCCGCACCTTTGGGGTGGTGCGATGCCAAACTGATTTGCGCCGTTTTTGGCGCCGGTCGGCGGACATCGCGCCGATTGCGGAGAATCCCGCCCATGAAGTCCATATGGCCCAGAATGTTCTTGGAGCTTCTGCAATCTAAGGGTTGTGTCTTGCTGATTCCCCACTAGACGCCCTAATGCCAACTACAAATCACCTAGAGCTGTGTACACATACTAACAAAGTAGCATGGAGAGCTGTTCAATGCCTAGATACATCGCAATGGACCTGAAATGGCTGTAGTGTGCAAGAACGTTTTGTTTGTTGCTTACCATTTATATCGAACAGAATCATTCTACATTTGCTGAATCAACCCAGCAATATTGCAAAGCACTACAATTAAAATGTATTCAGCGACTGCTAATTAAAGGGATATTCCAGGGAAAAAAAATCAGTAAACAATTAGCAAAGCTTCTTCCAACCTAAGAGCAAAGTAAAAATGAAACTGAACCATGCTTCAAACAAAAAAGATTTTTTGACATTGCAAGTATGTATGTAACCCTGTAGTCCATGCTATTTTGTGAGTAATTATCATTTTAAATACCTATCTTCATACATTTAAGATCTAAAGCTTTGTGGGTGCATGTGTGTATGTGAATCAAATATTAGGGAATAATAATGTCCGCTCATGAGTGGAAATTAATTAAGAAAGATACAGTGAATTGAATATTCCTTTAATTACTTGTATATGCCAACAAATAATTGTAAGATCGGAAAACTAGTCATCATATTACAATGACACTTTGATTTGTCAAAGGCATTCCTATAAGATGCCCCAAATACTCTTGTTAGTTCTGCATGTATAATTCAAAACAACTGAAATGTGGCTACACAAAATCCTTTCCAAAAAAATTAGATTAACTTACATTTCCTAACCAACCCATATCTCTGTCCTGATTAATTTGTAGCTCTGTGCTATTTAGCCTTTCCATATTTCACTGTGAATGAAATTATTGCAACAGCCAAAAGATATGCATGCTATCCTGTAAATGTATCATTGTGTTCACTATTGAACTGCGGTTGCCTTCTGATGTAGCCAAGAAACCCACTCAGTTGCGTCAGAAGGGTAATAAATGCTGGTCTTGCCAGTGATACCCACATCCTACAAGTGACTCTTTGAAAGTGATTCCAAGCCACATTATAAAATACAGGATTTATTGCATTGCACACATATGACATTTTCATTGTTTTGTGTACGGTTTTCATATTTTTATTTTGCTCGTGTACCGCTAACACAAACAGGTACCAACTCTGTTGTCCCAGCTATGCGACTGGTAGCAGTGACAAGGACTGACATTCCATCAGTCCCCAAATTCTAAATCCTGAACCCAGGACAAGGTAAGTGTGGAGGGGTTCACAGCAGGGAGGTGATGTGAGGCCTGAGGTGGGTGGGTGGGGGGGGAAGGTTTATGGTGAGAGGAGGGGGTGTGTTTTGACAGATAGACTGGGGGATGGAGCACGCAGAGGCCATCACCTGCAGAGTCACAGCCCCCTTTCTGCTCAAGGCCCAAGCAGCGTGACCTGCCAGGCTTACCCTACTCCTGAACTCCTCTTGCCACTGTCAAAATTGAGGATTGGTGGGAAGCAGCCCTTAAATGGCCTTAACTGGAGTGGGAGAGGAGAGATCACATTAGGCCTCATCCAAACAATTTAAAATTGTGGACAGGGCAGGGGCGAGTGGGAGAACGGCAGGAAAGCTACATGGGTCATTTTACACACCAACCCCCATTTCCAACATCGCACCCCGCAGACAAATGTGAACCTGCTTGCAAAGGATCCTAAAATTCTGCCCCAGAAATATGCGGCCTGATTCTCCATTCCTGTTGATGCCAGGGTAGGATTCGTGGACTTCTGCAACAGCAAAGCTGGCAACGCACCTAGACTGATTCAATGACTGTTAAGGGGCTAGCACCGGCGCCACATGGAACACAATCGATCCCAATGAGAAATGGTGCCGGATTCACCGGTTTCGCAATTGACACTCAGGAGGCTGACAAACTGCAGCGGCATATACACACTTCACTCCCCACATACACACCATCCCAGGCAACAAGCTTGCTGTGAGGAGAGCAGCATCTCATTTCGCGGATGCCGAGCTCGAGGTCATGCTAGACGCCGTCGAGGAGAGGCGGGTGACCCTGTACCCGGCTGAGAAGGAGGCTGCCAGCCGCTGCTGTTCGCCATGCTTGGACACAAATGGCAGAGGTGGTAAGTGCCTTGGGCAATAGCATCTGGACAGGCCAGCAATGCAGGAAGAAACTGCACAATCTCCTCAGGAAGGTCAGGGTGTGCAGGCAAAACTGTGTCCCTGGCACCAACCCCCGTCTCACAACAGGCTGCCTCAACTCCTGATGTACCATCTGGGGATACACTTAGGTATAGTGTTAGGGTCCGTCAGGCCAGAAAATTAGACACCAGTTAAGTTGGCACGGGTGCAGGGCTTAGCAATAGGGGCTGGGGCACAAATATGTATACATGTTTTCATTTTAAATACCTGCACACAATGTTACAACCTGTCTTGGCGCTCTGTCAGAAGAGTGTGAGGGGTGGGCTGGTCTGGGCCGGCTGCAGAGGAGGCGCATAATGGGGTGCAGGGGATGGGGGGAATGGGCAGGTGTTGAAGGTGGGCTTGGCTCAGGGATCCCAGTTCAGCCAGCACTCACTGCTCCGATGTCCCTCCCCCATTGCACCAGCCCCCCCCCCTCGGTCCCCACCTCCGTCACCCCAGGGATCGATTGTACCGTGTAATGGAATGGCCAACACGCGTGCAGGGGTCACCCAGGTGGACGGTAAACAGTGCTACCATTGGCAGGAGTCAGACAGTGAAAACGTATATACAGGTTTGTGCCCTAGCCTCTGTCGCGTGTTGGGGTGGTGGGTGGTGTGGAGGTAGTGAGGGGATGGCGTGGGGGTTGTGCCACACGTGCCAGAGGGACACTGCAATTCAGCGGGGGACTAACCTGGTTTCCCGATGCCTACCTCCACCTCAGCGACTGTCCTCTCTCTTTGGGCCCACTGAACAGGTCCCGTGCCCACTGCTCCGCGATGGTGAGTGGCTGGAGGTCCGGCAGTCACTCTCTGATTTTCTCTCTCTCTCTGCGAGAGTCAGAAGGCACACAGTGCAAGGCAGTTGGACGTGTGCGGCACAGGCATGGGCAGCTGGTGGCTTCTGTGACCAGGACACCCGGCCATGGCGGGCTGTATGGGTGCTGGCATGTGGTGCAGGGTGGGGTGCGTGCACACTGCCGGTGAGTGGGATTCAGTGGCCCTCTGTCTGAGGGGGGTGATTACGGGTGTGTGGGATGGGGGTTGGTGGCAGGGGCCTGGTGCTGCCTATTCACCCTGGCCGCTCTAAGGAGGGCGCAAAGCTTCTTCCTGCACTGCTGTTCAATCCTGGCAGTGGGACCCATGGTGCTCACGATATGCCAGCTGCGCCCAGGCCCAGTATACGGTGGCGGATGGCAGCCTCCTTCCCACCCGGGCTACAGGGTGGCCCACCTCTTCTCCATGGCATCCAGCAGGGTCTCAAGCTCTACCTTTGTGACCGGGGTGCTGCTCTCCATGCTGCCATTTTGTTGGCTGGGATAAGTCAACAAGATTATGAGTGGCATGGACAGAGTGGGTAGTCAGATTCTCTTTCCTAGGGTAGGAGAGTCAAGTAGTAGGGGACATAGGTTTAAAGTGCGTGGGGAAAAGTTTAGAACAGATGTGCGAGGCAAGTGTTTTACACAAAGGGTGGTAAATATATGGAAAGCGCTGCCTGGGGAGGTGGTGGGTGCAGGTACGATAGCGGCACCTAGACAAATATATGAATAGGGTGGGAATGGAAGGATACAGGGCGCGATTCTCCCAGCCCCGCGCCGGGACGGAGAATCACCGCAACCGCGCCACGCCGCCCTGACGCCGGCGCGCGATTCTCCGAGGTGCAGAGAATCAGCGCCGTTTGCGCCGGCGTGTATGGCGCGGCGCCGGTCGCGGGCCGCTGTAGGCGGCGGGGCTGCCGATTCTCTGGCCCAGATGGGCCGAGCGGCTACGCGGAAACAGCAGAGCCCCGCCAGCGCCGCCCACACCTGGTCGCTGCCGGCGGGACCTCTGCGCGAAGGGTTGGGGGGCGACCTGGGGAGGGGGCTCTGTCCCGGGGGGGGCCTCCGATGGGGTCTGGCCTGCGATCGGGGCCCACCGATCGGCGGGCCGGCCTCCCTCTCCCGGGCCAACTTTGTTGCACGTCCGGCCCCAGAACCCCCGCGCCTTGTTACGTCGGGGCTGGCGCATACCGTAAAGGCACCGTGCATGCGCTGGTTGGCGTGTCGCCACTGCGAATGCGCGGGTTGGTGCCACCCCCAGTGGAGCAGCGTGAACCATGTGGGGGCCAGAATTGCTGGTGCCCGCACCCGTTTCGCGCCGTCGTGAAACGCGACAATGTTCACGACGGCGCAGATACTCTGTCCCATGAACGGAGAATCACGCCCATGGATTCCGTAAGTGCAGACGGTTTTAGTTTAAGCAGGTACCATGGTCGGCACAGGATTGGAGGGCCGAAGAACCTGTTCCTGTGCTGTATTGTTCTTTTTCTTTGTTCTTTGAGTGTGTGTAGGGAATGGAGTGCTAATATGCGGCTGCAGCCTCTCGAGTGGCAATCCCGACCTCGGCAAATTGGACACCATTTTTCATTGGAATAAATCGAGTTCCATGTGGTGCCGGGCTAGCCCATTAACGGATCATGAATTGTTCCGGCACCAGCGCCAATTTAGTTGTTGCAGAAGTCAACCGATTCACTCCCAGCGTCCACACTCAGGGCTGGATTCTCGGATTTTGAGGCTATGTCTGGAGCATGTGTCGAGTATTACGACCAAAAAGTCGCGCCACCCCCACACCGAGCTCTGCCAGAAGGGGGGATAGCAGCCGCGCCACGTAAACCCCCATCTTTACCTGCAGATATTGTCATGCGAGAGTGCCTTTAAGAACTGGATGTTTAAGCAATGTACCTTTAAGGAAACAGTGATGTCATAGAGTGGGTGGAGCTCAGCTCAGTTCAGCCATTTTGCAGTTTGGTTTTGCAGTTTGAAAAGTGCCTGTCTGGTTTTGCTGAGAACAGCGAAAAAGTGCCTCGCTGGTTTTGCTGAGAGCAGTTTAAAAGTAGAAAGCCAGTTTGAGACAGCAGCTTGAGAAGTTCTGGTTTGCTGTGATCTGCTTGAAGGGAGAAAGCCAGGTTTGAGAAAGCAGCTTGGGTGTGTCTGTGTGTTTCCAGAGAGCTGCAGGAAGAAAGCAAGGTGCTGGAACTGAAGTCAACCAAGCTAATATATCTCTGCCATTCTACAGAAAATATATATATCCTTTAACCTGATGTGATTTTGTTCAAAGGTGTTAAGTCTCTTGGAAGTTTGAAGGAACATTTTAAGGAATTATTTACTGCTGCAATATTTTCTGAGTTATCTTTGAAGTAAGGGGTGTTAAAAGATCCAATGTTTATTTAAGATGTTAAGTTGAGTTCATGGAATAAACAGTGTTTTGTGTTTAAAAACCCACATGTCCATAATTGTAATCCCATACCTAGGGTAAAAGCCGTGTGCTAGGAAAAGCAACAAATCCATTAAAGGGAGAGGTTGGTTGAACTCCATGATACATTTTGGGGTTCTGAAAATGCCTGGCCCATAACAATTGAGGGCCTGAGGCGGATAAAAGTCTATCTATTGGATTGGCTTTTGTGAACTTAAAGACAGTGAAGGATTGTTGCTTTTCAGGTGTGGTATTTTAGTTTAAGTGGGGAGAGTGTTGTGAACAATGGCTCCTTCAGAGGCGAGAAGTTATTGGGGGTGAAGAATGTCACATGTAGTACTTTACGGAGAGAAACTAAAAGCAGACTATTAGATTTGGCAAAAACATTGCAGTTAATATTACCTGACAAAATGTGAAAATATGAGGTAATTATGGCAGTGGTTAAGCATTTAAAGTTGCCTGAGATAGAGTTTGACTCATTGGAAATGGCAAAAATTCAGTTGCAAATTAAACAAATGGAACATGAGAAAGAATTAAAGCGGCTGGAATACGAGAGTGAGAGAGAGAAAAAAGAAAGAGAAAGAGAGAGAGAGGAAAATAAAAAGGAGAGAGAAGAAAGGAGAAAAGAAAGAATAGCCCCAGCAGAACAAAAAGAAAGAGAAAGGGAGATACAGATCAGGGAAAAAGATAAAGAGAGGGTGTTTGAACTTCAGAAAATGGCCATGAAACATGACAGTCAGTTAAAATTGGCAGACATAAAGGGAAACGTACAGTTGGATAATAGTGATGAGGATAGTGAGAAAGAGCGTCATAGTCAAAGGCTTTGTGGGAATCTATTTAAATATGTCCAAGCATTGCCAAGGTTTGACGAGAAGGAAGTGGAAGCATTTTTCATTTCATTTGAGAAGGTAGCTAAACAAATGAAATGGCCACAGGACATGTGGGTATCACTGATTCAAACAAAGCTGGTAGGTAGAGCTAGTGAAGTGTTTGCATCAGTACCGGAGGACGTATCTGGAACGTCTGAGGAGGTGAAGAAATCCATCTTAAGTGCATATGAGCTAGTGCCTGAAGCTTGCAGACAAAGGTTTAGAAATTTAAGGAAAGAATTTGGTCAAACATACATGGAGTTTGAAAGGTTCAAACAGAATAATTTTGATAGGTGGATAAGGACTTTGAAAATAGACCAAATGTATGAAGCTCTCGGAGAAATTATGCTTTTGGAGGAGTTTAAAAATTCAATTCCGAATGTAGTGAGAACTCATGTGGAAGAACAGAGGGTTAAAACTGCGAGATTAGCAGCAGAAATGGTAGATGATTATGAATTAGTTCATAAATCAAAGATTGGTTTCTGACATCAGGTTCTGCCGGTGAGGGATAGAAACTGGGGACATGAGAAATACTCAAGTGGAGAAGGTAAAGGTGATCTGATGGGAGACAATAAAGAGTGTGTACCTCAGATTAAAAAAGAAATCCAGGAGGGTGGAAAAGAAATGAAAAGTTTCAGATGTTTTCACTGTAATAAACTAGGCCATGTAAAGCCACAGTGTTGGTGGTTGAAGAAAAGCGCTGGGAAGGCTGGTGTGGTAAAACAGGATAAGACAGTGGGGTTTGTTAGAGTGGTAAAGGAAAGCCCAAGGGAAGCGAAGGAGATGCAAACGATTGTACAGCCTGTTCAAGAAGTAATTGTTAAGAAGGTGCCAGATGTCTTTGAAGAATTTACTTGTGTGGGTAAAGTTTACTCATGTGTATCAGGAGGAGCAGGTAAAGAAGTCACAATTTTAAGAGATACAGGGGCTAGTCAATCTTTAATGGTAAGAGATGAGGAATTATGTAGTTTGGGAAGAATGTTGCCAGAAAAGGTGGTGATCTGTGGAATTCAAGGTGAGAGGAGCATCGTTCCATTATATCAGGTAAGGTTGGAAAGTCCAATGAAGAGTAGTGAAGTGGAAGTGTTGAAGGACGAATATCCTGGGATTTTTCCGGATTGTGTAGTAACAAGGTCGCAAAGTCACAGGTTAAGACAAGAGGAGAAATCAAAGAGTGAAGATGAAGTTGAAGTGCAATTATCAGAAACGATTTTTGATCAGATGGTTGAAAAAGAACAAGAACAGGTGGAGGATGAGGCGGATATTTTTAGTTCAGGAAAATTGGAGGAGTTACAACAGAAAGATGTAGAAATAAAACGGATATATCAGAAAGCATATATGGAAGAGGAATCCTAAAGTATACCAGAGTGTTATTACCGTAAAAATGATGTCTTGATGAGAAAATGGAGACCTGTACATATGAAGGCGGATGAAAAGTGGGCAGAAGTTCGTCAAGTAGTATTGCCGGTATGGTATAGAAAGGAGGTGTTGCGAGTTGCACATGAGGTACCAGTGGGAGGTCATTTGGGAATAAGGAAAACTCAAGCTAAAATCCAGAAACATTTTTATTGGCCTGGACTACATAAAGATGTAGTTAAATTTTGTCAATCATGTCACACGTGTCAAGTGATGGGGAAACCTCAAGCAGTGATAAATCCAGCGCCCTTAATAACCATTCCAGCATTTGAGGAATGCGATCTCTGAACATGAATGAATTTGATCGAACAGCTGTGCAAAAGTTTTGTGACGTGATTACTCCACTGATGGACTTGCTAAAGAAACCTATAAAATTTCAATGGACAGCGGACTTTCAACAGGCATTTGACTGTCTGAAAGCTGTGATCACCAATGCTCTTGTATTGGAGAATTGCAAGGGACTCTGTGGTCAGATTGAACTAGAGTATCTGATTCTAAAGAGAATTGCCGAGGAGTGGAGGAATGGATGGATCGTGCAGAGACTTTGTTCAAAGAGATTGTCAATCGAGAAGGATTTCGGTTGGAGGAAGAAGAACAAAGAAAAATGGGCTATATTATTATACCTGTTTGAGTGTATTGTTTTCTTTAAATGAAAATGTATATTTACTGTGTGCATTTCTTAATTGATGGTGCAAAGGTGAAAAATGAAACCATCTTGAAGTTAATGGTTTATATTTTTTTCTTGGGGGGAGGTGTCATGCGAGAGTGCCTTTAAGAACTGGATGTTTAAGCAATGTACCTTTAAGAAAACAGTGATGTCATAGAGTGGGTGGAGCTCAGCTCAGTTCAGCCATTTTGCAGTTTGGTTTTGCAGTTTGAAAAGTGTCTGGCTGGTTTGGCTGAGAGCAGCTAAAAAGTGCCTGGCTGGTTTTGCTGAGAGCAGTTTAAAAGTAGAAAGCCAGTTTGAGACAGCAGCTTGAGAAGTTCTGGTTTGCTGTGATCTGCTTGAAAGGAGAAAGCCAGGATTGAGAAAGCAGCTTGGGAGTGTCTGTGTGTATCCAGAGAGCTGCAGGAAGAAAGCAAGGTGCTGGAGCTGAAGTCAACCAAGCTAATATATCGCTGCCATTCTACAGAAAATATATGTATCCTTTAACATGATGTGATTTTGTTTAAAGGTGTTAAGTCTCTTGGAAGTTTGAAGGAACATTTTAAGGAATTATTTACTGTTGCAATATTTTCTGAGTTATCTTTGAAGTAAGGGGTGTTAAAAGATCCAATGTTTATTTAAGATGTGAAGTTGAGTTCATGGAATAAACAGTGTTTTATGTTTAAAAACCCACGTGTCCATAATTGTAATCTCACACCTAGGGAAAAGGCCGTGTGCTAGGAAAAGCAACAAATCCATTAAAGGGAGAGGTTGGTTGAATTCCATGATACATTTTGGGGTTCTGAAAATGACTCGCCCATAACAATACGAACGGAGAATTACCAGGTCCGTGACCGTGTATTTGCACGGCGGCGACCTGCAGCGGTCGCGCCGTACAACATGCGCCAGCCGCGTGTTCCCTCCTGTAACCCCCCTTGCCACCACCGGACCACCCCCCAACAGTCCCCCCAGCCCCCACCGAAGCCCCACCCCCGGCCAGTGGAACAGTTCCCCCCCCCCAACTGTGGCGGTGCTGGACACAGCCCACAGCCACCACGCAAGGTTGACGAAACCTCAGACCACGAGTGTTCAACGCCGTCGGGAAGTCAGCCCAACGGGGGCGGAGCTTCAGAGGGGAGCCTTCAGGTGACACCCTGAGGCCTGCCCAACGACATGCGGCATACTGACTGATGACTTTGTTTTGGCGCCCCCCCCCAGTTTCGGCATCAAAAATGATTCTCCAGCCGGTCGCCAAATGCGATTTCACCATCGGCAATCGGAGAATCCAGTCCTTAGTCTCTAAAACGGAGAATCATGCCCTATGTTCTCCCACTGGAGCTAAATTGCACAAGTTTTATGATCCCCTTGGAGTCGTAAAGTGGGATGCAATTCAATTTCCAAACCATGCAAATTTATGCACGGCATGGAATATGAAGGATTCCCAGGGAATCCCGCTATGGGGCAGCCTTCTTGAGCAGGCAGACCGTTAATGAGATCCAGTAGCCTGCGGCCCCCCCCCCAACTACCCGGGCACCACGAATCGGCCCTGACCCCCCCCCCTCCGCAAATTGGTTTCAACCCCTCCCACCGCACAGTGCCCCCAGCCTCCGATTGCCCCCCTTACTCCCAAGAATGGTGGTGATCTGACCCACCCACTGTGGACCACTGCTATAGAGGGTCCCCCAACAGAGACCCCTGTATTAGGGGAACTCCACACAGGGTGAAATAGATGGACACTCCACAGGGACCCGCCCCAAGGGGCCCCTGTAATAGGATGACACCCCACGTGGGAGGGGGGAGGTTCTGGTAGAGGAGGCATGGGCAGGCAGTTGGGTTGACCCTCGGGTGGTACCTACCAGCATGCCCTGGCGAGGTGGGCCTTGCGGTGAAGCTTTTACTTTCATTTTCACATTTGGCTGCTGTACTCAGAGAGGTATCATTGCCTGTCTCTCTATAGAGTTATTTAAAGGGTTATTCCATGGAAGAAACCCAATGATTAGAGTTACCTGCTGTTTTTGGTAAAAAAGGGTTTTTGGTTTATGGGATCTTGTTCTTAAATTGGAACAGTTAAAGGGAGAATTTATTCAGGGTTATAGATAGAGTACTGTAGCTGTGTAGGGTCTTTATGTTTGTAGTTGAAAATAATTCTTACTCTGTGTGTTTATACAACTGTTAACTAAATTTGTAGAATAAAGCTTGTTTTTGGATTAAAAGCACCTAAGAAGTCTGTTGAATAATACCTGAAAGGTGGTCTCTTGTGCTCATCGTAACCAAAATCAATAAACAGTTACAGGTCAGGTGAACTCCATAATATACTTTGGTGTTTTCCCTGGCGCATAACATGATCTTATGATGAAAAGGAGGTCATTGATGAAGCAGCTGAAGATGGTTGGGCCTAGGACACTACCCTGCGGAACTCCTGCAGCGATGTTAAGGACAGTCATTCTCACCTTACCTCTGGCATTCAGCTCTTTTGTCCATGTTGAACCAAGGCTGTAATGAGGTCAGGAGCTGAGTGAACCACGCGGAATGAGACTGAATGTCCATGACCAGGTTATTGTTGAGTAAGTGCCGCTTGATAGCACTGTTGATGACTCCTTCCATCCCTTTGTTGATGATGGAGAGTAGATTGATAGGACAGTAATTGGCTGGGTTGTATTTGTCCTGTTTCTTGTGTACAGGACACACCTGGGTAATTTTCCACATTGCCGGGTAGATGCCAGTGTTGTAGCTGTACTGGAACAGCTTGGCTAGGTGTGCGGCATGTTCTGGAGCACGAGTCTTCAGTACTATTGCCGGAATATTGTCAGAGCCCGTTGCCTTTGTTGTATCTAGCGACTTCTTGATATCACGTGGAGTGAATTGTTTTGGCTGAAGACTGACATCTGTGATGCTGGGGACCTCTGGAGGAGACTGAGATGGACCATCCACTCAGCACCTCTGACTGAAGAATGTTGCAAATGCCTCAGCCTTGCAGTTTGCACAGATGTGCTGGGCTCCTCCATTATTGACGATGAGGATATTTGTGGAGCCTTCTTCTCCAGTAAGTTGTTGAATTGTGCACGACCATTCACGGCTGGATTTGGCAGGACTGCAGAATTTAGATTATCATAGATTATCATAGATATCATAGAATTTACAGTGCAGAAGGAGGCCATTCGGCCCATCGAGTCTGCACCGGCTCCTGGAAAGAGCACCCTACCCAAGGTCAACACCTCCACCCTATCCCCATAACCCAGTAACCCCACCCAACACTAAGGGCAATTTTGGACACTAAGGGCAATTTAGCATGGCCAATCCACCTAACCTGCACATCTTTGGACTGTGGGAGGAAACCGGAGCACCCGGAGGAAACCCACGCACACACAGGGAGGATGTGCAGACTCCGCACAGACAGTGACCCAAGCCGGAATCGAACCTGGGACCCTGGAGCTGTGAAGCAATTGTGCTATCCACAATGCTACCGTGCTGCCCCACGGTAGATCTGATGTGTTTGTTGTGGAATTGCTTAGCTCTGCCTATAACGTGCTGCTTTTGCTCTTTGGCACACAAGTAGTCTGTGTTGTAGCTTCACCAGGTTAACACCTCATTTTTCAGTATGACTGTTGTTGCTCCTGGCATGCTCTCCTGCACTTTCATTGAACCAGGATTGATCCCCTGGCTTGGTGATAATAGTAGAATGCAAGATATGCCAGGCCATAAGGTTGCAGATTGTGGTTGAATACAATTCTGCTGCTGCTGATGGTCCACAGCACGCCACAGATGTTCAGTCTCGAGTTGCTAGATCTGTTCAAAGTGTATCCCATTTAGCATGGTCGTAGTGCCACACAACATGGTCCTAAATGAGAAGATGGGACTTTGTCTCCACAAGAACTGTGCGGTGGTCACTTCTGCCGATACTGTCATGGACAGACGCATCTGCAGCTGGCCGGTTGGTAAGGGTGAGGTAAAGTATGTTTTTCCCTTTTGTTGGTTCCCTCACAACACGGTGGCACAGTAGTTAACACTGCTGCCTCACAGTGCCAGGGACTCAGATTCAATTATGATGTCAGGTAACTAGTTGTGTGGAGTTTGCACATTCTCCGTGTCAGTGTGGGTTTCCTCCAGGTGCTCCGGTTTCCTCCCACAGTCCAAAGATGAGGAGGTTAAGTGGATTGGCCATGCTAAATTGTCGTTTAGTGTCAAAATTGTCGTTTAGTGTCAAAAGATGTGCAGTTACCGGGATAGAGAGTGTGCGTGGGCCTAGGTGGGGTGCTCTTTCACAGGGTCATTACAGACACGATGGGTTGAATGGCCTCCTTCTGCATTATAGGGATTCTATAAGTGCTCTCGCTTCCTCTTTTTCTCTGTGAAAAGCACTTAAACGTCATTGATGTTAGAACTTTAGAATGTTAGATTAGAACCTTAGTTAGGCCACACTTGGAGTATAGTGTTCAATTCTGGTCGCCAGACTACCAGAAGGATGTGGAGGCTTTAGAGAGGGTGCAGAAGAGATTTACCAGGATGTTGCCTGGTATGGAGGGCATTAACTATGAGGAAAGGTTGAATAAACTAGGTTTGTTCTCACTGGAACGACGGAGGTTGAGGGGTGACCTGATAGAGGTCTACAAAATTAAGAGGGGCATAGACAGAGTGGATAGTCAGAGGCTTTTCCCCAGGGCAGAGGGGTCAATTACTAGGGGGCATAGGTTTAAGGTGAGAGGGGCAAGGTTTAGAATAGATGTACGAGGCAAGTTTTTTTACACAGAGGGTAGTGGGTGCCTGGAACTCGCTGCCGGAGGAGGTGGTGGAAGCAGGGACGATAGTGACATTTAAGGGGCATCTTGACAAATACATGAATAGGATGGGAATAGAGGGATACGGACCCAAGAAGTGTCGAAGATTGTAGTTTAGTCGCGCAGCATGGTCGGCACGGGCTTGGGGGGGCCGAAGGGCCTGTTCCTGTGCTGTACATTTCTTTGTTCTTTGTTTGTTGATGTGATGTAGGAGCTGTCAATCACAGCTATGGGCTTTGAAGTACCAAGCTGAGAAAGTAACGACAATGTTTATAAACATCTAGCTATGATTGACAGGTCTGGTGGTGGGTGGTGGTGGGGTGGGGGTGGGGTGAGGTTCACATTCACACTGTGGAGGCAGGGCGTTGACCCAGAAAATCCTGTGGGGTTACTGATTTGCGTTATGGGCAGGAGGGGACCCAGCAGCTGGACCAGTGTATCGGACCACCTGCTCAAAATGGTCGCCCAATAGTGTTACGGATGCCTGGTCAGCTCTCAACAGTGGCTAGGAGACTGGACCAGAGCCATACTTTTAAAGTTTTAAAGCTGTGCGGATCGATTCATTCCAGGAGTGCCAATATAAGAAATAGGACTTGGTTATTATATGAACAAACTTTATTAAAACAAAAGAAAATAAAACAATACTCACACTTTTAACCTTCAACCCTAACAGTAGGATTACATGCAGTTTCTTAACATTAACACACTTGTTCCCATTAGCAGCATTTTAGCAGAACATGTAGCTCTCATGAAACTTACTCAGGTAGACAAAAGCAATTATTACATTTATAAAGCACTTTTTCTTCCGTTTGGGACATTCATTTGGGACCCTTTTACAAGTTGCCTCAGTGGCAACTCTCATGGCCTCTCTCGGTCGATTTCCAAAGCCTTCTTCTCTACCTGTTCAAGACAGGATTCATAGATCTTTCATATAATTTACAGTGCAGAAAGAGGCCATCGGCCCATGAAGTCTGCACTGACCCTCAAAAGAGCTCCCTACTTACGCCCACACCACCACCCTATCCCCGTAACCCAGTAACCCCACATACCCTTTTTGGACAATGAAGGGCAATTTAGCATTGCCAATCCACCTAACCTGCACATCTTTGGACGTAGGAGAAAACCCAAGCACCCAGAGCAAACCCACGCAGATACTGGGAGAACGTGTCCCAAGCTGGGAATCTAACCTGGGACCCTGCAGCTGTGAAGCAACAGTTCTAACCACTGTGCTACCATGCTGCCCCTGTCTCTCTCTCTCTCTCTATGCTCCGCCCAAAGACTCTGGGGTTTCCAGACTTGAATCTAACATCGTTTTCTTGGCTGTTTGATTACCCACTCCCATTTATACAAAGGAACAGAGCCATGCCAGTGATTTGCAACTAACCTCCCATTGACGGACAAAGAGACCACAGACTCTGTAATGGGATAATGGCTGGTCAGACAGGAGCGTCCGCATGACTGAGGCATCTTGTATATTCCCAATAACGAATTTAAGTCTGACTGGGACAA
Source organism: Scyliorhinus torazame (assembly GCF_047496885.1). Lineage (NCBI taxonomy): Eukaryota > Metazoa > Chordata > Chondrichthyes > Carcharhiniformes > Scyliorhinidae > Scyliorhinus > Scyliorhinus torazame. Next base: position 141,893,240 of record NC_092710.1, read on the forward strand.
TGTAACTTGGCCAGGTGTGGGCGTATCCCTCTTACTTCATGCTAGCTGTATTTTCCCTCAGTCGGTTTACCCCCTAAATTGCCTGCTACATCTTTTTGTGATTCAGCTCCAGCGGAAGAACCTAGTCTCCCAAACGGAGAGTCCAGTCCTATGTTTGACAAATATTTTGGAGTTCTTTGAAGGAGTAACATGTGCTATGGACAAAGGGGAGTCTGTACACATACTGTATTTGGATTTCCAGAAGACATTCGACAAGGTGCCACATAAAAGCTTATTGTGCAAAATAGGAGCTCATGATCTGGAGGGTAACACATTAACATGATAGGCTGGCAGATAGAAAACAGAGGGCGGGATTCTCCCCTACCCGGCCAGGCGGAGGTTCCCGGCGGGACGGAGTGACGTGAACCATTCCGGCGTCGGCCCGCCCCAAAGGTGCGGAATCCTCCACACCTTTAGGGACTAGGTCCACACCTTTAGGGGCTAGGCCCGCCCCGGAGTGGTTGGCGCCCTGCCGGCTGGCGTGGAAGGCCTTTGGCACCACGCCAGCTGGGGCCAAAGGGACTCCACTGGCCGGCGCGTGTCCGCGCATGCGCGGGAGCATCAGCGGCTGCTGATGTCATCCCCGCGCATGCGCAGTGGGGGGTTCATCTACGCATCGGCCATGGCGGAGACTGATGGTCGGCATGCAGGAAAAGAATGCCCCCACAGCACAGGCCCATCGCGGGCCAGGCCACCGTGGGGGCACCCCCCGGGGCCAGAACGCCCCGCCCCCCCCCCAGGACCCCGGAGCCAGCCCGCGCCACCAAGTCCCGCCGGTAAGGGACGTGGTTCAATCTACGCCGGTGGGACCGGCATAGAAGCAGCGGGACTTCGGCCCATCGCGGGCCGGAGAATCGCCGGGGGGAGGCCGCCAACTGGCGCGGCTCGATTCTCGCCCCCGCCGAATCTCCGGTGCCGGAGAATTCGGCAGCCGGCAGGGGCGTGATTCATGCCGGCGGGGGGGGTCGGAGAATCCCGCCCAGAGAGTCTGCATAAATGGGTCTTTTTCCGATTGGCAGGCCATGATACATTGAGTCCCATAGTGGCCTGTGTTTGGGCGTCAACTTTTAACAACTTATTTCAATGACTTAGTTGAAGGGAGTAAAGGCCTGGTAGCTAAATTTGAAGTTGATACAAAGATAGGTAGAGTAAAATGTTGTGAAGTGGACATAAAGAGGTTGCGGATGAATATAGATAGGTTAGGTGAGTGGGCAAAAATCTGGCAGATGGAGTATAAAGTGGGAGAATGTGAAGTTGTTTACTTTGGCAAGAAGAATATAAAAGCAGAGTATGGTTTAAATTGAGACCAACTGCAGAATTCGGAGTTAAAGAGAGATCTAGGTGTTCTAGTGCATGAGTCATAAAAAGCTCGTATGCAGGTACAACAAGTCATGATGAAGATTGTCCATAGAATATCTCATGCAGAAGGAGGCCATTCAGCCTATCGGGCCTGCACCGACTCTCCTAAAGAGCACCCTACCGAGGCACACTCTCCATAACCCATAAACCTCCACAACTTTGGACTCTGTGGGGCAATATTTTAGCATGGCCAAGGTTAATGGAATGCTATCCTTTATTGCGAGAGGAATTGAACCTAAAAGTAAGGATGTTATGCTTCAACTCTACAGGGCACTGGTGAGACCATGGGCACAATCTAATGGCCTCGTCGGCCCGACTTGGTGTTGGGATGAGGCCGTTGAATCTCGCGAGAAGCCTCCAAGAAACACCCCACTAAACACTGCCAAAACTAGACATAGATTTTTTTTTGCGGTTAAATTGCGACCCACGTCTCAAATACTGTGTGCAGTTTTGGTCTCCATATTTAAGGAAGGATAATAATAATATAATAATAGCTTATTGTCTCAAGTAGGCTTCAATGAAGTTACTGTGAAAAACCCCTAGTCGCCACATTCCGCCGCTTGTTCAGGGAGGCCGGTATAAGAATTGAACCCGCGCTGCTGGTATTGTTCTGCATTGCAAGCCAGCTACTTAGCCCACTGTGCTAAACCAGCCGCATATGTAAATGCATTCGCAGATGGTTTAGTGGAGGTTTACTTGATAGATACATGGAATGAGCAGTTTGTCGTATGAGAAACGGTTTAACAGCCTCGGTTTGTTTCCACTAGAGTTTCGAAGAGCAAGGGACAACTTGATTGATCCTGAACAATCTTGATAAGGTGGACGTGGAATAAATGTTTCCTCTTGGTCCAGAACTAGGGAGCACTATTTAAAATTAGGAGTCGCCCTTTAGGACAGAGATGAGAGTTTTTTTTCTCTCAGAGGGTTGTGCGACGTTGGAACACTCTGCCTCAGAAGCAATGGTAGTGGGTTTATTCAATATTTTTAATGCAGAGGTGGATAGGTTCTTGCTCGCCAAGGGAATCAAAGGTTATCCGGGAGATGGGAATGTGGAATTTGAAACACAAATATATCAGTCATGACCTTATTAACTGGAGGAGCACACTCAAGGGGCCGAATGGTCTACTTCTGACATGTGGGAGGCTTTCAAGTGTCAGTTGAAAGGAATACAGGACAGGCATGTTCCTGTGAGGAAGAAAGATAAATACGGCAATTTTCGGGAACCTTGGATGACGAGTGATATTGTAGGCCTCGTCAAAAAGAAAAAGGAGGCATTTGTCAGGGCTAAAAGGCTGGGAACAGACGAAGCCTGTGTGGCATATAAGGAAAGTAGGAAGGAACTTAAGCAAGGAGTCAGGAGGGCTAGAAGGGGTCATGAAAAGTCATTGGCAAATAGGGTTAAGGAAAATCCCAAGGCTTTTTACACGTACATAAAAAGCAAAAGGGTAGCCAGGGAAAGGGTTGGCCCACTGAAGGATAGGCAAGGGAATCTATGTGTGGAGCCAGAGGAAATGGGCGAGGTACTAAATGAATACTTTGCATCAGTATTCACCAAAGAGAAGGAATTGGTAGATGTTGAGTCTGGAGAAGGGGGTGTAGATAGCCTGGGTCACATTGTGATCCAAAAAGACGAGGTGTTGGGTGTCTTAAAAAATATTAAGGTAGATAAGTCCCCAGGGCCGGATGGGATCTACCCCAGAATACTGAAGGAGGCTGGAGAGGAAATTGCTGAGGCCTTGACAGAAATCTTTGGATCCTCGCTGTCTTCAGGGGATGTCCCGGAGGACTGGAGAATAGCCAATGTTGTTCCTCTGTTTAAGAAGGGTGGCAGGGATAATCCCGGGAACTACAGGCCGGTGAGCCTTACTTCAGTGGTAGGGAAATTACTGGAGAGAATTCTTCGAGACAGGATCTACTCCCATTTGGAAGCAAATGGACGTATTAGTGAGAGGCAGCACGGTTTTGTGAAGGGGTGGTCGTGTCTCACTAACTTGATAGAGTTTTTCGAGGAGGTCACTAAGATGATTGATGCAGGTAGGGCAGTAGATGTTGTCTATATGGACTTCAGTAAGGCCTTTGACAAGGTCCCTCATGGTAGACTAGTACAAAAGGTGAAGTCACACGGGATCAGGGGTGAACTGGCAAGGTGGATACAGAACTGGCTAGGCCATAGAAGGCAGAGGGTAGCAATGGAGGGATGCTTTTCTAATTGGAGGGCTGTGACCAGTGGTGTTCCACAGGGATCAGTGCTGGGACCTTTGCTCTTTGTAGTATATATAAATGATTTGGAGGAAAATGTAACTGGTCTGATTAGTAAGTTTGCAGACGACACAAAGGTTGGTGGAATTGCGGATAGCGATGAGGACTGTCTGAGGATACAGCAGGATTTAGATTGTCTGGAGACTTGGGCGGAGAGATGGCAGATGGAGTTTAACCTGGACAAATGTGAGGTAATGCATTTTGGAAGGGCTAATGCAGGTAGGGAATATACAGTGAATGGTAGAACCCTCAAGAGTATTGAAAGTCAAAGAGATCTAGGAGTACAGGTCCACAGATCACTGAAAGGGGCTACACAGGTGGAGAAGGTAGTCAAGAAGGCATACAGCATGCTTGCCTTCATTGGCCGGGGCATTGAGTATAAGAATTGGCAAGTCATGTTGCAGCTGTATAGAACCTTAGTTAGGCCACACTTGGAGTATAGTGTTCAATTCTGGTCGCCACACTACCAGAAGGATGTGGAGGCTTTAGAGAGGGTGCAGAAGAGATTTACCAGAATGTTGCCTGGTATGGAGGGCATAAGCTATGAGGAGCGATTGAATAAACTCGGTTTGTTCTCACTGGAACGAAGGAGGTTGAGGGGCGACCTGATAGAGGTATACAAAATTATGAGGGGCATAGACAGAGTGGATAGTCAGAGGCTTTTCCCCAGGGCAGAGGGGTCAATTACTAGGGGGCATTGGTTTAAGGTGAGAGGGGCAAAGTTTAGAGTAGATGTACGAGGCAAGTTTTTTACGCAGAGGGTAGTGGGTGCCTGGAACTCGCTACCGGAGGAGGTAGTGGAGGCAGGGACGATAGGGACATTTAAGGGGCATCTTGACAAATATATGAATAGGATGGGAATAGAAGGATACGGACCCAGGAAGTGTAGAAGATTGTAGTTTAGTCGGGCAGTATGGTCGGCACGGGCTTGGAGGGCCGAAGGGCCAGTTCCTGTGCTGTACATTTCTTTGTTCTTTGTTCTTTGTTCTGCTCCTATTTTGTATGCTTATATGTTCATATAAATGCAAGTTAAGGGCCACCTGGACCTCAAAAGTAATAGCTAAAAGCTGACCCTGTCCTGTTTGGAAGCTCCAGTTATGGCAGCAGCAGGTGATTGGATTGGATTTGGTGAGAGAACTCTAATCCAGCCTCCTTAGTGAAGAACAAATGCCTCACACATTGCTGCTCAGTCAGGTTGAGGTATAAAAATGTGCTCCTTGAAGATCCACAGTGGTACAGCCCCTTGCACAGTGCCCCAACCCTCCCACCTCCCACCTCTTCCTGCTTCTTTAATGCTCCCCCTCCTCCAGCAGCTCCACAGACCGACCTAACAGATAAGTGAACCACAATACTTGCAGAAAGATAAGCATTATAGCACCACAGGAAACTGTTTCCCGAACTCTTAAATTCAGTAGTGAAAACGGTAGAAATCAACAGCAATACAGTACCTGATTTTGTGGCTAGGAAGTGTGATTTAACTCCAAGGTACATCCAAAGCTACTGCTGCCCCTGAATGGTTGTCTTAATCGTCAACTGTGGAGAAGGGTTCCATCCTGGAGTGTAATATCCAAATAGTGGTAGATTAATTCATAGAATCGTAGAATCCCCACAGTGCAGAAAGAGGCCATTTGGTCCATTGTGTCTACACTGACCCTCTGAAAGAGATCTATCTGCTGGGAGGTAAGTCTGTCCTTTAAAAGCACTTGTCTTTGCAGGGGCAGGCCAGTCGATTTCGGCGGGAGAACAGCTGGTGAGTCAGTTTCAGCGGGAGCATTGCGGATGTGGTTGCTGGGAGGTAAGTCTGTCCTTTAAAAGCACTTGTCTTTGCAGGGGCAGGCCAGTCGATTTCGGCGGGAGTGGAGCTGGCTGGTTAGTCAATTTCAGCAGGAGCTGAGAATTTTTCTTTTTTTTAAATTAGTTTTTTAGGCGGGAACAGGAAGTCGACCCGCGGACGTCTGGGAAGACCCTCACCAATAAATTCTGGTGGAGAGGAAACCCGAGACACTACACGTGTAGTGTCTCCCACCCGCCCTCCTCCTCTAACCTAATAATAAAACCCATTGGTCTGAGGTAAGTACCATATTTTATTATATTATTATTATTTTTTATAAAAATTTAATTTAGTTGTTAGCCAGATCTTGGTAGAAAGTTAGAGGAATGGCAGGGAAGGGAGTGCAATGTTCCTCCTGCAGAATGTTTGAGGTGAGGGATGCAGTTAGTGTCCCTGCTGATTTTACCTGCAGGAAGTGCTGCCATCTCCAGCTCCTCCAAGACCGAGTTAGGGAACTGGAGCTGGAGTTGGAAGAACTTCGGATCATTCGGGAGGCAGAAGGGGTCATAGATAACAGCTTCAGGGAATTAGTTACACCAAAGATTGGAGATAGGTGGGTAACTGTAAGAGGGACTGGGAAAAAGCAGTCAGTGCAGGGATCCCCTGAACAAAGAACAAAGAACAAAGAAATGTACAGCACAGGAACAGGCCCTTCGGCCCTCCAAGCCCGTGCCGACCATACTGCCCGACTAAACTACAATCTTCTACACTTCCTGGGTCCATATCCTTCTATTCCCATCCTATTCATATATTTGTCAAGATGCTCCTTAAATGTCCCTATCGTCCCTGCTTCCACTACCTCCTCCGGTAGTGAGTTCCAGGCACCCACTACCCTCTGCGTAAAAAACTTGCCTCGTACATCTACTCTAAACCTTGCCCCTCTCACCTTAAACCTATGCCCCCTAGTAATTGACCCCTCTACCCTGGGGAAAAGCCTCTGACTATCCACTCTGTCTATGCCCCTCATAATTTTGTATACCTCTATCAGGTCGCCCCTCAACCTCCTTTGTTCCAGTGAGAACAAACCGAGTTTATTCAATCGCTCCTCATAGCTTATGCCCTCCATACCAGGCAACATTCTGGTAAATCTCTTCTGCACCCTCTCTAAAGCCTCCACATCCTTCTGGTAGTGTGGCGACCAGAATTGAACACTATACTCCAAGTGTGGCCTAACTAAGGTTCTATACAGCTGCAACATGACTTGCCAATTCTTATACTCAATGCCCCGGCCAATGAAGGCAAGCATGCCGTATGCCTTCTTGACTACCTTCTCCACCTGTGTTGCCCCTTTCAATGACCTGTGGACCTGTACTCCTAGATCTCTTTGACTTTCAATACTCTTGAGGGTTCTACCATTCACTGTATATTCCCTACCTGCATTAGCCCTTCCAAAATGCATTACCTCACATTTGTCCGGATTAAACTCCATCTGCCATCTCTCCGCCCAAGTCTCCAAACAATCTAAATCCTGCTGTATCCTCAGACAGTCCTCATCGCTATCCGCAATTCCACCAACCTTTGTGTCGTCTGCAAACTTACTAATCAGACCAGTTACATTTTCCTCCAAATCATTTATATATACTACAAAGAGCAAAGGTCCCAGCACTGATCCCTGTGGAACACCACTGGTCACAGCCCTCCAATTAGAAAAGCATCCCTCCATTGCTACCCTCTGCCTTCTATGGCCTAGCCAGTTCTGTATCCACCTTGCCAGTTCACCCCTGATCCCGTGTGACTTCACCTTTTGTACTAGTCTACCATGAGGGACCTTGTCAAAGGCCTTATTGAAGTCCATATAGACAACATCTACTGCCCTACCTGCATCAATCATCTTAGTGACCTCCTCGAAAAACTCTATCAAGTTAGTGAGACACGACCTCCCCTTCACAAAACCGTGCTGCCTCTCACTAATACGTCCATTTGCTTCCAAATGGGAGTAGATCCTGTCTCGAAGAATTCTCTCCAGTAATTTCCCTACCACTGAAGTAAGGCTCACCGGCCTGTAGTTCCCGGGATTATCCTTGCTACCCTTCTTAAACAGAGGAACAACATTGGCTATTCTCCAGTCCTCCGGGACATCCCCTGAAGACAGCGAGGATCCAAAGATTTCTGTCAAGGCCTCAGCAATTTCCTCTCCAGCCTCCTTCAGTATTCTGGGGTAGATCCCATCATGCCCTGGGGACTTATCTACCTTAATATTTTTTAAGACACCCAACACCTCGTCTTTTTGGATCACAATGTGACCCAGGCTATCTACACCCCCTTTTCCAGACTCAACATCTACCAATTCCTTCTCTTTGGTGAATACTGATGCAAAGTATTCATTTAGTACCTCGCCCATTTCCTCTGGCTCCACACATAGATTCCCTTGCCTATCCTTCAGTGGGCCAACCCTTTCCCTGGCTACCCTCTTGCTTTTTATGTACGTGTAAAAAGCCTTGGGATTTTCCTTAACCCTATTTGCCAATAACTTTTCATGACCCCTTCTAGCCCTCCTGACTCCTTGCTTAAGTTCCTTCCTACTTTCCTTATATGCCACACAGGCTTCGTCTGTTCCCAGCCTTTTAGCCCTGACAAATGCCTCCTTTTTCTTTTTGACGAGGCCTACAATATCACTCGTCATCCAAGGTTCCCGAAAATTGCCGTATTTATCTTTCTTCCTCACAGGAACATGCCTGTCCTGTATTCCTTTCAACTGACACTTGAAAGCCTCCCACATGTCAGATGTTGATTTGCCCTCAAACATCCGCCCCCAATCTATGTTCTTCAGTTCCCGCCTAATATTGTTATAATTAGCCTTCCCCCAATTTAGCACATTCATCCTCGGACCACTCTTATCCTTGTCCACCAGTACTTTAAAACTTACTGAATTGTGGTCACTGTTACCGAAATGCTCCCCTACTGAAACATCTACCACCTGGCCGGGCTTATGCGGTCGTTCCCCTGAGAAACAAGTATACCGCTTTGGATACTTGTGGGGGGGGGACTTACCAGGGGTAAGCCATGGGGTACGGGCCTCTGTCACGGAGTCTGTCCCTGTTGCTCAGAAGGGAAGGGGGGAGAGGAGTAGAGCATTAGTAATTGGGGACTCTATAGTCAGGGGCACAGATAGGAGATTTTGTGGGAGCGTGAGAGACTCACGTTTGGTATGTTGCCTCCCAGGTGCAAGGGTACGTGATGTCTCGGATCGTGTTTTCCGGGTCCTTAGGGGGGAGGGGGAGCAGCCCCAAGTCGTGGTCCACATTGGCACTAACGACATAGGTAGGAAAGGGGACAAGGATGTCAGGCAGGCTTTCAGGGAGCTAGGATGGAAGCTCAGAACTAGAACAAACAGAGTTGTTATCTCTGGGTTGTTGCCCGTGCCACGTGATAGTGAGATGAGGAATAGGGAGAGAGAGCATTTAAACACGTGGCTACAGGGATGGTGCAGGCGGGAGGGATTCAGATTTCTGGATAACTGGGGCTTTTTCTGGGGAAGGTGGGACCTCTACAGACAGGATGGTCTACATCTGAACCTGAGGGGCACAAATATCCTGGGGGTGAGATTTGTTAGTGCTCTTTGGGGGGGTTTAAACTAATGCAGCAGGGGCATGGGAACCTGGATTGTAGTTTTAGGGTAAGGGAGAATGAGAGTATAGAGGTCAGGAGCACAGATTTGACGTCGCAGGAGGGGGCCAGTGTTCAGGTAGGTGGTTTGAAGTGTGTCTACTTTAATGCCAGGAGTATACGAAACAAGGTAGGGGAACTGGCAGCATGGGTTGGTACCTGGGACTTCGATGTTGTGGCCATTTCGGAGACATGGATAGAGCAGGGACAGGAATGGATGTTGCAGGTTCCGGGGTTTAGGTGTTTTAGTAAGCTCAGAGAAGGAGGCAAAAGAGGGGGAGGTGTGGCGCTGCTAGTCAAGAGCAGTATTACGGTGGCGGAGAGGATGCTCGATGGGGACTCTTCTTCCGAGGTAGTATGGGCTGAAGTTAGAAACAGGAAAGGAGAGGTCACCCTGTTGGGAGTTTTTTATAGGCCTCCTAATAGTTCTAGGGATGTAGAGGAAAGGATGGCGAAGATGATTCTGGATATGAGCGAAAGTAACAGGGTAGTTATTATGGGAGACTTTAACTTTCCAAATATTGACTGGAAAAGATATAGTTCGAGTACAATAGATGGGTCGTTTTTTGTACAGTGTGTGCAGGAGGGTTTCCTGAAACAATATGTTGACAGGCCAACAAGAGGCGAGGCCACGTTGGATTTGGTTTTGGGTAATGAACCAGGCCAGGTGTTGGATTTGGAGGTAGGAGAGCACTTTGGGGACAGTGACCACAATTCGGTGACGTTTACGTTAATGATGGAAAGGGATAAATATACACCGCAGGGCAAGAGTTATAGCTGGGGGAAGGGCAATTATGATGCCATTAGACGTGACTTGGGGGGGATAAGGTGGAGAAGTAGGCTGCAAGTGTCGGGCACACTGGATAAGTGGGGCTTGTTCAAGGATCAGCTACTGCGTGTTCTTGATAAGTATGTACCGGTCAGACAGGGAGGAGGGCGTCGAGCGAGGGAACCGTGGTTTACCAAGGAAGTGGAATCTCTTGTTAAGAGGAAGAAGGAGGCCTATGTGAAGATGAAGTGTGAAGTTTCGGTTGGGGCGATGGATAGTTACAAGGTAGCGAGGAAGGATCTAAAGAGAGAGCTAAGACGAGCAAGGAGGGGACATGAGAAGTATTTGGCAGGAAGGATCAAGGAAAACCCAAAAGCTTTCTATAGGTATGTCAGGAATAAGCAAATGACTAGGGAAAGAGTAGGACCAGTCAAGGACAGGGATGGGAAATTGTGTGTGGAGTCTGAAGAGATAGGCGAGATACTAAATGAATATTTTTCATCAGTATTCACTCAGGAAAAAGATAATGTTGTGGAGGAGAATGCTGAGCCCCAGGCTAATAGAATAGATGGCATTGAGGTACGTAGGGAAGAGGCGTTGGCAATTCTGGACAGGCTGAAAATAGATAAGTCCCCGGGACCTGATGGGATTTATCCTAGGATTCTCTGGGAGGCCAGGGAAGAGATTGCTGGACCTTTGGCTTTGATTTTTATGTCATCATTGGCTACAGGAATAGTGCCAGAGGACTGGAGGACAGCAAATGTGGTCCCTTTGTTCAAAAAGGGGAGCAGAGACAACCCCGGCAACTATAGACCGGTGAGCCTCACGTCTGTAGTGGGTAAAGTCTTGGAGGGGATTATAAGAGACAAGACTTATAATCATCTAGATAGGAATAATATGATCAGGGATAGTCAGCATGGCTTTGTGAAGGGTAGGTCATGCCTCACAAACCTTATTGAGTTCTTTGAGAAGGTGACTGAACAGGTAGACGAGGGTAGAGCAGTTGATGTGGTGTATATGGATTTCAGCAAAGCGTTTGATAATGTTCCCCACGGTAGGCTATTGCAAAAAATACGGAGGCTGGGGATTGAGGGTGATTTAGAGATGTGGATCAGAAATTGGCTAGCTGAAAGAAGACAGAGGGTGGTGGTTGATGGGAAATGTTCAGAATGGAGTACAGTCACAAGTGGAGTACCACAAGGATCTGTTCTGGGGCCGTTGCTGTTTGTCATTTTTATCAATGACCTAGAGGAAGGCGCAGAAGGGTGGGTGAGTAAATTTGCAGACGATACTAAAGTCGGTGGTGTTGTTGATAGTGTGGAAGGATGTAGCAGGTTACAGAGGGATATAGATAAGCTGCAGAGCTGGGCTGAGAGGTGGCAAATGGAGTTTAATGTAGAGAAGTGTGAGGTGATTCACTTTGGAAGGAATAACAGGAATGCGGAATATTTGGCTAATGGTAAAGTTCTTGAAAGTGTGGATGAGCAGAGGGATCTAGGTGTCCATGTACATAGATCCATGAAAGTTGCCACCCAGGTTGATAGGGTTGTGAAGAAGGCCTATGGAGTGTTGGCCTTTATTGGTAGAGGGATTGAGTTCCGGAGTCGGGAGGTCATGTTGCAGCTGTACAGAACTCTGGTACGGCCGCATTTGGAGTATTGCGTACAGTTCTGGTCACCGCATTATAGGAAGGACGTGGAGGCTTTGGAGCGGGTGCAGAGGAGATTTACCAGGATGTTGCCTGGTATGGAGGGAAAATCTTATGAGGAAAGGCTGATGGACTTGAGGTTGTTTTCGTTGGAGAGAAGAAAGTTAAGAGGAGACTTAATAGAGGCATACAAAATGATCAGGGGGTTGGATAGGGTGGACCGGGCACGAGGGGACATAACTTTAAACTGAGGGGTAATAGATATAGTACAGAGGTCAGAGGTATGTTCTTTACGCAAAGAGTAGTGAGGCCGTGGAATGCCCTACCTGCTACAGTAGTGAACTCGCCAACATTGAGGGCATTTAAAAGTTTATTGGATAAACATATGGATGATAATGGCATAGTGTAGGTTAGATGGCTTTTGTTTCGGTGCAACATCGTGGGCCGAAGGGCCTGTACTGCGCTGTATTGTTCTATGTTCTATGTTCTATGTTCTATCCAGGCCCACTCCCCCGCCCTATCCCTGTATCCCCATAACCCCACCCAACCTTTGGACACCAAGGAACAATTTAGAATGGCCAATCCACCTAACCTGCATGTCTTTGGACTGTGGGGGGAAACCGGAGCACCCGGAGGAAACCCACGCAGACACGGGGAGAAAGTGCAAACTCCACACAGTTAGACACCCAAGGTCAGAATCAAGACTGGGTCCCTGGCGCTGTGAGGCAGCAGTGCTAACCACTGTGCCACCATGCCGCACTGATGTCATGTTAGAACTGATGCCGTACTGTGTGGCGTGTGTTGCTGGGTTACTGGGCAGATAGAATATGAGAAATGTTCGGGCAAAGAAGGAGGCTATATGGTCTAACGAGCCCACACTGGAATTTTTCAATCACAATTCAGCTGGTACTACTTCCCACACTAGCACTGTAGCCCTGCAATTTTTCTCCATCAGATTTCAATCCATAATCGTTTGAATCCATGACTGAACCTGTCTCCACCACTCTCTCATGCAGTGCAAACCAGGTCCTAAACGTACGCTGCCTTAAATGTTTTTTCCCCATGTCATCTTTTTGTGAATCACTTTACATCAGTATCTTCCGGTTCTCGAACCTTCTCCCATGGGAACAATTACTCTCTCATGACATCGCTCATGATTTTGAACACTTCTATGAACCCTCCTCTCAACCTTCTCTTCTCTAAGGAGAGCAGGCCCAGCCTCTCCAATCTATGCACATTACTGAACTCCCTCATCCCTGGAACCACTCTCGTAAATCTTTTTTGCACCCTTCCTAAAGTGCAGTACCCAGAGTCAGTCGTAATGCTCCAGTTGAGGCTGAACCAGTGCTTAATAAGGATTCATCATAACTTCCTTACTTTTGTACTTTATGCTTCTAATTATAAAATCTACAATCCTGTACCTCTTTAACTGCTTTCTCAAACTGCCCTGGCACCATCAATGGTTTGTGTACATATATCTCTCTGTCCCTGAACCTTCTTTATAATTGTACCCTTTAGTTTATATTGCCTCTCCTCATTCTTTCCACCAAATATATCGCTTATTACACATCAAGATGGATGCATTTTCTGCTTTGTAGGGTAGAGAGGGAGGTGACTTTTCACTCTTCCTGGTCTGTGCCTGTGTCATTTGTAGGTGCAATAACTGCTGCTTTACTGGCTGTGAGCTTTGGCTGAATGTTACGTTAAGATCATGCTTAGCTATTTCTGAGAGAAACGTGTGCAGCATGGACTGTCGCAGAAAATTTTAATTTGATGTGTAAATTCTTGTTGGTGCTGTTGATGATTGATTCCAACATTGTCCACATGGGGGCATGCTGTTTTGCAAAATTATTTGATGTTCTTTGTTCTGTGAGCATTACTGGAAGAGATCAACGGCAATAAGATTGTAAAAGTACAGTATTTAAATTTCCATCCCACACTTCCCAACTTTGTCCCTGCAGAAAATGGTCCAAGTACTCCAGTTGGGTTTTGAAAATAAATTTTTACGGCATGTGGGCTTCGCTGGGTAGGCCAGTATTTGTTGCCCATCCCTAATTGCCCTTGGGCACAAATCAGGAGTGTGATGGAATACTCCCCCTTGCCTGGATGAGTGCAGCTCCAACAAGACTCAAGAAGCGCAATACCATTCAGGACATAGCAGCCGCTTGATTGGCACCCCTTCCGCAAACATTCACTCCCTCTACCACTGACACACAGTAACAGCTCTGTGTCCCATTACAAGGTGCACTGCAGAAACTCACCAATGCTCCTTCGACAGCACCTTCCAAACCCACGTCCACTACCATCAAAAAGGACAAGGGCAGCAGATGCATGGGAACACCACCACTTGGAAGTTTCCTTCCAAGTCACTTACTTGGAAATATACCACTGTTGCTTCATTGCCGCTGGGTCAAAATCCTGGACCTCACTCCCCAATTACACAGTGGATGTACCTACACCACATGGACTGCAGCGGTTCAAAAAGGCAGCCCACAATCACCTTCCCAAGGGCAATTAGAGATGGGTTAACTAGATGGTTACTTGTGAATGAAACACAAAAAACACACAAGTGCAGCAGTTAATCAGGAAGGCTAATGGAATATTGGCTCTTATTTCAAGGGAGTTGGAGTATAAGAGTAGGGAAGTCTTTCTGGAACTATGCAAGGTACTGGTGAGACCATGGGCTGGATGGTAGCCGACGACGGAATCGTGTTCGGCGATCAGCCAGAGAATCAGAGTTCCTGACCAAATCAGGGGCCCTTTCGCAATGTTCTGCCCCCTCCAAAGCGGCGTACTCTCCGAGTAAGCTGTGCCACGTAACGTCGGCCTCAGGACATTGCCTGAGGGCCACCCCTCGATGCTCCACCCCCGACCGAGTTCCCAACGGCATCGGTCGCGTGTGGTCTCATCCATCGGGAACTCGGCGTGGCGGCTGCGGACTCAGTCCAGCACTGCCACAGTCGGGGGCGGGCCGATCCACGGGTGGTGGAGACTTTATTAGGGTCTGGGGGCACTGTGGGGGGGGGGGGGTGTGGCCGGGGGCGCGCGAGCTAGCCAACAGGGTGGCACTCCGCCATGTAACACGGTGCAGCCACTGCAGGCCGCCGCCATGCGCATGTGCGGCCACGGACCCTTCAATTCTCCGGGCCATATCAGCAGCTAGAGCCGGCTGCTCTACGCTGCCGGCATGCTAGCCCCCAGCAAAACGGGGAATCGGTGGCCGTTTTACGGCATTTCTTCTGGTGTAAAACACCACTGTTCCCACGCCGGGGTGGGGACATAGCCCCAGAATTGGAGAATCAAGCCCCATGTTCTCCTGCTGGAACTGAAATACTTCTGGTTAGCGCTGCCTCTAGGAATGACACCCAGAAGTGATTCACTGTCCCTTGCCATGCAAATATAAGCATAGCAGGGATCGTGAGGGATTCCGTCATGATTCCTGCTATCAGGCCGCCATTTTGAGTAGGTGGCCTGATAGCAAGGTCTGGTGGCAGGCCCCCTCCCCCCAATTGCAAATCCTGCCTCCTCCTCACCGCTGACAAGTAGGGGCCTCCAGCTGTGATTGACATCTCATGGCCAAAATCTATCAAGTGTTTTCTGCTGAGAAAAAGAGGAAGTGAAAGCACTTAACTCCTAGATGTTTATAAACATTTAAGTTAGTTTCACCACAGGCCACTTACAATTCATTCAAGCATGAAGGGAAATGAAATTAAACAATCCAGACATCTGGCTTTCTGGAAGCCTACAACTTCGTAAATGCTATTTATCTTTCATATGCCTTGTAGATCAAAGGATCTGAGGGGGTTTAAACCCTTCTTTCATTGTAAGTGGTTCAAAGAAGGTTCACTAGGATGATCCCAGGTATGGAACGCTTGTCTTATAAGCAAAGTTTAAACAGACTGGGACTCTGCTCATTGGAATTTAGAAGAGTAAGAGATGATCTCATTGAAACATCTCAGATTCTTCAGGGGTTTGACAGGATGTTTCCTCTCCTGTGTTATTGAAAATATGGAAAGATGTGTCATTTGAAACATGGAAGTCTGGCAATATCTGGTCTGAGAGAAACATGAGAGGATACAGGGAAAGATCCCACAAAGGGTTAACAGCAGCTGCCAGGGAAGGATTGTAAAATGCAGATAGCCTTGGTCAAGCAAGCTTAGCAAACAAAATAAACAGGATTTTGAATGAAGCCAAAAACAATGGCTCACACCTTCCTTGAAAGTAACTATCTTAGTGAGCAGCTGGAAAAGAATGGATGAGGTTCAGTTGAATTTGGTGACGATTCTAGGTGTGAAAATTTGCTAATACCAGGTATATTAAAGAAAACTGGAGACTATCAGTCCACGAGAAACATAATTCAAAGCCAAAATAAAAGTCTAAATTATGAGCTGAGGACACAATTGGAAAATAAAACGATAGAAATGACAGGAATTAAAAGTAACACCTCTTGAAGTCAAAGCATTTTGAACATCACAAAGGAAACAATGTAATCAGGGGCGGAATTCTCCCCCAACGGCGCGATGTCCTCCGACTGGCGCCAAAAACGGCGCCAATCAGACGGGCATCGCGCCGGCCCAAAGGTGCGGAATGCTCCGCATCTTTGGGGGCCGAGCCCCAACATTGAGGGGCTAGGCCGACGCCGGAGGGATTTCCGCCCCGCCAGCTGGTGGAAATGGCGTTTGTTGCCACGCCAGCTGGCGGAAATGGCGTTTGGTGCCCCGCCAGCTGGTGCGGAAATGCAGCGCATGCGCGGGAGTGTCAGCGGCCGCCGACAGTTTGCCGCGCATGCGCAGTGGGGAGAGTCTCTTCCGCCTCCGCCATGGTGGAGGCCGTGGCGGAGGCGGAAGGGAAAGAGTGCCCCCACGGCACAGGCCTGCCCGCGGATCGGTGGGCCCTGATCGGGGGCCAGGCCACCGTGGGGGCACCCCCCGGGGCCAGATCGCCCCGCGCCCCCCCCCAGGACCCCGGAGTCCGCCCGCGCTGCCTTGTCCCGCCGGTAAGGTAGGTGGTTTAATTTACGCCGGCGGGACAGGCATTTTAGCGGCGGGACTTCGACCCATCCGGGCCGGAGAATCGTGCGGGGGGGCACGCCAACCGGTGCGGCGCGATTCCCGCCCCCGCCGAATATCCGGTGCCGGAGACTTCGGCAACCGGCGGGGGGTCGGAGAATTTCGTCCCCAATTTTAAAAAGAAGATTGACTGTCAAGGTGGGCCTGAAAGTCCCTTCAACCAACCAGAAGGATCCAGAAGCAAGATCTTTTTACCTTCCTGTAAAGACAGTAATTGCAGCTTTTAAAAGAAAAAATATAATAATAAAATAACTTAATTTAACCTGAAATAGTGGTTATTCCAAAGTCTACTTTACTTACTTAGCAATGCGGGACCCAGAATCGATGCTACTAAGTGGTAAGTAGATGAAATCTTCGGTGAAGGTATGGGTTATACCGGGGGATAACTTGAAAACATAGTTTGACCTGAATAGCACCCACTGAAGCCTGTATCAGAGTCGGGGAGTGAGAAGTCCTGATCGCCATTTAAAATGTCGGCCCTTTTTGGTATAGGGGGAATTCTACGAATAGTGGAGAGTTTTCAAATACACATGGGAGAGTCTAGGACCAGAGGGCATAGTATCCCACTGCTTTCCATGGCCTGCTTAGTTAGGACTAAACACCACTGCCTCAAATTATCTTCACTCCAGGAAATCTCCAGCAATCAAAACAAGATTCCATTTGCCCTTTATCTGTAACCAAGTAAGTGATTGGAATGAATGATTACCTCACTTTTTACGACTATTTAATTACAGCTTTAGTAGACACACTGCCTGTATGTATTTTAAATCAGGGTTTTTAATAACATTACTGCCACAAATATGAAATATAGTATATAATAATTTCTACATTCATCACAACTAATATTGGTTTGCGAGTACTTTTAGAGTAATTATAGTATGTAATCAATATGTATATGTATTTGCAATTGATATATACTAGGTTTTTAAATAAATAAATATACAACATCATAAGAGACACAAATGTTGTGAATGGTGTGTGGAGGATAATTTCAGGAGAAGAATAATAACTAGATAATAATAAAGGAGATTGTAGCTCATTATTCAATGAGCCATCATCTTCTTGATTACAGCATAACCTCGGGTTTTAGAACTAATGGACTTTAAACAAGCGCAAGGACTTTCTCCAAATTATCCGACACTAAACCATGCAGAATGACTATCATGTTTATCACAACACTATCATGAATTTGATGCAGCCACTCCTCCCATTGCACCGAAGCACAGTCAGTGTTTTTACACATGGACCAGGATTTTTTGGATGGCGGACTTTCCCTTCCTGCCACCGGAGGAGTTGGCGGCAAACACATCGCCGCCAATCCTGGCTTGTCCATGGACATTAATCACTACAATTAGCGTTACCTGATTGAAGGTAGTCCCAAAAATCTAAGTTCCGGGAGAACTAGACTAGGTAAGTGTGGGGTCTCAGGGTGGAGAGGGAAGGCGAGGCCCAGGGGTTTGACAGAGAAGGTATTTGTGCAGCAGTGGGAGGGGAGTGGGAAGGAAGTATTTGTAGGAGTCAGATATTTTGGGGGCATGTCTGATGTTGAAAGGCGCACCCCCTCCACTGACCCTTCCACCCGAGACCTGAGCAGGGTTATTTTTCGGGCTTCCCCCCAGGCTCCTGCCAGCCTTAAAATTGAGGCTGAGGAGGAAATGGTCCTTAAGTGTTCATGAATTCACTACATAAGGGCCACAATTGGGGCAAGGGTGGGGAGGCTGGCCTAGGCCTCGCCCGTATCACCATAAAATTGTGGAGAGGTCGGGTTTGGCAAGGTTCTGATGGGAAGGCCGTCAGAAGAGTTTTACGGCCAGCCCCACCTACAAATCCGCCGGCGGAGAACAAAACCTCTTCCCATGAAATCATAAAGGTCTGCTCAAGAAAAAGTCCTATTTGCTCAAACTATTGAATGCAAATACTGACAGAACCTTCTGCCCTACTTCTGGTCATTCCTTGTAAAATAGAATGATGTAATGAGGCACAGATTGCTGAAAGGTAATTAGTTTCATTACATCCTCACCCTCTTGGATTTGTCATTGGTGGACCTCCAAATTATGCACCCATACGGAGGTGGCTCAAAATGTAAAGTAATAGACTGCAAAGCAACTAATTGCATGTGTTCCAAATTCAAAACAAACTAAGATCTGGGGTGAAATTCTCCGGAAACGGCGCGATGTCTGCCGACTGGCGCCCAAAACAGCGCCAATCAGACGGGCATCGCGCCGCCCCAAAGGTGCGGAATGCTCCGCATCTTTGGGGGCCGAGCCCCAACATTGAGGGGCTAGGCCGACGCCGGAGGAATTTCCGCCCCACCAGCTGGCGGAAACGGCCTTTGGTGCCCCGCCAGCTGGCGCGGAAATGACATCTCCGGGCGGCGCATGCGCGGGAGCGTTAGCGGCCGCTGACAGTTTCCCACGCATGCGCAGTGGAGGGAGTCTCTTCCACCTCCGCCATGGTGGAGGCCGTGGCGGAGGCGGAAGGGAAAGAGTGCCCCCACGGCACAGGCCCGCCCACGGATCGGTGGGCCCCGATCGCGGGCCAGGCCACCGTGGGGGCACCCCCCGGGGCCAGATCGCCCCGCGCCCCCCCCAGGACCCCGGAGTCTGCCCGCGCCGCCTTGTCCCGCCGGTAAGGTAGGTGGTTTAATTTACGCCGGCGGGACAGGCATTTTAGCGGCGGGACTTCGGCCCATCCAGGCCGGAGAATCGAGCGGGGGGGCCCGCCAACCGGCGCGGCGCGATTCCCGCCCCTGCCGAATATCCGGTGCCGGAGACTTCGGCAACCGGCGGGGGCGGGATTCACGCCAGCCCCCGGCGATTCCCCGACCCGGCGGGGGGTCGGAGAATGTCGCCCCTGTTTCTGGATTTATACTAATGCTTCTCTGAGATCTGTAACATTCATTCTCTGCTTTTTCTACCGGTGGATTCTGAGAATAGAAAATTATCAGGACTCAGTGTTGCATCCCTGCGGTAGGCTGATGTCCCACCATGGTTAAAGTAAGTCCCAATTCTACTTCTATGGAAAATCTACTGTACAACTCAGATAGGAACATGGAGTAGAGAGCGAAGGACTGTCTTGCTCTCATACTACATTATGGCCAGTATTCTCTGTCAATACCTGGAAAGAGAAAAGCAATGACCTGTGTTTAAACCCTCCAGCTGCAAGCCATTCACTCATTTCTAATAGTGGGCTGTGATTGACAGCTTCCATAAACACAGAGAGCTAAGTGCTGTCAATTTCCAGCTCAGCGCTACAAAATCACTCAAGTTTCTTTGATGTGGTTGATGTTTGTAATCATTGTGGTTACAGCACTTAGAGTTACCCAAACATGAAGGAAGATGAATGAAACAAGGTGACACCTATGTTTGTGGAAGATATCAATCGCAGCCTGCTAAGAGACATCCTCCCAGAAACTTGCTAAATAAAGGGCCCCCCACCAGAGATGCCCGAACAAAAGGACCACCCCTCGAGACCCCCTAACTAAAGGAACTCCAAAGACCCTGAACATAGGAGACTCCCCCTAGAGACTCCCTAACTACAGGAATCCCCCACAGAGAGCCCCTAACTAAAGGGACCCCCCCCCCCCACAAACCCCTTAGAAAAGACACAACTTTCTGGAAGCTAGAAAGCAGTCCAGACTGCAGCAATGAACTTTGAGCTGCAAGCCACTCATTCATTTCTTACTAAGCTGTGATTGACAGCTTCCAAGCACATAGTTATCAGCCGTGCTTCATTCATCTTCCTTCATGGTTGAGTAACTCTGGTGCTCCACCCATAATGTTTATAAACACCAAACACTTCAAAAAAAGTTGAATGCTTTCCAATCTGCCCCTTCATCTTGAGTGAATTTGAAGTGGTCAGCTGGAAATTGTCAGCACTTAACTCTCTTTGATCTAAGGGAGTTAAACACGGATTCGTGAAGGGTAAGTCTTGCCTTATAAATTTGATTGAATTCTTTGAGGAGGTAATTAAGTGTGTAGATGAAGGTAGAGCTGTTGATGTCGTATACATGGATTTTAGTAAGGTTTGATAAGGTTCCCCATGGTCGGCTCATGAAGAAAGTAAGGAGGTGTGGGATAGAAGGAAATTTGGCCAATTGGATAAGTAACTGGCTATCACATAGAAGACACAGGGTGGTGGTGGATTGAAAATTTTCAGACTGGTGACCAGTTACCAGCAATGTACCACAGGGATCAGTGCTGGGTCCTCTGCTATTTGTGATTTTTATCAATGACTTGGAGGAGGGGGCTGAAGGGTGGGTCAGTAAATTTGCTGATGACACCAAGATTGGTGGAGTAGTGGATGAGGTGGAGAGCTGTTGCAGGCTGCAAAGAGACATTGATAGGATGCAGAGCTGGGCCGAAAAATGGCAGATGGAGTTTAACCCTTATATGTGCGAGGTGATTCATTTTGGTCGGAAAAATTTGAATGCGGATGACAGGGTCAACGGCAGTGTTCTGAGGAATGTGGAGGAACAGAGAGATCTTGGGATTCATGTCCACAGATCTCTGACGCTGGATTCTCCACTGCATCGGAAACTCCGCAACGGCGGTGGGCGGCGGCGAATTGAGCCCCATGAAGCAATAACTCACTCAAACCTCACATAAACGGGAATCTGAAGCAGACAGGATTTCCAAAATGGATAGAGCCGTGAAGAAGGGCTATAGTGTGTTCGCGTTTATTAACAGGTGGGCTCAATTTAAGAGCTGTGGGGTTGTGCTGCAACTGTACATGACCCGGGTGAGACCACAGTATTGTCTGCAGTTCTGGTCATCTCACTATAGGAAGGATGTGGAAGCATTGGAAAGGGTGCAAAGGAGATTTACCAGGATGCTGCCTGGTTTGGAGGATAGGTCTTATGAGGAAAGTTTGAGCGAGCTAGGGCTTTTCTCTTTGGAACGGAGGAGGTTGAGAGGCGACTTAATAGAGGTTTATAAGATGATGAGGGGGATAGATAGAGTGGACGTTCAGAGACTATTTCCTCGGGTGGATGAAGTTATTAAAGGGGGCATAACTATAAGGTTCAGGGTGGGAGATATCGGAGGGATGTCCGAGGTAGGTTCTTTACTCAGAGAGTAGTTTGGGTGTGGAATGGACTGCCTGCTGTGATAGTGGAGTTGGGCACTTTAGGAACTTTCAAGCAGTTATTGGATAGGCACATGGGGCATACCAGAGTGGGATAGCTTGATCTTGGTTCGGACAAGGCTCGGCACAACATCGAGGGCTGAAGGGCCTGTTCTGTGCTGTACTGTTCTATGCTAAGCTGCCTGCCTTCTCTTTCCAGGAATTGACATGTGGTGATCCCTGTGTCTGAGCCAGCAGCTGTATGTCCAGATGAGAGTTACAACAGTAATTTATTTCACTTCCCCTGTCTGAACTGCTCTCTATTCCAGACAAGGGTGGCTTTTCTGGAGGGTCTGTGGAGGTCCCCTTATTTATGGGGTCTCTGAGGCAGTCACTTTATTCAGGGGGTCTCTGGGGGACTCTTTATTTATGAGGTCTCTGGGGGAAACGGGGGATGTGGTGGGGGTTGGGTGACCCTCAGAGGAAAACCTCCCTAAGGAGTTACCCCTTGACCACCACGCGGTCCACCATGTGAAGACAGGGCACCATGTTCTCCGGGCCCACGTGATTCCCGGCCCAGATGACCGGAGAAGCACGCCGGCCCGGAGAACATGGTGCCCGGCCCGCTAAGTGGATGCAAATGGGTTATTAAGGACCTCAATCCCGATGCCAGTGGGGTGGGGGGGGCGGAGCATTGGGTACCGATCCAGTTTTCTCTCCGACGCTGGATTCTCCACCGCATCGGAAACTCCGCTACCGGCGGTGGGCGGCGGCGAATTGAGTCCCATGAAGCAATAACTCACTCAAACCTCACATAAACGGGAATCTGAAGCAGACAGGATTTCCAAAAATCAATAATGATAGCAATAAGTTGAAATCGAAGATATACATCAGTCTATCCAAGTCTCAGGTGAGAATTAATCTTCTAGCAGGCCTCAAGAATCCTTTCTGTGAATTTAGACCTAAGAGAGGTGACAGTCTGAAACTCAAGCAGCGTAAATTGTAATCAGGATTTGGCTTGTTCCTCAGTTTGACGTTGCAACATAAAAGGACCATCACACACGTTGAGGATTGTGTTCACCCCTCTCCAAAAATCATACATCAAAACTGTTTTACCGGGGGGGGGGGGGGGGGGCAATGTTAACCTTAGGAGATAGCATAACACGGGCAATATTGATTCAGCTGCCCATTATACATCTTCCCTGATTTTCTATTGACTTTAATGGTGATGAAAATCAGGAGAGATTTATAACGGGAAGCTGAATCGATATCAGCCGTTTTGCACTTGTCCGAAGTAAAACTGAACCCAGTGTTATATAATAGCCATAACATCACCGATAACATGATACCTACTACACCTGTTATGAATTTTTTCTTCCCTTAGGCACTATGCCAAAATTATTTCTCTTCTGAAAAGTAAGTGAGTTCTCCAATATAAGAGGTGTGAAAGCCCGGCTTCCTTTGATGTTTTAGTGTTGTAATGATCACTGTCCCGTTCTTTCATCACCATGGCAATTACCTGAGTGATCAATGTAAAAGGAGGAAAATCTTGAGAAACCTTCAGCACAAAGCTGTGTTCTTCCTATTTCCTAATAAAGCCACTATTTTCTTTGCCTCTTTGTGCACACAAAGCACGCAAAGGGAGTCAGTCCCAAAACATCACTTGCTGCCACCACTTGGTGCAAAATCCAGCCACCAGCATCATTTAAAGAAACAGTGCATTTTTCATGCCCGTTACTCTGCGGCAAACTTGAATGCTTGCAATAAGTGTAAAATTGTCCCTTTCACTCTCAAAGCCCTGGGCATTCTGCTGCAGGAAATGCAGCAAAATCGGGTGACTCTTCTTAGAGCAGAGAGTCACATCCTGCAACGAAGCTCTGGCAATATAAAGGAGCAGAGCACATTTATTGTGTGATATAACACCTTTCATTCATTGCTTTTTGTAGTAGGATGTAAATAGAGTCAGAGAGTCATAGATGTTTACAGCATGGAAACAGGCCCTTCGGCCCAGCTTGTCCATGCTGCCCAGTTTCTATCATTAAGTTAGTCCCACTTGCCCGCATTTGGCCCATATCCCTCTATTCCCACCCTGCCCATGTAACTGTCTAACTGCTTTTTAAAAGACAAAATTGTACCCGCCTCTACCACTGCCTCTGGCAGCTTGTTCCAGATGCTCACCACCCTCTGTGTGCAGAAATTTCCCCTCTGGTTTCTTTTGTATCTCTCCCCTCTCACCTTAAATCTATGCCCTCTAGTTTTAGACTCCCCTACCTTTGGGAAAAGATGTTGACTACGTTATCTATGCCCCTCATTATTTTATAGACCGCTATAAGTTCACCCCAAAGCCTCCTACGCTCCAAGGAAAAAAGTCCCATCCTCTCCAGCCTCTCCTTATAACTCAGACCATCAAGTCCTGGTAGCATCCTCATAAATCTCTTCAGCACTCTTTCTAGTTTAGCAATATCCTTCCTATAATAGGGTGACCAGAACTGAGCACAACATTCCATGTGTGGTCTTACCAATGTCTTGTACAATTTCATCAAGACGTCCCAACTCCGGTATTCAATATTCTGACCAATAAAACCTAGCATGCTGAATGCCTTCTTCACCACCCTGTCCACCTGTGACTCCACCTTCAGGGAGCTATGAACCTGTACCCCTATATCTCTTGGTCCTCTAACTCTCCTCAACACCCTACCATTAACTGAGTAGGTCCTGCCATGATTTGATCTACCAAAATGCATCACCTCACATTTATCCAAATTAAACTCCATCTGCCATTCATCGGCCCACTGGCCCAATTGGTCAAGATCATGTTGCAATCTTATATAACTTTCTTCACTATTCACTGTGCCACCAATTTTGGTGTCATCTAACCATACCTACATTCTCAGCCAAATCATTAATAGATAAATAACAAATAACAGTGGACCCAGCATCGATCTGTAGCCACTTAAAATGGCTAACTCCCGATTCAAAATGGCGAACGGCAAAGGCTGATGGGAAAGTCAGCCAACAGGACAAAAATGAGCAGCTGCAGGTTGACTGTGTATTTACCTCTGGAAAGGCCAGACAAGATCGATACCAGTAACCATCAGCATAACAAAACACCAGCCATCTGCATATTAATGAGCAATCCCCGGGAACAATGAGCAACATTTAGCACAGAAAGCAAAACCAGACTCTTTGGCGCCAGCAGAAGCCTACACAAAAGGAGGTGAACGACCACCTCAAGACCGCCCATCGATCAGGGAACCGCTCCAGCATTGGAGAAAATCGAACCAGGTACAGGGTCTGCCCCGAAAGGCGGGAAGCACCTGGGGACTATAAGAATTGAGCCCCAAGTTCAAGGCGCTCTCTCTTTCACCGCTTGCAGCTCTCTTCCCGCTCTCTTCCATCGCTTCCAGCTCTTCCAGCTCTCTTCCAGCTCTCTTCCACCGTTTCCAGCTCTTCCTCAGCTCCAGCTCTTCACCACCGCTTCGCCAGCTCTTCAGCAGCTGGTCGAAAACTGTAAGTCTTACTTCAACGCTCGCTACGAGATAGGCGCTCCTAGTTATCAATCTGTACCAACTTCGAATCCCGCAGGCTCAGAACCCGAACGAAAGGCCATTCGTTTCCCTGACCTGGTGGGCCAGTTCCAAGTGTAGGCCTGTTAGTTGTAAGAAGTAGCTTAGACGTAGAATTTGAGTAGTGATTACTGTGTATAATAAATGTGCTTTGATTTAAATCTTACTAAACTGTGTATTGGATTATTGATCAGTACTCGGACTTGAACCACGTGGCGGTATCATAAAGATACCTGGCGACTCAAGAGCAAAGGTGATAAAACAGAGCAATTAAACTATGGCAAAGTTAGCAACAGATCCATGAGGCAGACCGCTGGCCACAGGCCTTCAGTTTGAAAAACAACCCTCCACAACCACCATTTGACTTCGGTCGGCAAGCCAATTTTGTATCCAATTGTCTACCTCACTCTGGATTCTGTGAGATTTAACCTTTTGCAATAACCTACTATGTGGTATCTTGCCAAAAGCCTTGCTAAAGTCCATGCATACAACGTTGACCGCACTGCCCTCAGCTACCTTCTTGTTTACCCCTTCAAAAAACTCAATCACATTCGCGAGACATGACTTTCCCCTTACAAAGCCATGCTGGCTTTCCCTAATTTACCCGAGCTTGCCTAAATGCGTGTAGATCCCTGTCTCTCAGAATACCTTCAAGCAACTTACCCACTTCAGAAGTATGGCTCACCGGTCTTATCCCAACAGCCCTTCTTAAACAAGCGCTTAACATTTGTTGCTTCCCTCCAATCTTCAGACACCTCTCCTGTGGCTGTCGATGGTTCAAATATGTCAGTTAGGGGGCTGGCAATTTCCTCCCTAGCCTCCCGCAATGTCCTGGGATACATTTTAGCAGGTCCCAGGGATTCATCTGTCTCGATGCGCTTTAATATCTCCAGCGCCTCCTTCTCTGTAATATGTACACTCCTCAAGCATCACTTTTTAATTCCTCAATTTCCATAACATTTGTGCCTTTCCCAACAGTAAATACTGACGAGAAATATTCATTTATTCATAGGTATTCATAGAATTTACAGTGCAGAAGGAGGCCATTCGGCCCATCGAGTCTGCACCAGCTCTTGGAAAGAGCACCCTACCCAAGGTCAACACTTCCACCCTATCCCCATAACCCAGTAACCCCACCCAACACTATCTTGGTGTCTCGGTCTGGGTCAAAGAATGCAAGGACGGGTGCAGTGGTGAGCTTGGCTTTCAGCTCCAGCCACTTTGTTCGGTGCTCCGCCTTCCACTCAAAGGCGGTTGATTTTTTTACCAGGTTGCGTAGGGCCGTGGTGTGTGTGGCCAAATTCGGGATGAACTTGCCAAGGAAATTGACCATTCCCAGGAAGCGCAGTACTGCCCTTCTTGTCCTGGTGGACTTTCATTGCTCGATGGCTTTAATTTTGTCTGTGCCCGGGCGCACACCGTGTTGCGAAATCTGATCGCCCAGGAACTTCAGCGTGGATGTCCCAAAACAGCACTTGGACCTGTTTAGCTTGAGGCCACGTTCATGTATGCGTCGGAATACTTTCTTGAGTCGCGACACATGTTCCTCTGGGGTTGTGGACCAGATTATGATATCGTCAACGTAGATACGAACCCCTTCTATTCCCTCCATCATCTGTTCCATGATGCGATGGAAAATATCTGATGCCAAGATGGTGCCAAATGGCATTCAGTTGTAGCAGAATCTGCCAAAAGGCGTGTTGAAGGTGCAGAGCCTTCTGCTGGATTCCTCAAGTTGGATTTGCCAAAATCCTTGGGATGCGTCCAATTTTGTGAAGAAGTGCGCGTGTGCCATCTAACTCGTGATTTCTTCCCTCTTCGGGATGGGGTAATGTTCCCGCATAATGTTTTTGTTTAGATCCTTGGGGTCAATGCAGATGCGTAGGTCCCCCGAAGACTTCTTTACGCACACCATCGAGCTGACCCAGTCGGTTGGTTCAGTGACCTTGGAGATGATGCCTTTTTGTTGTAGACTCGTGAGCTCTGCCTTCAGGCACTCTATCAGTGGAGCAGGGACAAGTCGTGGTGCGTGGACCACTGGCTTGGCATCAGGCCGCAGTAGAATCTTGTACTCGTACGGCAAAATGTCCATCCAGCTAAATACATCTGGGTACTGGGTTAGGATGTCGTCGATGCTGACCTGAAGATCCAAATGGGACGGCGTCGTGGTGTAGACCCTTTTGAATGAGGTTCAGTTGCTTGCAGGCGTGCGCACCTAGCAGAGACGCCCTGTCTGGTTTAACAATCTCGAAGCGTAAGCTTGCTTGTGTGTGTCAGCTGGACACCTGCATATGGCAGGACCCCAGTGCCTTGACATCGTTTCCATTGTAGTCCAGGAGTTTGCAGGCAGCTGGAAGGATTGTGGGGGGCTTGATTCTCTTGAAGTACACCTGCAAAATCAGGTTGGCGGAGGCACCTGTGTCCAGTTTGAACTGGATGGGGCAGTGGTTGACCTTCATCACTGTATGCCGTTCGTCCTCGGAATCCACAACCAGGATTGATTGGACTCGCGATGTGTCCTGTGTGGCGTATTCGCACTTCGTAATAATGCCCACTCGGTAAGTGTTGTCAAGGTATTCATCATCTGGATCCGTCGCACTGCCTGGATTTATGATAGGGATAAAGGCTTGGGGGACACGTAGGTTAATATCAGAAGCACATTGATGTAATAATGGTGTCATGATCACATGACTGAGAAGTAAGAGCTGATCTGAAAGGGGGAGAAGCCCCAACCTCAGGTCGAGGTCCAGATATGCAAATACCTGCTGTAAATTAAGGATAATGGGCCAGATACTCCCATTCTGAGGCTACGTGTGGAGGATCCGTGGCGTTTTATGTGGAAACAATCGGTACTGCCCCCTCACCGATCCACCGTCCTGTGAGGGTCTTGCAGCCGTGCCACGTGAAACTCCCAGTCTCCACGGAATGAACAGCGAGAGACTAGCTGGGTCTGTGGCCGTGCATGTGCACAGCAATGACCTACAACGGTCGCACCATAAAACATGACGCCAGCCGTGCACGTACCCAACCTGCCAGATAATGTCCCCCTGGCCATCCCCTACCATCCCCCCAGCCCCCCCACCCCCCCACGGCTCTCGACCGGCTTTCCGCAGCCGCCATGCCGGGTTCCCATACGGCTGAGACCGGGGCAGAATTCTCAGACCCCCCCCCCCGCCGGTTGTTGGGCGGGGGCAGGAATCACGCCACGCCGGTTGGGGCCCATTGGCAGCGCCCCCCCCCCCCCCACCCCGGCAATTCTCTGGGCCCCGATGGGCCGAGCGGCCACCCGTTTTCGGCCAGTCCCGCCGGTGTGAAATAGACATGGTCCATCCCGGCGGGACCTGGCTTGGAGGGTGGCTAGGTGAGTCCTTGGGGTGGCGCGGGGGGATCCGGCCCGGGGGGGGGGGGGGGGGGGGCGTGCCCACCAATCTGCGGGGCACTTTCCCTCCGGGCCAGCCTCTGTAAGGCTCTGCCATGGCCGGCGCTGAGAAGAAATCCCGACGCATGCGCAGGAAACACATCGCCGGTTCTGCGCATGCGCCAGAACACGCAGGCAGACCTGCGCATGCGCCCACTCGCGCCGTCCTGCGGCAGCCCTTCCAGCGCCGGCCTAGCCCCAGAAGTGCGGAGGATTCTGCAACTTCCGGGCGGCCCACACCGGAGTGGTTCACGGCCCTCTTGGCGCTGGTACGGGCCGCCCCGCCAATTGCGGGAGAATCCCGCCCCAGAAGTGAACCGCGCCGTCATGAATTCGGCACATTGGAGATGGAACTTCAGGTGATGCGCTGAGGCCGTCCCAATGGCATGCGGTGCGTGCTGCGATGACACCGGTTCGGAGGGGGCGGAGCATATGAAACCTGCGTCAAACAGGTGCTGCCCCGGATTTCGTCATAAAGAGGGATTCTCTGCCCGATCACCGATTACAAAATTGGGAACAGAGAATCTC
The DNA here is from genome assembly GCF_047496885.1 of Scyliorhinus torazame. Taxonomy (NCBI): domain Eukaryota; kingdom Metazoa; phylum Chordata; class Chondrichthyes; order Carcharhiniformes; family Scyliorhinidae; genus Scyliorhinus; species Scyliorhinus torazame. Next base: position 141,922,396 of record NC_092710.1, read on the forward strand.
GCACTAGGGGCGAAATTCTCCTACCCGCCCCGCCACATTTCTGCGCCGACCGGCCGGCGGGAGTCTCCGTAACACCGGCCGGTCAATGGGGTTTCCCATTGTGGGGCAGCCCCACGCCGTCGGGAAACCCCCGGGCGCCGGCAAAACGGAGACTCCCGCCGGCGGAGAATGACGCCCCTGGTTTCGGCAAAACTACAGACCCGAGCAGCATGCTTTGGGAGAATAGGCAATTTCCATAGCCCCTGTGTAGACCCTGACCACACACTTATAAGTTCTGTTTCTACTTAGTACTGTCAACACAAAGAATATGGCCCGGATTCTCCTTTCTGGGGACTTTCGGGGGCTAGGTGGATGCCGGAGGGGTTGGCGCCGCTCCAGCCAGCGGAGAAGGGATGGCGCGGGTTCGCACATGCGCTGAAGGGCCAGCGTGATCTCGCGCAAGTGCGGAACCGCAGGGGGTGGGTGGGGGGTCGGGGAATCCTGCCTCATTGGGGGGGGGGGGGGGGGGGGGGTGTCGGGGAATCCTGCCTCATCTATCCCCTTCAGATTTCCAGCATCACAGTATTTTGCTTTCCCTTTAAAATGTGTTGGTCCCAGAAAAAAGGTGTTATAATTACAGGGTATTGTTTGGAGTGTTGCACCGGGTCGTATACTGTTCTTCATTATATTCCACGGCCTATGCAGAACCACCCGCCAAGAGGCTCAAATGGGGAACAGCAGACGGCCCTATGTGGGAAACAGTCCTGTGGTGATTTTGATCAAATTTCCCCAATTGCTGCCCAGAGGATGAGTTCACTTTCCAATTCAGATGGTGCACGGGCTGGAGGTGATCCAGCTTGGAAACAGCAGCAGGATGCAATGGTAGGTAAGTGAGGAGTAAGCACCCTAAGATGGAAGCGCCCTCTCTCCGCCTTGTTAAATCTTAGATAATAAAAGTCTTAGCAGTCCGGGGCACATGCTCCCAGATCTGTCACCAGAGGCTGCTCCAGACAGTTGCCCTGTTTCCAAACTTTCTGGGACCTAGAAGTCAACTGAAAAATCCCAGTATAGTGGGTTTTAAATGACCTTTAATTATCCAAATTGCCTACCCACCGCTTCTGGGTGGAATGACTTGGATTTGGATTTATTGTCACGTGCACCGAGGTACAGTGAAAAGTATTGTTCTGCGTACAGTCCAGACAGATCGCTCCATACATGAAAAACATGGGACATATAATAAGTACATAAAGTAAATACACAGACATAGACAATGGGTGAAGCATATGGAACATAGTGCTACTCAGTACAGAAGATGCCTGGAGAGATAAGTTCAGTCCATAAAAGAGTCATTCGGGAGTCTGGTAACAAAGGGGAAGAAGCTGTTTTTTAATGTTAGTGTGTAATCTCAGATTTTTGTGTCTCCTGCTTGATGGAAGAGGTTGGAAGAGAGAATAACCCGGGTGGGAGGAGTCTTTAATTATGCTGCCCACTTTCCCAAGGCAGCGGGAGGCGTAGACAGAGTCAGTGGGTGGGAGGTGGGTTCGTGTGATGGGCTGTGTTCACGACTCTCTGTAGTCAGCAATATATAATCTATCGTCAGTGACTTAATCACAGGCACTGAGTCCCTTTGAATGAGGGACACCCCTGGGAGCCTGAAAGAAAACACACCAGCATTTGTTTGATGTGCTCCCAACATGGTGAATCCCCTGCCCACCATTGGGTTAATACCAGCAGTCTCAAGATGACTTAAATGGGCATTAGTTGCCTGCTTAAGGGCCTCAATTGGTGGTGGGTCAGGAAGGCCTTCCCAGCACAGACTGAATTGGGCTGGAGATGAGAAGGTGGCGGGGTCCCCACCTGCCACACTCCTGCCTGATTATATGTGCCTCCCCCCGCCCCCTCCCCCCCCACCCCCCCCTCTCCCCGCTGCCGCTACTAAACTCACCCTGGAGGGAGGCCACAATATTCCACCCTATGACTTAATCAACTATATATAACTTGCATTCGAAGATAAAAATGGCACGCTTATTTGGGCGAAAACAAAATTGGTTGGGTATAGGTGAATTAGTTAACTGTGAAAGAAAAGTCAGCGTATTAGGTTCCAATATCAGCATCATCCTTAATGCAATTACAATGAGCGTCGATTGGTGAAAAATACTTTTTCGCCAATTAAGAGCACTGTTCTGTGCCGGCATAATAAATGATAAACTGGACCCTTATGTGTTACCTAATATAGCAAGTGTAAGCAGTAAATAATATTCCTGCAAGTAATTGTGCAACTGTAATTTTTGAAATTTAAGCTAATCAAAAAGCACAAAATTACAGTGAAATTGAGCATCATTACTTTTAAATTATAGAGGTTTTGCTTTGCCACAGGAGTGAATCTATGATATCATTACTGATTAATCAACTAAAAACTAATTATAAGAAACCAATCTAGGAGAAATTTTCCTTTGTAATGTTTACAAGGTCCATTTCTTCCTGGAAGATGTACTGTGTTTTACATGTGTTTTTGACCATTTTTCTGAACCAATCCCTTACAGAGCCTGTAATTCGTACAAATCTTTCTGCAAAAAAGTGTGCAGGTGGTTATTTTCAACCTGCTTTCAATATGCGATCCAATAACTCCCTTTAAATATAAACTAACCCTCTTAGTTGATGGACGGCAGTCCATTATGAAGCAAACAGCTGTTCTGTAGTATGCAGGCATACTCTGCTGAGGCTACACAAAGAGACTTGAGCACCAAGTAGCCTGCATTCGCTGTGCACACCTGTGATAATCCTTTACTTACTGGAACAAGATTTGCTTTTGCTTTTAATCTCCGCATCCACGAAAAATATCATGAAAATATAATTTGGAATTCAGCTCACAATAGTCCACAAATTGCAAGCAGGTTATTTGCGTACGGTTAAATAAAAGCAGCTTTCTCACGTTGGTAGCATTATGCCTCAGGCTAGGAAGAATACATTTAAAGCTGTATTTTCTTGTAACCTACAGTTTTCCTTAATAAGTACTTGTGGATGTGATTTCCCCCAAGTCCTGTGAACTGTTCTGGGGAAGTACAATGAAGTGCGCCCTAGACATTAACTAAATAACAATTGATAGCACAAAAAGGTGTCAGACCATGTCAATTTCTGCTGCTCAAGCCCCCTCAGATCGCAAGAAATTGTTACTTATGTTAACTGGGAAAGGACACCACTCTAACGGGAAGATCCTCAAATTTAATTAATATCAACCCACAAAAGAAAATGATACACAGTTCGTGCACTTTTACCCTGATGCATAGTCTTTGTCTTATTCCGAACATCACTTTGTCCCAGAAATGGAAGATATTTTGGGGCGATTCTCGGCCACATTGCATCCTGGGCAAAGACGCAATGTCGGGAGAACGGCGTAGAGGGCCCCAAGATGGAATGTGTGCGGGCGGCAAACGGTAAACAATGCTCCTGGCCGGCTCTAGCTGACACAATCTGACCTGATGGGCTACCCCCCGCCCCCCCCCCCCCCCACCCCCCCGCAAACCCCCCATCCAGCGGCAGCCGAACCTCTACCCTGCACCATATGCCAACACCCATGCTGGCCGCCGATAGCCGCGTGCCCTGGCCACTGAGACCACCAGCTAACCACCCCCTGGGCCTGCATGCATTGGACTGTCTAACACCTGTCATTTTCTGCCCCCCCACCCCACCCACTCCCACATCCAGCAGGAGAACGACCCCCGTAACCGACAGATAGCGGGAGAAAACGGATCTGCGGCCCCTGTCGTGGCTTTGCAGGGGTCCGGAACATGGTTGGCAACCCAAGGGAAAGGAAGGTTTGCCGGGGTGGGAGATCGCAGAGGAAATGAGGCCCCCGCTGAATTGTGTTTCCCTGTCACCCGTATGTCAATCCGCCCCTAACACCACCCCACCCTCACCCCCACATCACCCTCACCCCCACCCTCACCCCCACATCACCCTCACCCCCACCCTCACCCCCACATCACTCTCAACCCCACCCTCATCCCCAAACCCCACCCCCACCCCCACCCTACCCCCACCCCCACCCCCACCCTCACCCTCACCTCACCCCCACCCCACACCCACCCTCACCCCCACCTCCACCTCACCCCACCCCACCCTCACCCCCACCCCACCTCACCCTCACCCCCACACACACCCTCACCCACAACCACCCCACCCTCACCCACACCCTCACCCCCACATCACCCTCACCCGCACACACCTCAACCCCACATCACCCTCACCTACACCCCCACCCTCACCCTCATCCCCACCCTCACCCCCATCCTCACCCCCACCCCCACCCCCACCCCCATCCTCACCCCAACACCCACCCTCATCCCCACCCTCACCCCCATCCACCCCAACACCCATCCTCACCCCACCCCCCAAACCACCCCCATGCCCACGCCCACCGTCACCCCACCCTCACCCCCACCCCCACCCTCACCCCCACATCACCCTCACCCCCACCACCACCCTCACACCCACCCCCAACTCACCCCACCCCCACAACACACTCATCCCAACAACCACCCTCACCCCCACCCTCACCTTCACCCTCACCCCCACATCACCCTCACCCCCCACATCGCCCTCACCCACACCCCCCACACCCACCCTCACCCTCACCACCACCCTCACCCACCCCTCACCCCCCCCCTCACCCCAACACCCATCCTTACCTCCACCCCCACACCACCCCCACCCCGACCCCACCCTCACCCTCCACCCTCACCCCACCCTTACCCCCACCCTCACCCTCACCCCCATCCTCACCCTCACGCCCACATCACCCTCACCACCAGCCTCACTCCAACACCCACCTACACCCCCACCCTCACCCCAACACCCATCCTCACCCCCACCCTCACCCCCTCCTTTACCCTCACAACCCATCCTCACCCCCATCCTCAACCTCACCCCCACCCTCACCCCACCCCCACCCTCACCCCCACCCTCACCCCCCACCTCACCCCAACCCTCACCCCCATCCCAACACCCACCCTCACCCCCACCTCCACCCTCACCCCCACCCCCACCCTCACCCCCACATCACCCTCACCCCCACCCCCATCCTCACCCCCACCCCTACCTTACCCCCATCCCCACCTCAACCTCACCCAACAAACTCCCTCACCCCCCACCTTCACCCTCACACCTACCCTCACCCCACATCATCCTAACCCCCACATCACCCTCACACACACCCCACTCCCACCCTCAGCCCAACACCCACCCCCACATCACCCTCACCTCACTCTCAACCCCACCCCCACCCTCACCCCCACCCACAACCCCACCCTCACCTTCACCCCCACCCGCACCTTCACCCCCACATCACCCTCACCCCCACATCATCCTCACCCCCACATCACCCTCACCTCACCCCAACGCCCACCCCCACCCCCACCCTCACCCCAACACCCACCTTCACCCACACCCTCACACCAACACCCATCCTCACCCCTACCGTCACCCCCTGCCTCACCCTCACCCCCACCCTCACCCCCACATCACCCTCACCACCACCTCACCCTCACCCTCACCTCACCCTCACCCCCACCTCACCTCACTCTCAACCCCCACCCCCACCTCACCCCCACCTCACCCTCACTGCACCCTCACCCCTACATCTCCCTCACCCCACCCTTACCCCACCGTCACCCCCACCTCGCACCCACATCACCCTCACCCTCACTCTCACCCCCACCACACCCTCACCCTCACCTCTCCCCCACCCTCACCCCACCTCACCCCCACATCACCCTCACGCCTACCTCACCCCCACATCACCCTCACCCCCACCTCACCCCAACACCCACCCCTCACCCCCACCCTCACCCTCACCACCCACCCCCACCCCACCTCAACACCACCCTCACCCCCACATCACCCCTCACCCCCACATCACACCCACCCCTACCCTCACCCCCATCACCCACCCTCACCCCCACCTCACCCCACCTCACTCCCACATCACCTTCACCCCCAGCCTCACCCTCACGCCCAGCCTCACCCCCTCTTCAGCCTCACCCCAACACCCACCCCCACATCACCCTCACCCCCACCCTCACCCCCACCCCCACCCTCACCTCCATCCTCACCCCCACATCACCCTCACCCAGCCTCACCCCCACCTCACCCCAACACCACCTTCACCCTCACACCGCCTCCACCCCCACATCACCCATCTCCCCCACCCTCACCCCAACACCCACACTCACCCCCACCTCACCCCCACATCACCCCAACACCCCAACCCTCACCCCAACCCCTCACCCCCCACCCTCACCCCCCACACCCCAATCTCCCCCTACCCCCAGGCCACGGTCTAATCATGCATCTTGTCTTGTGTTTTGCAGGAGCTGCTGGTGATGGGTCGGGTTCATCTGGTGCCCCCCTCCCCCCCGCCCCCAGCCATGCCACAGCCGGAGCCCCCCCCCCCACCCCCACTTCCCCCCTCCACCGTGTGCTGACCAGCGATGAGGAGAGCAGCAGGGCCGAGAGCCATATTCCTGTGACCCAAGAAATCCTTGAGCCTGAGTCCAATGATGATAATGACTTCCCGTCACAGCTGCCTCCAACACCCTCCACCATCCCAGAGACACTCATCTCAGTTAGACACTTTAGTGAAGAGGCTCTTCAGCACATAGCTGATCCGGTACATCAGGTGGAAGTAGGAACTCCCAAGG